>NC_136264.1:158805831-159408077 GCF_964187855.1 Myxine glutinosa | reverse complement strand
CATTGAGATTTTTTTTTTTTAGCTCGCGGCATGGTCAGTCATACACCGCCCGAAATAACAGACGGGAAAATGCCGATATATATATATTTTGTTTAAATCGCGGCATGGTCAGTCATACACCGCCCGAAATAACAGACGGGAAAATGCCGAGATATATTAAAAATTCGTCCATTTGATGACAATCGTCACGATGAAATATTTAATTTATACGTCGTCACAATAATGTGGAGAGAGGAGCATAGCTTCGTTCACGTGTCGCCACATACGGGAAATTGCCGAGATATATATTTTTTAAATCGCGGCATGGTTAGTCATACACCGCCTGAAATAACAGATGGGAAAATGCCGAGATATATTAAAAATTCGTCCATTTGATGACAATCGTCACGATGAAATATTTAATTTATACGTCGTCACAATAATGTGGAGAGAGGAGCATAGCTTCGTTCACGTGTCGCCACATACGGGAAATTGCCGAGATATATATTTTTTAAATCGCGGCATGGTTAGTCATACACCGCCTGAAATAACAGACGGGAAATTGCCGAGATATATATTTTTTAAATCGCGGCATGGTTAGTCATACACCGCCTGAAATAACAGACGGGAAAATGCCGAGATATATTAAAAATTCGTCGCCACACACGGGAAATTGCCGAGATATATTTTCACTTTGCACAAAAATAACATCAAGTAATCGAATCGATGGGAATGTCCTGTGCCTATAACATCGACGTTATAGGCACAGCTGCATCTAGGCATTGTGTAACATCGACGCGGCTTTTGTTTTAATTAAAACTTTTTGTACTTGTTATATATCATGTTATATATCGCTTTCCACCTGATTCAATGGTGAAGAATCACTTCAAAATTAAATAATCCTCGTATCCGAATCCATATTCTGATTTTCACCAAAATCGAATCGATTCGGTCTTGTCACACACCCAACCTGTCCACCAAGTTTCATCCAAATCCATCCATAACTTTTTGAGATATCTTGTTCACAAAAAGAAAGACAGACAGGAGTGAAAACATAACCTCCATCCACCTATGGTGGCAGAGGTAAAAATGTCTGATCGAGACGGGCAGGATCAGGTGGGTTTATTAGAGATGGAAGAAGGTGCGTCCCCAGATGAAACTGTGGAAATATTCCCCTTCAGAACAGAGCCGGAATGCGAGGTGGAAGATAGGTTATAGTCAGGGCCCTTAGGGATATTTTGGGGCCGTTTGGTTCAAATTCTTCCAAAAGCACCAAATTTGGCCCAGATGTTGCCCATGCCATACTCTTTCGATTTTTGACGGGCGCCAAGACGGGCGCCCCCCCCCGGGGGGGGGCCCATATTGGCGAAATACTAAATGGCCGCCACCCGGATTAGAGGAAAATCAGTTAAATAACCAAAAGGGCTGGAATCATGTATGATACCACTTTTCAGGGGTTTTCGAGGTCGAGGAATCCAATTATGATGTTATTTTGATGATTCGAGGTCAAGGTCAACCCTCAAGGTCATATTAAAGGTCATTTTTGTGTCAAACATGTCGGTTTTTGAGGTTTTTGTCAAGATTTACGCGAGGTTCATCATTTTATGTTTCTGGGTTGGGTAATCGAACTCTGACCTTATTTTTGACAATTAGAGGAAATATTTACATGTCTATTTCCTAATTTTCAGGCATATGCAGTTCATCAGTCTAATTACAAAGGTACGGATTTTGATGTTTTATGAACTGTATGCCATATCCTTGTGTTTAATTTTTGTGCGATCATGATCCGGATTCATGTATACATGATTGTATACATGTCATAAATATGACGTCATAGGTCATGTGACCTGGCGGCCATATTGGATTTTATGAAAACCTTAAAAATGGATCCCTGCCTTCATTTTTCGATCGATTCATTTTGAATTTGACTACTTATAGTACGCCATGTGATTGGATGCATATCCTAATTATGACGTCATAGGTCAGGTGACATGGCGGGATGGACCGGTATGGTCCCCGGAGCTTTTGTTTTTTTGAAATTTTTTTTGGCTAATGTGCAAAATAAAGAGATACTTCTGGAAAACGTACAGAAGTTTAACACAGTACTGTCCGTGAATTGAGTTCGATATCAGTTTACATCACTTTCAAGGATCAATTTATTTGCTTCGAAATGTCAAATGTGGTTTTTGTTTCTTTTAAAGGTCACATTAACAAAATCTAGAATAATTTCAACATAATTCCAATGAACTTTTGGTTCTAAGTCATCTTGAAAAGTAAGTTCACCCCCACAAAAAAAATATTCCATATTAAATGCCAAGTCTGTATATTAGTATAACGCATGGAGGGAGTGGGACGTCAAGCTCCATCTCCCGACGTTTATGAACCCCTTTCTCCCACCTCCAATGGGGAATACTGGGTACACATTACCTACTATATTTTCTTGTATAGTATTTGAGCCAAGAGCTGTTCTTATGTAGTTACATTTAAAATATATTTTGTCAATAAATTTCAATGTTCTAAAAACAAAATAATTTTATGTTATCTTTCCAGTATAGTACTATATTTTAATACATACAAAAAATACAAAAATTACTCATTTTTGACACAAATTTTATTTTTTGTTGGTAGAATATTATGTGAAAACAGTATAGATATCAATGCAGCATCATTCTGAGCATTTTGAGCAAAACATCATTAAATTTTGTCGAGTAGTTTCAAAGTTATGATTGAAAATCTGATTTCAAGCATCGTTTTCATGGCGGCCATCTTGATGACGTCATAAAATGGTGTTCTGCACATATTTGAGATGGCCACCAAGTATTTTGTGGTTGGTTGGGGTCTAATAAAGATAATTTCACTAAAGATTCACTCACTCACCGCAGGCAGGTAGGTGGTCTTTCTGTCTTCTACCGACTCCTCTCCGGCCTTGCACCCCCAGCTCTCTCTGTGCTCTGTCCCCCAAATATTCCTACAGGTCGCACAAGATCTGCCAGCAACCCTCTGATGGTTAAACTGCCGAAATCTCGGCTCTCTGCTCACCTTCACTCTTTCATTCCTCTTTTCTCCCGCCTCTGGAACAAACTCCCTCACTCCCTTCAATCCCACTCCTCCCTCCAGGTCTTTAAAACAGCTGTTCACCACCATCTCTTATCTTCCCCCATCCAAAACCTTGATCTTTTCTACCCCCGCTAATTCACCCCAGATCCACCTTGTTTGAAATTCCAACTTCTTTCCTGGAAGTCCTGGCAGTGTCCATATGTTTTATACCTCTCCCACCACCCCCTTCCCATGCCCCCCCCCCCAAAGCCCTCGCCCTCTCTCAGATCTCTCGATGTCTCCATGTCTCTCGGTCCCTGCTCTCAAATGTTGTGTTTGTGTCCTTCCCCCTCTCTCCCCATCTTGTCTACCGCTCCCGATGTTATATGTTTTATGTGTCGGTTTGTCTTTCTGTGTGATTAATGTTCGCTCTTTCACGAGCCTCGATCTTGTATACAAAAAAAAAAAAAAAAAATTAGATTGGTGGTTTACTTTAACCATTAAATGCCCACGGGATTCCAAATGCTCCTACACGACATGGCGGATCGGGCATAGACTCTTAACACCACGAAATGGAGTCGCAACACCGCAGTACTTCATTGACTCTTTAGATAGTGGGATTTGATAAAAAGGCATTAGTCAAGTCAGTAGTGATAATGTGCTTCCATCTCCCGATTTGTCGAAGAGTTAAATCGACGTTGGGCATCAAGGAAGCCTCGGGTTTGCTGCATCGGCAAATGCCATGACCAGTCGGAACCCGCACTGGACTTTTTCACCAAGAAAGATGGGTTGAGGTACTCGACGTTGACTCCTGCGTCTTCCGGTTTGACAAGGACACCCATATCTTCTAGTTCATCAAACTTGCGTTGTAGTTCTGCATGGTTGCTGTGAGAATATAAAGGTATGCGACCCTGACGTTGAGGGGGCGGGACAGGACCCATGTTAACTACCGATTGGAATGTACCAGAGGCACCATTGTACCCTTTGGGCCTGGGGGCAAAGCCGTCTCGAACAGTGTTTGTCCGTCCGTATGTAGGTGTGTCCCCTCATAGTATACCAATCAGAGCTAAGGATCTGGTCACATTGCAGGATTATGTAATTTCGTCTGATGTCATTACGGCGTACAATGGCTGACTCCACACTCCGCCATTTCAATTCCAATTCCACATGGAATTTCAATTCCACATTCGTTCATGCCGAGCATATCGTCGAACCTAGTCGCTGATATCACAATCGCCATGCTCCACCTTTATGTTTTTCATTCAGTGTGAAACAAAACAAACCGATTGTTAAAATGATCATCAAATATCGAAATTATAGACGTTACGAATCTTCCAACGACACAGGACTTATCGGCCCGGCAGGGTCATGTTATTAGCCCAATCCTTGTGGGGTATATAGATTACAGTAGATCTTCGCTCAGTTCTGCAAGTTAAACATACCTCACGGATGTCGGGATTCCTCCAAATTTATGTTTTTATTTTTTTATTTTTTAGTATACAATATCGAGGCTCATGTAAAAGTTAACATTGATCACAAAAAAGACAAACTGACACATAAAACATAAAACATATGATAAAGGGAGCGGGAGAACCAGATGGGGAGCAGGGACATCGGGAGATCTGTGGAAGGGAGAGGGCTTGGGGGGAAGGGGCACGGGAAGGGGGTGGGGAGGAGGCATGGGAATGGGGGTGGGAGGAGACATGGGAAGGGGCGGGGGGAGAGCAGGGGGGGGCGGGGGAGAGCAGGGGGGGGGGCGGGGGAGAGCAGGGGGGGCGGGGGAGAGCAGGGGGGGGGGGCGGGGGAGAGGTAAAAAAAAAAAAACGTGGACACTGCTCGAACTTTCAGGAGAGAAGTCGGTATTTCACAAAAGTGGATCTGGGGTGAATTAACGGTGGTAGAAAAGATCACGGTTTTGGATGGAGGAAGATAAGAGATGGTGGTGGACAGCTGTTTTAAAGACATGGAGGGAGGAGAGGGATTGAAGAGAGCGAGGGAGTTTGTTCCAGAGGCGGGAGAAAAGAGGAATGAAAGAGTGAAGGTGAATGGAGAGTCTTGATTTTGGCAGTTTAACCAGAAGAGGGTTGCAGGCAGATCTTGTGCGACGAGGAGGAGTATTTGGTGGACAGAGCACAGACAGAGTAGGGGAAGCAAGGCCGGAGAGGAGTCGGTAGAAGTCTAGAAGACAGAAAGACCACCAACCTGCCTGCGGTGAGTGAGTGAAAGGCCCTCGGAGTTAGCTTCATCGCGGGAGATTCCAATGATTCTGAAAGCTTTGATTTCAACAGCGTGAGGCCGAGCCACGTGTGAGACAGGAGCTCCAGCCCAGAGGGGAGAGCAGTATTCCATTGAGCTGCGGATGAAAGCCTTGTATGTGGTGAGGAGCTCAGGTGTGCCAAGGAAGGTCTTCACACGAGGTAGGATGCCCAGTCGGCAATTGGCTTTGGAGTCCAGCTTGGAAATGTGGCTTTCCCAGTAAAGATCATGGCAGGTAGCAAAACACAAGAGCTTGAGTGACAGAACTTCTTTGAGAGGATTGTTGAGAAGGAAGATGGGAGGGTTGTCCAGACGGTCTTTTCGGAGAGACATCATAAGAGTGTGAGATTTGTCAGGATTGAAAGACATGTTCCACTTGTTTGACCAGTTTGTGATTTTATCCAGGTCTACAGAGAGGCCTCGTGTGTCCAACCACCGCAGCTGCAGGAAACAACCCCCTCCTCGGGTTGTTCTGCCCCTCCCTAGAGCTGTTCCAAATTCACCATGGGGACCAGTTTCTCCAAGGCTCTATTTCCCGCCTCTTCGACGTTATATAGGTGGGGCGAGGACTCAGGCTCTGTCAACAGGTGCCCTCAACCCTCCCCGTCGTATATATGTGGGGCGAGTATGTGGGAGGCCTTACCCTGCCCTGCCTCATATATATACTCGAGCTCAATTCTGCACACAAAAAAAGAAAAAATTGGATACTTGAGCTCAATTCTGTGTACAAAAATAAATAAATTATTATGTACACTGGAGCTCAATTCTGTATACAAAAACAAACAAACAAAAAAATTAAAACCTCACTCCTCCCCACCATATCTAAGTGGGGCGCGTTTGCGGGCTGTGTCGGTGTGCGACCGAACCCCGCCCCGTCTTATATAGGTGGGGCGAGTATGCGGGAGGCATTACCCCGCCCTGCCTTGAGCTCAATTCTGTATGAAAAAATATATATATATATATATAATTATATATATATAAATATACCCGATCTCGATTCTGTGTACAAAAAAAAAAAATGCATTATGATGTGACTGTGTGTATTAATGCTGTATTATCATGTGAATATATGTACTAATGATGCATTATGATGTGGATATGTGTACTAATGATGCATTATGATGTGACGATGTGTATTAATGATGTTTTATCATGTGGATATGTGTACTAATGATGCATTATGATGTGACTGTGTGTATTAATGATGTTTTATCATGTGGATATGTGTACTAATGATGTATTACAATGTGAATATGAATAACCCAGAGGACCTCGGAGGAGGAGCTACGAATCCGAGAGGATACCCAGAGGACCTTGGAGGAGGAGCTACGAATCCGAGAGGATACCCAGAGGACCTCGAAGGAGGAGCTACAAATCCGAGAGGATACCCAGAGGACCTCGAAGGAGGAGCTACGAATCCGAAACGATACCCAGAGGCCCTCGGAGGAGGAGCTACGCCGCCGAGAGGATACCCAGAGGACCTCAGAGGAGCAGCTACGAATCCGATAGGAAACCCAGAGGACATCGGAGGAGGAGCTACGAATCTACGAATCGAGAGGATACCCAGAGCTACGAATCCGAGAGGGTAGCCAGAGGACCTCGGAGGAGGAGCTACAAATCCGAAACGATACCCAGAGGACCTCGGAGGAGGAGCTACGAATCCGAGAGGATACGCAGAGGACCTCGGAGGAGGAGCTACGAATCCGAGAGGATACCCAGAGGCCCTCGGAGGAGGAGCTACGAATCTGAGAGGATACCCAGAGGAGCTTGGAGGAGGAGCTACGAATCCGAGAGGCTACCCAGATGACCTCGGAGGAGGAGCTACGAATCCGAGAGGATACCCAGAGGACCTCGAAGGAGGAGCTACAAATCCGAGAGGATACCCAGAGGACTCCGGAGGAGGAGCTACGAATCCGAGAGGATACCCAGAGGACCTCGGAGGAGGCGCTACGAATCCGAGAGGATACCCAGAGGACCTCGAAGGAGGAGCTACGAATCTGAGAGGCTCCCCAGAGGACCTCGGAGGAGGAGCTACGAATCCGGGAGGATACCCAGAGGACCTCGGAGGAGGAGCTACGAATCCGAGAGGATACCCAGAGGACCTCGGAGGAGGAGCTATGAATCCGAGAGGACACCCAGAGGACCTCAGAGGAGGAGCTACGAATACGAGAGGGTACCCAGAGGACCTCGGAGGAGGAGCTATGAATCCGAGAGGATACCCAGAGGACCTCGGAGGACGAGCTACGAATCCGAGAGGATACCCAGAGGACCTCGGAGGACGAGCTACGAATCCGAGAGGATACACAGAGGACCTCGGAGGAGGAGCTACGAATCCGAGAGGATACCCAGAGGACCTCGGAGGAGGAGCTAAGAATCCGAGAGGATACCCAGAGGACCTTGGAGGAGGAGCTACGAATCCGAGAGGATACCCAGAGGACCTCGGAGGAGGAGCTACGAATCTGAGAGGATACCCAGAGGACCTCGGAGGAGGAGCTACGAATCCGAGAGGATACCCAGAGGCCCTCGGAGGGGGAGCTACGAATCCGAGAGGATACCCAGAGGACCTCGGAGGAGGAGCTACGAATCCGAGAGGATACACAGAGGACCTCGGAGGAGGAGCTACGAATCCGAGAGGATACCCAGAGGACCTCGGAGGAGGAGCTACGAATCCGAGAGGATACCCAGAGGACATCGGAGGAGGAGCTACGATTCCGAGAGGTTACCCAGAGGACCTCGGAGGAGGAGCTACGAATCCGAGAGGATACCCAGAGGACCTCGGAGGAGGAGCTACGAATCCGAGAGGATACCCAGAGGACCTCGGAGGAGGAGATACGAATCCGAGAGGATACCCAGAGGACCTCGTAGGCGGAGCCACGAATTCGAGAGGATACCCAGAGGACCTCGGAGGAGGAGCGACGAATCCGAGAGGATAGCCAGAGGACCTCGGAGGAGGATCTACAAATCCGAGACGATACCCAGAGGACCTCAGAGGAGGAGCTACGAATCCGAGAGGATACCCAGATGACCTCGGAGGAGGAGCTACGCCGCCGAGAGGCGAGGACTCGGGCTCTGTCACCGGGCTGCCTCAACCATTCCTGTCTTATATAGGTGGGACGAGTATGCCGTAGGCCTGACCCCGCCCTGCCTCATATATATACTCGGTCTCGATTCTGTGTACAAAAAAAAAAAAAAATACATGATGATGTTACTGTGTGTATGAATGATGTATTATAATGTGAATGTGCGTACTAATGATGCATTATGATGTGACTGTGTGTTTAATGATGTATTATAATGTGAATATGTGGACTAATGATGCATTATGATGTGAATATGTGGACTAATGATGCATTATAATGTGAATATGTGTACTAATGATGCATTATGATGTGAATATGTGTACTAATGATGCATTATGATGTGAATATGTGTACTAATGATGCATTATAATGTGAATATGTGTACTAATGATGCATTATGATGTGAATATGTGTACTAATGATGCATTATGATGTGAATATGTGTACTAATGATGCATTATGATGTGAATATGTGTACTAATGATGCATTATGATGTGAATATGTGTACTAATGATGCATTATAATGTGAATGTGCTTACTAATGATGCATTATGATGTGAATATGTGGACTAATGATGCATTATGATGTGAATATGTGGACTAATGATGCATTATGATGTGAATATGTGGACTAATGATGCATTATGATGTGAATATGTGGACTAATGATGCAATATGATGTGAATATGTGTACTAGTGATGCATTATAATGTGATTGTGCTTACTAATGATGCATTATGATGTGAATATGTGGACTAATGATGCATTATAATGTGAATATGTGTACTAATGATGCATTATAATGTGAATGTGCTTACTAATGATGCATTATGATGTGAATATGTGGACTAATGATGCATTATGATGTGAATATGTGCACTAGTGATGCATTATAATGTGAATGTGCTTACTAATGATGCATTATGATGTGAATATGTGTACTAATGATGCATTATGATGTGAATATGTGGACTAATGATGCATTATGATGTGAATATGTGTACTAATGATGCATTATGACGTGAATATGTGTACTAATGATGCATAATGACGTGAATATGTGTACTAATGATGCATTACAATGTGAATATGTGTACTAATGATGCATTATGACGTGAATATGTGTACTTTTGATGCATTATGATGGGAATATGTGTACTAGTGATGCATTATAATGTGAATATGTGTACTAATGACACATTATGATGTGAATATGTGTGCTAATGAGCATTATAATGTGAATATATGTACTAATGATGCATTATAATGTGAATATGTGTACTAATGACGCATTATGACGTGAATATGTGCACTAATGATGCATTATAATGTGAATATGTGTACTAATGATGCATTATGATGTGAATATGTGTACTAATGATGCATGATGATGTGAATATGTGTACTAATGATGCATTATGATGTGACGATGTGCACTAATGATGTTTTATCATGTGGATATGTGTACTAATGATGCATTATGATGTGAATATGTGTACTAATGATGCATTATGATGTGACTGTGTGTACTAATGATGCATTATGATGTGAATATATGTACTAATGATGTATTATAATGTGAATATGTGTATTAATGATGTATTATAATGTGAATATGTTTATTAATAATGTATTATAATGTGAATATGTTTATTAATGATGTATTATTATGTGAATATGTGTATTAATGATGTATTATAATGTGAATATGTTTATTAATGATGTATTATAATGTGAATATGTGTATTAATGATGTATTAAAATGTGAATATGTTTATTAATGATGTATTGTAATGTGAATATGTGTATTAATGATGTATTAAAATGTGAATATGTTTATTAATGATGTATTATAATGTGAATATGTGTATTAATGATGTATTAAAATGTGAATATGTTTATTAATGATGTATTATAATGTGAATATGTGTATTAATGATGTATTAAAATGTGAATTTGTTTATTAATGATGTATTATAATGTGAATATGTGTATTAATGATGTATTAAAATTTGAATATGTTTATTAATGATGTATTATCATGTGAATATGTGCACTAATGATGTATTATAATGTGAATATGTTTATTAATGATGTATTACAATGTGAATATGAATAACCCAGAGGACCTCTGAGGAGGAGCTACGAATCCGAGAGGCTACCCAGAGGACCTCAGAGGAGGAGCTACGAATCCGAGAGGATACCCAGAGGACTTCGGAGGAGGAGCTACGAATCCGAGAGGATAACCAGAGGACCTTGGAGGAGGAGCTACGAATCCGAGAGGATAACCAGAGGACCTCGGAGGAGGAGCTACAAATCCGAGAGGATACCCAGAGGACCTCGGAGGAGGAGCTACGAATCAGAGAGGATACCCAGAGGACCTCGAAGGAGGAGCTACGAATCCGAGAGGATACCCAGAGGACCTCGGAGGAGGAGCTACGAATCCGAGAGGATACCCAGAGGACCTCGGAGGAGGAGCTACGAATCCGAGAGGATACCCAGAGGACCTCGGAGGAGGAGCCATGAATCCGAGAGGATACCCAGAGGACCTCGGAGGAGGAGCTACGAATCCGAGAGTATACCAAGAGGACCTCGGAGGAGGAGCTATGCCGCCGAGAGGATACCCAGTGGACCTCGGAGGTGGAGCTACGAATCCGAGCATACCCAGAGGACCTTGGAGGCAGAGCTACGAATCCGAGAGGATACCCAGAGGACCTCGGAGGAGGAGCTACGAATCCGAGAGGATACCCAGAGGACCTCGAAGGAGGAGCTACGAATCCGAGAGGATACCCAGAGGACCTCGGAGGAGGAGCTACGAATCCGAGAGGATACCCAGAGGACCTCGGAGGAGGAGCCACGAATCCGAGAGGATACCCAGAGGACCTCGGAGGAGGAGCTACGAATCCGAGAGTATACCAAGAGGACCTCGGAGGAGGAGCTATGCCGCCGAGAGGATACCCAGTGGACCTCGGAGGTGGAGCTACGAATCCGAGCATACCCAGAGGACCTTGGAGGCAGAGCTACGAATCCGAGAGGATACCCAGAGGACCTCGGAGGAGGAGCTACGAATCCGAGAGGATACCCAGAGAACCTCAGAGGAGGAGCTACGAATCTGAGAGGCTCCCAGAGGACCTCGGAGGAGGAGCTACGAATCCGAGAGGATACCCAGAGGACCTTGGAGGAGGAGCTACGAATCCGAGAGGATAACCAGAGGACAACCAGAGGACCTCGGAGGAGGAGCTACAAATCCGAGAGGATACCCAGAGGACCTCGGAGGAGGAGCTACGAATCAGAGAGGATACCCAGAGGACCTCGAAGGAGGAGCTAAGAATCCGAGAGGATACCCAGAGGACCTCGGAGGAGGAGCTACGAATCCGAGAGGATACCCAGAGGACCTCGGAGGAGGAGCTACGAATCCGAGAGGATACCCAGAGGACCTCGGAGGAGGAGCCACGAATCCGAGAGGATACCCAGAGGACCTCGGAGGAGGAGCTACGAATCCGAGAGTATACCAAGAGGACCTCGGAGGAGGAGCTACGCCGCCGAGAGGATACCCAGTGGACCTCGGAGGTGGAGCTACGAATCCGAGCATACCCAGAGGACCTTGGAGGCAGAGCTACGAATCCGAGAGCATACCCAGAGGACCTTAGAGGCGGAGCTACGAATCCGAGAGGATACCCAGAGGACCTCGGATGAGGAGCTACGAATCCGAGGGGATACCCAGAGGACCTCGGATGAGGTGCTACGAAACCGAGAGGATACCCAGATGAACTCGGAAGAGGAGTTACGCCACCGAGAGGATACCCAGAGGACCTCGGAGGAGGAGCTACGCCGTCGAGAGGATACCCAGAGGACCTCGGAGGAGGAGCTACGAATGCGAGACGATACCCAGAGGACCTCGGAGGAGGAGCTACGAATCCGAGAGGAAACCCAGAGGACCTCGGAGGAGGAGCTACGCTGCCGAGAGGCGAGGACTCGGGCTCTGTCAGCGGGCTGCCTCAACCATTCCCGGCTTATATAGGTGGGACGAGTATGCCGTAGGCCTTACCCCACCCTGCCTCATATGTATACCTGAGCTCGATTCTGTCTGCAAAAACTGATAAAGGTGGAGGCGTTTGCGGGCTCTGCCGGCGTGCGACCTAACCCCACCCCGCCTTATATAGGTGGGGCGAGGACTCGAGCTCTCTCAGCGGGTGGCCTCACCCATCCCCGCCTTCTAGAGGTGGGGCGAGTATGCGGGAGGCTTTAACCCGCCGTGCCTTATATAGGTGGGGCAACCACTCGGGTTCAGTCGCCGGGCGGTCCCACCCCGCCCCGCATTTTATTTTTTATGAAAGTCCTCGATATAATAAATGTGTTTCCACACCAAAATAAGATTTGAAATTTTAATTTAATATGTACATCCTTTGCTCTTATGTTGTATTTTGATGATTGTATTCGTGTATTAACTGATTGCAAAGTGTTTAACATGAAAGATTTCGCAAATGGATATTGGTTTTATTTTTGGAGTCCACTGAAGTTGATTCTTTGAAACTGTTTTCATGTTGAATCAATGCTATGAGACATTTTCAAGCTTTACTCAATAATCTGTTTTTGAAAGATAGTTTCAATTTGATGGTAAAATACTTGTGCATTGATGCAAACAATAGGGCCATTATAGTTGTAAAAACATCAGCATTTACATGTTCTTGACTTTATTATTTTCACCAGTATCTTGACATGTTTTGGATTTTGAAATCTTCCATCACAATCTTAGCCATCAATTCCTCTCCTAAAGAAGTTCACCAATCTCTGTGATTGAGGACCAGGAAGCTCAATGATAAATTGCAGTTTTGTTTTCTGTGCATGTGAAGATTATTTTTCAGCGATAAACATGTGGCAATCCTCACTGACTGCTTGGACTCTGGAGACCACATCAGGAAGCAGATTCTTCACCTTATTTGGTCCAAGGGTGGTGAAAAATTCTCACTTATTTCCTTTGATGGTGAAGTGGAGATGGAAGTAACAATGGATGTCCATCACTTTGACGGGCGAGGTTGGGGCCCGTCAATTTTTAGCCACGTCGCAGACGCTGCTCATAGAGTGCCCTCTGCTGTTGTTGTTGTTCTTCTTCTTCTTCTTGTTCTTCTTCTTGTTGTTCTTGCAGAGAAGACAAAACGTCGAAGCTCCACCCATTCTGGGAACCATAGCTCCACCCATTTTGGGAGAGGCTTCATAAAAACAAATATCCACCATTTTATTCACTCGCATAGCTTTGAGGCCTGTTTTGTAGGCCCGTGGTGTCTTCCTCTCTCACACAGTTTTATTTCAAATCAAATTCGATATATCATTTCATTTTTCACAGTCGCTAACATAGTTTTAGACTCGGTTGAAAAAAAACGGGAAGAAAATCCGATGAAAGTTGCCCTTTATAGAACGAAATGAATGCTCAAAGGCCTGTAACTTCAAGTCCATTGAGATATATATTTTTTAAATCGCGGCATGGTCAGTCATACACCGCCCGAAATAAGAGACGGGAAAATGCCGAGATATATATATTTTGTTTAAATCGCGGCATGGTCAGTCATACACCGACCAAAATAACAGACGGGAAAATGCCGAGATATATTAAAAATTCGTCCATTTGATGACAATCGTCACGATGAAATATTTAATTTATACGTCATCACAATAATGTGGAGAGAGGAGCATAGCTTCGTTCACGTGTCGCCACACACGGGAAATTGCCGATACATATATTTTTTAAATCGCGGCATGGTCATTCATACACCACCTGAAATAACAGACGGGGAAATGCCGAGATATATTAAAAATTCGTCGCCACACACGGGAAATTGCCGAGATATATTTTCACTTTGCACAAAAATAACATCAAGTAATCGAATCGATAGGAATGTCCTGTGCCTATAACTTCGACGTTATAGGCACAGCTGCATCTAGGCATTGTGTTACATCGACGCGGCTTTTGTTTTAATTAAAACTTTTTGTACTTGTTTCCTTTGGTGGGCATGGTTGTGGATGTCTTAGTTTTATATCTTGTTTTTTCATTCATTCAGAGATATCCTTGTTGTCTTTCGATTGTCAGAGGAAGGACCTTTTTAGGTGTTGTATTGTTTTTATATGGTTCAATCACGACTACATTTTATGAGAAACTGTCTTGCAACTTACATGAGATATATGTCCTTTCTCGTGGAGAGTAAGTGTGGTCCAAACCTCACCCAAGTGGGCGACCTCACCTCGCTGCGCCTTATAAAGGTGGGGCGAGGAATCAAGCCCTGTCGGCGGGGGGCCTCACCCCTCTCCGCCTTACATAGGTGGGGCGAGTATGCGGGAGGCCTGACCCCACCCTGACCTTGCATATACTTGAGCTCAATTCTGTGTTTAAAAAATGTATATATATATATATATACTCGATCTCGATTCTGTGTACAAAAAAAAAAAATACATGATGATGTGACTGTGTGTATGAATAAAAAACCACCTTTAGAGGCCATTTTTCCCCGCAAGCAGGGTTTGGCCTTTTTCGGGAACTGTGGTTGTTGTTGTTTTTCGGTCCCCTTTTTGAAGCAATGTTTTACGGCCGGATGCCCTTCCTGACGCCAACCCTTTTTGCCGCCTTTAACGACAAGCAGGGAATTACCAGTGAACTGGTACTCAATTAGCCGACCTCTGAAGGATGTACAGGCTGAGTCAACCCCCCTGGCGTTAATTCAGCGATCGACCGGGATTCAAACCCAGGATCCTAGGTTACCCTAATCCGGCACCCTAGCCGCTAGCCCAACACCAGGGACTATGATGAATTATAATGTGAATGTGTGTACTAATGATGCATTATGATGTGACGATGTGTATTAATGATGTTTTATCATGTGGATATGTGGACGAATGATGTATCATTATGTGAATATGTGTACTAATGATGCATTATGATGTGAATATGTGTACTAATGATGTATCATTATGTGAATATGTGTACTAATGATGCATTATGATGTGACGATGTGTATTAATGATTTATCATGTGGATATGTGTACTAATGATGTATCATTATGTGAATATGTGTACTAATGATGCATTATGATGTGAATATGTGTACTAATGATGTATCATTATGTGAATATGTGTACTAATGATGCATTATGATGCGACGATGTGTATTAATGATTTATCATGTGGATATGTGTACTAATGATGTATCATTATGTGAATATGTGTACTAATGATGCATTATAATGTGAATATGTGTACTAATGATGCATTATGATGTGACGATGTGTATTAATGATGTTTTATCATGTGGATATGTGGACGAATGATGTATCATTATGTAAATATGTGTACTAATGATGCATTATAATGTGAATGTGTGTACTAATGATGCATTATGATGTGACGATGTGTATTAATGATGTTTTATCATGTGGATATGTGGACGAATGATGTATCATTATGTGAATATGTGTACTAATGATGCATTATGATGTGAATATGTGTACTAATGATGTATCATTATGTGAATATGTGTACTAATGATGCATTATGATGTGACGATGTGTATTAATGATTTATCATGTGGATATGTGTACTAATGATGTATCATTATGTGAATATGTGTACTAATGATGCATTATAATGTGAATATGTGTACTAATGATGCATTATGATGTGACTGTGTGCATTAATGATGTATTATAATGTGAATGTGTGCACTAATGATGTATCATTACGTGAATTTGTGCATTAATGATGCATTATGATGTGAATATGTGTACTAATGATGCATTATGATGTGACTGTGTGTATTAATGATGTATTATAATGTGAATATGTGTACTAATGATGCATTATGATGTGACGATGTGTATTAATGATGTTTTATCATGTGTATATGTGTACGAATGATGCATTATAATGTGAATATGTGTACTAATGATGCATTATAATGTGAATATGTGCACTAATGATGCGTTATGATGTGACTGTGTGCATTAATGATGTATTATAATGTGAATGTGTGCACTAATGATGTATCATTACGTGAATTTGTGCATTAATGATGCATTATGATGTGAATATGTGTACTAATGATGCATTATGATGTGACTGTGTGTATTAATGATGTATTATAATGTGAATATGTGTACTAATGATGCATTATGATGTGACGATGTGTATTAATGATGTTTTATCATGTGTATATGTGTACGAATGATGCATTATAATGTGAATATGTGTACTAATGATGCATTATAATGTGAATATGTGTTCTAATGATGCATTATGATGTGAATATGTGCACTAATAATGCATTATAATGTGAATATGTGTACTAATGATGCATTATAATGTGAATATGTGTACTAATGATGTATCATTATGTGAATATGTGTACTAATGATGCATTATAATGTGAATATGTGTACTAATGATGCATTATGATGTGAATATGTGTTCTAATGATGCATTATGATGTGAATATGTGCACTAATGATGCATTATAATGTGAATATGTGTACTAATGATGTATCATTATGTGAATACGTGTACTAATGATGCATTATAATGTGAATATGTGCACTAATGATGCATTATAATGTGAATATGTGTACTAATGATGCATTATAATGTGAATATGTGTACTCATGATGTATCATTATGTGAATACGTGTACTAATGATGCATTATAATGTGAATATGTGCACTAATGATGCATTATAATGTGAATATGTGTACTATTGATGCATTATAATGTGAATATGTGTACTAAT
Source organism: Myxine glutinosa (assembly GCF_964187855.1). Lineage (NCBI taxonomy): Eukaryota > Metazoa > Chordata > Myxini > Myxiniformes > Myxinidae > Myxine > Myxine glutinosa. The sequence continues at coordinate 159,390,956 of NC_136264.1, read as the reverse complement.
GATGCATTATAATGTGAATATGTGTTCTAATGATGCATTATGATGTGAATATGTGTACTAATGACGCATTATGATGTGAATATGTGTACTAATGATGCATTATAATGTGAATATGTGTTCTAATGATGTATCATTATGTGCCTATGTGTGCTAATGATGCATTATAATGTGAATATGTATACTAATGATCTGTCATTTTGTGAATATGTGTACTAATGATGCATTATAATGTGAATATGTGTTCTAATGATGCATTATAATGTGAATATGTGTTCTAATGATGCATTATGATGTGAATATGTGTACTAATGACGCATTATGATGTGAATATGTGTACTAATGATGCATTATAATGTGAATATGTGTACTAATGATGTATCATTATGTGCATATGTGTACTAATGATGCATTATAATGTGAATATGACTGTGTTCTAATGATGCATTATGATGTGAATATGTGTACTAATGATGCATTATGATGTGAATATGTGTACTAATGATGCATTATGATGTGAATATGTGGTCTAATGATGCATTATAATGTGAATATGTGTACTAATGATGCATTATGATGTGAATATGTGTACTAATGATGCATTATAATGTGAATATGTGTACTAATGATGCATTATGATGTGACTGTGTGTATTAATGATGTATTATCATGTGAATATGTGTCCTAATGATGCATTATGATGTGACGATGTGTACTAATGATGTTTTATAATGTGGATATGTGTACTAATGATGCATTATAATGTGAATATGTGTTCTAATGATGCATTATGATGTGAATATGTGTACTAATGATGCATTATGATGTGAATATGTGTACTAATGATGCATTATGATGTGAATATGTGGTCTAATGATGCATTATAATGTGAATATGTGTACTAATGATGCATTATGATGTGAATATGTGTACTAATGATGCATTATAATGTGAATATGTGTACTAATGATGCATTATGATGTGAATATGTGTACTAATGATGCATTATGATGTGAATATGTGTACTAATGATGCATTATGATGTGAATATGTGGTCTAATGATGCATTATAATGTCAATATGTGTACTAATGATGCATTATGATGTGAATATGTGTACTAATGATGCATTATAATGTGAATATGTGTTCTAATGATGCATTATGATGTGAATATGTGTACTAATGATGCATTATGATGTGAATATGTGTACTAATGATGCATTATGATGTGAATATGTGGTCTAATGATGCATTATAATGTGAATATGTGTACTAATGATGCTTTATGATGTGAATATGTGTATTAATGATGCATTATAATGTGAATATGTGTACTAATGATGCATTATGATGTGACTGTGTGTATTAATGATGTATTATCATGTGAATATGTGTCCTAATGATGCATTATGATGTGACGATGTGTACTAATGATGTTTTATCATGTGGATATGTGTACTAATGATGCATTATAATGTGAATATGTGTTCTAATGATGCATTATGATGTGAATATGTGTACTAATGATGCATTATGATGTGAATATGTGTACTAATGATGCATTATGATGTGAATATGTGGTCTAATGATGCATTATAATGTGAATATGTGTACTAATGATGCATTATTATGTGAATATGTGTACTAATGATGCATTATAATGTGAATATGTGTACTAATGATGCATTATGATGTGACTGTGTGTATTAATGATGTATTATCATGTGAATATGTGTCCTAATGATGCATTATGATGTGACGATGTGTACTAATGATGTTTTATCATGTGGATATGTGTACTAATGATGCATTATGATGTGAATATGTGTACGAATGATGCATTATGATGTGACTGTGTGTACTAATGATGCATTATGATGTGAATATGTGAACTAATGATGCATTATAATGTGAATATGTGTAATGATGATGTATTATAATGTGAATATGTGTATTAATGATGTATTATACTGTGAATATGTGCATTAATGATGTATTAAAATGTGAATATGTGCACTAATGATGTTTTATTATGTGAATATGTTTATTAATGATGTATTATAATGTGAATATGTGTATTAATGATGTATTAAAATGTGAATATGTGCAATAATGATGTATTATAATGTGAATATGTTTATTAATGATGTATTTTAATGTGAAGATGAATAACCCAGAGGACTTCGGAGGAGGAGCTACGAATCCGAGAGGATACCCAGAGAACCTCAGAGGAGGAGCTACGAATCCGAGTGGATACCCAGAGGACCTCGGAGGAGGAGCTACGAATCCGAGAGCATACCCAGAGGACCTTGGAGGAGGAGCTACGAATCCGAGAGGATACCCAGAGGACCTCGGAGGAGGAGCTACAAATCCGAGAGGATACCCAGAGGACCTCGGAGGAGGAGCTACGAATCAGAGAGGATACCCAGAGGACCTCGGAGGAGGAGCTACGAATCCGAGAGGATACCCAGAGGACCTCGGAGGAGGAGCTACGAATCCGAGAGGATACCCAGAGGACCTCAGAGGAGGAGCTACGAATCCGAGAGGACACCCAGAGGACCTCGGAGGAGGAGCCACGAACCCGAGAGGATACCCAGAGGACCTCGGAGGAGGAGCTACGAATCCGAGAGGATACCAAGAGGACCTCGGAGGAGGAGCTACACCGCCGAGAGGATACCCAGTGGACCTCGGAGGTGGAGCTAAGAATCCGAGAGCATACCCAGAGGACCTTGGAGGCAGAGCTACGAATCCGAGAGGATACCCAGAGGACCTCGGATGAGGAGCTACGAATCTGAGGGGATACCCAGAGGACCTCGGATGAGGTGCTACGAAACCGAGAGGATACCCAGATGACCTTGGAGGAGGAGTTACGCCACCGAGAGGATACCCAGAGGACCTCGGAGGAGGAGCTACGTCGTCGAGAGGATACCCAGAGGACCTCGGAGGAGGAGCTACGAATCCGAGACGATACCCAGAGGACCTCGGAGGAGGAGCTACGAATCCGAGAGGAAACCCAGAGGACCTCGGAGGAGGAGCTACGCCGCCGAGAGGCGAGGACTCGGGCTCTGTCAGCGGGCTGCCTCAACCATTCCCGGCTTATATAGGTGGGACGAGTATGCCGTAGGCCTTACCCCACCCTGCCTCATATGTATACCTGAGCTCGATTCTGTCTGCAAAAACTGATAAAGGTGGAGGCGTTTGCGGGCTCTGCCGGCGTGCGACCTAACCCCACCCCGCCTTATATAGGTGGGGCGAGGACTCGAGCTCTCTCAGCGGGTGGCCTCACCCATCCCCGCCTTCTAGAGGTGGGGCGAGTATGCGGGAGGCTTTAACCCGCCGTGCCTTATATAGGTGGGGCAACCACTCGGGTTCAGTCGCCGGGCGGTCCCACCCCGCCCCGCATTTTATTTTTTATGAAAGTCCTCGATATAATAAATGTGTTTCCACACCAAAATAAGATTTGAAATTTTAATTTAATATGTACATCCTTTGCTCTTATGTTGTATTTTGATGACTGTATTCGTGTATTAACTGATTGCAAAGTGTTTAACATGAAAGATTTCGCAAATGGATATTGGTTTTATTTTTGGAGTCCACTGAAGTTGATTCTTTGAAACTGTTTTCATGTTGAATCAATGCTATGAGACATTTTCAAGCTTTACTCAATAATCTGTTTTTGAAAGATAGTTTCAATTTGATGGTAAAATACTTGTGCATTGATGCAAACAATAGGGCCATTATAGTTGTAAAAACATCAGCATTTACATGTTCTTGACTTTATTATTTTCACCAGTATCTTGACATGTTTTGGATTTTGAAATCTTCCATCACAATCTTAGCCATCAATTCCTCTCCTAAAGAAGTTCACCAATCTCTGTGATTGAGGACCAGGAAGCTCAATGATAAATTGCAGTTTTGTTTTCTGTGCATGTGAAGATTATTTTTCAGCGATAAACATGTGGCAATCCTCACTGACTGCTTGGACTCTGGAGACCACATCAGGAAGCAGATTCTTCACCTTATTTGGTCCAAGGGTGGTGAAAAATTCTCACTTATTTCCTTTGATGGTGAAGTGGAGATGGAAGTAACAATGGATGTCCATCACTTTGACGGGCGAGGTTGGGGCCCGTCAATTTTTAGCCACGTCGCAGACGCTGCTCATAGAGTGCCCTCTGCTGTTGTTGTTGTTCTTCTTCTTCTTCTTGTTCTTCTTCTTGTTGTTCTTGCAGAGAAGACAAAACGTCGAAGCTCCACCCATTCTGGGAACCATAGCTCCACCCATTTTGGGAGAGGCTTCATAAAAACAAATATCCACCATTTTATTCACTCGCATAGCTTTGAGGCCTGTTTTGTAGGCCCGTGGTGTCTTCCTCTCTCACACAGTTTTATTTCAAATCAAATTCGATATATCATTTCATTTTTCACAGTCGCTAACATAGTTTTAGACTCGGTTGAAAAAAAACGGGAAGAAAATCCGATGAAAGTTGCCCTTTATAGAACGAAATGAATGCTCAAAGGCCTGTAACTTCAAGTCCATTGAGATATATATATTTTAAATCGCGGCATGGTCAGTCATACACCGCCCGAAATAAGAGACGGGAAAATGCCGAGATATATATATTTTGTTTAAATCGCGGCATGGTCAGTCATACACCGACCAAAATAACAGACGGGAAAATGCCGAGATATATTAAAAATTCGTCCATTTGATGACAATCGTCACGATGAAATATTTAATTTATACGTCATCACAATAATGTGGAGAGAGGAGCATAGCTTCGTTCACGTGTCGCCACACACGGGAAATTGCCGATACATATATTTTTTAAATCGCGGCATGGTCATTCATACACCACCTGAAATAACAGACGGGGAAATGCCGAGATATATTAAAAATTCGTCGCCACACACGGGAAATTGCCGAGATATATTTTCACTTTGCACAAAAATAACATCAAGTAATCGAATCGATAGGAATGTCCTGTGCCTATAACTTCGACGTTATAGGCACAGCTGCATCTAGGCATTGTGTTACATCGACGCGGCTTTTGTTTTAATTAAAACTTTTTGTACTTGTTTCCTTTGGTGGGCATGGTTGTGGATGTCTTAGTTTTATATCTTGTTTTTTCATTCATTCAGAGATATCCTTGTTGTCTTTCGATTGTCAGAGGAAGGACCTTTTTAGGTGTTGTATTGTTTTTATATGGTTCAATCACGACTACATTTTATGAGAAACTGTCTTGCAACTTACATGAGATATATGTCCTTTCTCGTGGAGAGTAAGTGTGGTCCAAACCTCACCCAAGTGGGCGACCTCACCTCGCTGCGCCTTATAAAGGTGGGGCGAGGAATCAAGCCCTGTCGGCGGGGGGCCTCACCCCTCCCCGCCTTACATAGGTGGGGCGAGTATGCGGGAGGCCTGACCCCGCCCTGACCTTGCATATACTTGAGCTCAATTCTGTGTTTAAAAAATGTATATATATATATATATACTCGATCTCGATTCTGTGTACAAAAAAAAAAAATACATGATGATGTGACTGTGTGTATGAATAAAAAACCACCTTTAGAGGCCATTTTTCCCCGCAAGCAGGGTTTGGCCTTTTTCGGGAACTGTGGTTGTTGTTGTTTTTCGGTCCCCTTTTTGAAGCAATGTTTTACGGCCGGATGCCCTTCCTGACGCCAACCCTTTTTGCCGCCTTTAACGACAAGCAGGGAATTACCAGTGAACTGGTACTCAATTAGCCGACCTCTGAAGGATGTACAGGCTGAGTCAACCCCCCTGGCGTTAATTCAGCGATCGACCGGGATTCAAACCCAGGATCCTAGGTTACCCTAATCCGGCACCCTAGCCGCTAGCCCAACACCAGGGACTATGATGAATTATAATGTGAATGTGTGTACTAATGATGCATTATGATGTGACGATGTGTATTAATGATGTTTTATCATGTGGATATGTGGACGAATGATGTATCATTATGTGAATATGTGTACTAATGATGCATTATGATGTGAATATGTGTACTAATGATGTATCATTATGTGAATATGTGTACTAATGATGCATTATGATGTGACGATGTGTATTAATGATTTATCATGTGGATATGTGTACTAATGATGTATCATTATGTGAATATGTGTACTAATGATGCATTATGATGTGAATATGTGTACTAATGATGTATCATTATGTGAATGTGTGTACTAATGATGCATTATGATGCGACGATGTGTATTAATGATTTATCATGTGGATATGTGTACTAATGATGTATCATTATGTGAATATGTGTACTAATGATGCATTATAATGTGAATATGTGTACTAATGATGCATTATGATGTGACGATGTGTATTAATGATGTTTTATCATGTGGATATGTGGACGAATGATGTATCATTATGTAAATATGTGTACTAATGATGCATTATAATGTGAATGTGTGTACTAATGATGCATTATGATGTGACGATGTGTATTAATGATGTTTTATCATGTGGATATGTGGACGAATGATGTATCATTATGTGAATATGTGTACTAATGATGCATTATGATGTGAATATGTGTACTAATGATGTATCATTATGTGAATATGTGTACTAATGATGCATTATGATGTGACGATGTGTATTAATGATTTATCATGTGGATATGTGTACTAATGATGTATCATTATGTGAATATGTGTACTAATGATGCATTATGATGTGAATATGTGTACTAATGATGCATTATAATGTGAATATGTGTACTAATGATGCATTATGATGTGACTGTGTGCATTAATGATGTATTATAATGTGAATGTGTGCACTAATGATGTATCATTACGTGAATTTGTGCATTAATGATGCATTATGATGTGAATATGTGTACTAATGATGCATTATGATGTGACTGTGTGTATTAATGATGTATTATAATGTGAATATGTGTACTAATGATGCATTATGATGTGACGATGTGTATTAATGATGTTTTATCATGTGTATATGTGTACGAATGATGCATTATAATGTGAATATGTGTACTAATGATGCATTATAATGTGAATATGTGCACTAATGATGCGTTATGATGTGACTGTGTGCATTAATGATGTATTATAATGTGAATGTGTGCACTAATGATGTATCATTACGTGAATTTGTGCATTAATGATGCATTATGATGTGAATATGTGTACTAATGATGCATTATGATGTGACTGTGTGTATTAATGATGTATTATAATGTGAATATGTGTAATAATGATGCATTATGATGTGACGATGTGTATTAATGATGTTTTATCATGTGTATATGTGTACGAATGATGCATTATAATGTGAATATGTGTACTAATGATGCATTATAATGTGAATATGTGTTCTAATGATGCATTATGATGTGAATATGTGCACTAATAATGCATTATAATGTGAATATGTGTACTAATGATGCATTATAATGTGAATATGTGTACTAATGATGTATCATTATGTGAATATGTGTACTAATGATGCATTATAATGTGAATATGTGTACTAATGATGCATTATGATGTGAATATGTGTTCTAATGATGCATTATGATGTGAATATGTGCACTAATGATGCATTATAATGTGAATATGTGTACTAATGATGTATCATTATGTGAATACGTGTACTAATGATGCATTATAATGTGAATATGTGCACTAATGATGCATTATAATGTGAATATGTGTACTAATGATGCATTATAATGTGAATATGTGTACTCATGATGTATCATTATGTGAATACGTGTACTAATGATGCATTATAATGTGAATATGTGCACTAATGATGCATTATAATGTGAATATGTGTACTATTGATGCATTATAATGTGAATATGTGTACTAATGATGCATTATAATGTGAATATGTGTTCTAATGATGCATTATGATGTGAATATGTGTACTAATGACGCATTATGATGTGAATATGTGTACTAATGATGCATTATAATGTGAATATGTGTTCTAATGATGTATCATTATGTGCCTATGTGTGCTAATGATGCATTATAATGTGAATATGTATACTAATGATCTGTCATTTTGTGAATATGTGTACTAATGATGCATTATATTGTGAATATGTGTTCTAATGATGCATTATAATGTGAATATGTGTTCTAATGATGCATTATGATGTGAATATGTGTACTAATGACGCATTATGATGTGAATATGTGTACTAATGATGCATTATAATGTGAATATGTGTACTAATGATGTATCATTATGTGCATATGTGTGCTAATGATGCATTATAATGTGAATATGTGTACTAATGATGCATTATAATGTGAATATGTGTTCTAATGATGCATTATGATGTGAATATGTGTACTAATGATGCATTATGATGTGAATATGTGTACTAATGATGCATTATGATGTGAATATGTGGTCTAATGATGCATTATAATGTGAATATGTGTACTAATGATGCATTATGATGTGAATATGTGTACTAATGATGCATTATAATGTGAATATGTGTACTAATGATGCATTATGATGTGACTGTGTGTATTAATGATGTATTATCATGTGAATATGTGTCCTAATGATGCATTATGATGTGACGATGTGTACTAATGATGTTTTATAATGTGGATATGTGTACTAATGATGCATTATAATGTGAATATGTGTTCTAATGATGCATTATGATGTGAATATGTGTACTAATGATGCATTATGATGTGAATATGTGTACTAATGATGCATTATGATGTGAATATGTGGTCTAATGATGCATTATAATGTGAATATGTGTACTAATGATGCATTATGATGTGAATATGTGTACTAATGATGCATTATAATGTGAATATGTGTACTAATGATGCATTATGATGTGAATATGTGTTCTAATGATGCATTATGATGTGAATATGTGTACTAATGATGCATTATGATGTGAATATGTGGTCTAATGATGCATTATAATGTCAATATGTGTACTAATGATGCATTATGATGTGAATATGTGTACTAATGATGCATTATAATGTGAATATGTGTTCTAATGATGCATTATGATGTGAATATGTGTACTAATGATGCATTGTGATGTGAATATGTGTACTAATGATGCATTATGATGTGAATATGTGGTCTAATGATGCATTATAATGTGAATATGTGTACTAATGATGCTTTATGATGTGAATATGTGTATTAATGATGCATTATAATGTGAATATGTGTACTAATGATGCATTATGATGTGACTGTGTGTATTAATGATGTATTATCATGTGAATATGTGTCCTAATGATGCATTATGATGTGACGATGTGTACTAATGATGTTTTATCATGTGGATATGTGTACTAATGATGCATTATAATGTGAATATGTGTTCTAATGATGCATTATGATGTGAATATGTGTACTAATGATGCATTATGATGTGAATATGTGTACTAATGATGCATTATGATGTGAATATGTGGTCTAATGATGCATTATAATGTGAATATGTGTACTAATGATGCATTATGATGTGAATATGTGTACTAATGATGCATTATAATGTGAATATGTGTACTAATGATGCATTATGATGTGACTGTGTGTATTAATGATGTATTATCATGTGAATATGTGTCCTAATGATGCATTATGATGTGACGATGTGTACTAATGATGTTTTATCATGTGGATATGTGTACTAATGATGCATTATGATGTGAATATGTGTACGAATGATGCATTATGATGTGACTTTGTGTACTAATGATGCATTATGATGTGAATATGTGAACTAATGATGCATTATAATGTGAATATGTGTAATGATGATGTATTATAATGTGAATATGTGTATTAATGATGTATTATACTGTGAATATGTGCATTAATGATGTATTAAAATGTGAATATGTGCACTAATGATGTTTTATTATGTGAATATGTTTATTAATGATGTATTATAATGTGAATATGTGTATTAATGATGTATTAAAATGTGAATATGTGCAATAATGATGTATTATAATGTGAATATGTTTATTAATGATGTATTTTAATGTGAAGATGAATAACCCAGAGGACTTCGGAGGAGGAGCTACGAATCCGAGAGGATACCCAGAGAACCTCAGAGGAGGAGCTACGAATCCGAGTGGATACCCAGAGGACCTCGGAGGAGGAGCTACGAATCCGAGAGCATACCCAGAGGACCTTGGAGGAGGAGCTACGAATCCGAGAGGATACCCAGAGGACCTCAGAGGAGGAGCTACAAATCCGAGAGGATACCCAGAGGACCTCGGAGGAGGAGCTACGAATCAGAGAGGATACCCAGAGGACCTCGGAGGAGGACCTACGAATCCGAGAGGATACCCAGAGGACCTCGGAGGAGGAGCTACGAATCCGAGAGGATACCCAGAGGACCTCAGAGGAGGAGCTACGAATCCGAGAGGACACCCAGAGGACCTCGGAGGAGGAGCCACGAACCCGAGAGGATACCCAGAGGACCTCGGAGGAGGAGCTACGAATCCGAGAGGATACCAAGAGGACCTCGGAGGAGGAGCTACACCGCCGAGAGGATACCCAGTGGACCTCGGAGGTGGAGCTAAGAATCCGAGAGCATACCCAGAGGACCTTGGAGGCAGAGCTACGAATCCGAGAGGATACCCAGAGGACCTCGGATGAGGAGCTACGAATCTGAGGGGATACCCAGAGGACCTCGGATGAGGTGCTACGAAACCGAGAGGATACCCAGAGGACCTCGGAGGAGGAGCTACGAATCCGAGACGATACCCAGAGGACCTCGGAGGAGGAGCTACGAATCCGAGAGGAAACCCAGAGGACCTCGGAGGAGGAGCTACGCCGCCGAGAGGCGAGGACTCGGGCTCTGTCAGCGGGCTGCCTCAACCATTCCCGGCTTATATAGGTGGGACGAGTATGCCGTAGGCCTTACCCCGCCCTGCCTCATATGTATACCTGAGCTCGATTCTGTCGACAAAAACTGATAAAGGTGGAGGAGTTTGCGGGCTCTGCCGGCGTGCGACCTAACTCCACTCCGCCTTATATCGGTGGGGCGAGGACTCGAGCTCTGTCAGCGGGTGGCCTCACCCATCCCCGCCTTCTGGAGGTGGGGCGAGTATGCGGGAGGCTTTAACCCGCCCTGCCTTATATAGGTGGGGCAACCACTCGGGTTCAGTCGCCGGGCGGTCCCACCCCGCCCCGCATTTTATTTTTTATAAAAGTCCTCGATATAATAAATGTGTTTCCACACCAAAATAAGATTTGAAACTTTAATTTAATATGTACATCCTTTGCTCTTATGTTGTATTTTGATGATTGTATTAGTTTATTAACTGATTGCAAAGTGTTTAACATGAAAGATTTCGCAAACGGATATTGGTTTTATTTTTGGAGTCCACTGAAGTTGATTCTTTGAAACTGTTTTCATGTTGAATCAATGCTATGAGACATTTTCAATCTTTACTCAATAATCCGTTTTTGGAAGATAGTTTCAATTTGATGGTAAAATACTTGGGCACTGGTGCAAACAATAGGGCCATTATAGTTGTAAAAACATCAGCATTTACATGTTCTTGACTTTATTACTTTCACCAGTATCTTGACATGTTTTGGATTTTGAAATCTTCCATCACAATCTTAGCCATCAATTCCTCTCCTAAAGAAGTTCACCAATCTCTGTGATTGAGGACCAGGAAGCTCAATGATAAATTGCAGTTTTGTTTTCTGTGCATGTGAAGATTATTTTTCAGTGATAAACATGTGGCAACCCTCACTGACTGCTTGGACTCTGGAGACCACATCAGGAAGCAGATTCTTCAACTTATTTGGTCCAAGGTTGGTGAAAAATTCTCACTTATTTCCTTTGATGGTGAAGTGGAGATGGACGTAACAATGGATGTCCATCACTTTGACGGGCGAGGTTGGGGCCCGTCAATTTTTAGCCGCGTCACAGACGCTGCTCATAGAGTGCCCTCTGCTGTTGTTGTTGTTGTTGTTGTTCTTCTTCTTCTTCTTCTTCTTCTTCTTGTTGTTCTTGCAGAGAAGACAAAACCTCGAAGCTCCACCCATTCTGGGAACCATAGCTCCACCCATTTTGGGAGAGGCTTCAGAGAAACAAATATCCACCATTTTATTAACTCGCATAGCTTTGAGGCCTGTTTTGTAGGCCCGTGGTGTCTTCCTTTCTCACACAGTTTTATTTCAAATCAAATTCGATATATCATTTCATTTTTCACAGTCGCTAACATAGTTTTAGACTCAGTTGAAAAAAACGGGAAGAAAATCCGATGAAAGTTGCCCTTTATAGAATGAAATGAATTCTCAAAGGCCTGTAACTTCAAGTCCATTGAGATATTTTTTTTTTAAATCGCGGCATGGTCAGTCATACACCGCCCGAAATAAGAGACGGGAAAATGCCGAGATATATATATTTTGTTTAAATCGCGGCATGGTCAGTCATACACCGCCCGAAATAACAGACGGGAAAATGCCGAGATATATAAAAAATTCGTCCATTTCATGACAATCGTCACGATTAAATATTTAATTTATACGTCGTCACAATAATGTGGAGAGAGGAGCATAGCTTCGTTCACGTGTCGCCACACACGGGAAATTGCCGAGATATATATATTTTAAATCGCGGCATGGTCAGTCATACACCGCCTGAAATAACAGACGGGAAAATGCCGAGATATATTAAAAATTCGTCGCCACACACGGGAAATTGCCGAGATATATTTTCACTTTGCACAAAAATAACATCAAGTAATCGAATCAATAGGAATGTCCTGTGCCTATAACATCGACGTTATAGGCACAGCTGCATCTAGGCATTGTGTAACATCGACGCGGCTTTTGTTTTAATTTAAACTTTTTGTACTTGTTTCCTTTGGTGGGCATGGTTGTGGATGTCTTAGTTTTATATCTTGTTTTCTCATTCATTCAGAGATATCCTTGTTGTCTTTCGATTGTCAGAGGAAGGACCTTTTTAGGTGTTGTATTGTTTTTATATGGTTCAATCACGACTACATTTTATGAGAAACTGTCTTGCAACTTACATGAGATACATGTCCTTTCTCGTGGAGAGTAAGTGTGGTCCAACCCTCACCCAAGTGGGCGACCTCACGTCGCTGCGCCTTTTAAAGGTGGGGCGAGGAATCAAGCCCTATCGGCGAGGGGCTTCACCCCTCCCCGCCTTACATAGGTGGGGCGATTATGCGGGAGGCCTGACCCCGCCCTGCCTTGCATATACTTGAGCTCAATTCTGTGTTAAAAAAGGTATATATATATATATATATATATATTGTTGTGGATATGAGAATGTTTTTTTTTTTTTTGTTGTGTAATGAATTGTTGTAAAATGTCACCCTCCTTCCTGCATTTGTTGTTGTATAAAGGTCAAAGGGCGTTCCCGTAGTTAATTCCATAAAACATACACAAAGGACACCATATATCCCGGTTCGGTAGTTATATCCTTATTATGTGTATTAGTGTAAGGCTGTGTCTTCCATTAATTTAAATACTCCATTGCACCAAGTGAAATAAGAGTAGATTCCCTTCACCTTCCCCTTCCAACAATTGCCAACTGTTCCCTCCGCGACTCCATTCGCCACGAGGTCGGCTCGGAGAAGAAGGGGGAGGAGCCGCCGAATCCTGGGCGTGCCCGCCCATCGTCATCAAGGGCGGAGCCAGAGGGCCGTGCCGACCAATCAGGGCCGAGGCGAGCTCACCGATGGGCGTGTTCTAGAGGCCGGCGGCTTGATTGCCCGGGGGGTTATAAAGAGCGCGCACGGAAGCCGTTAAGAAGAAGTGCGCACGAGGGCGAAGCAAGAGAGGAACGTCCTGAGAGAGATACGTCCTAAGATATACGTCCAAAGAGATACATTCAGAGATACGTGCGACGATCAAGTGCAAGCGAGTCAGAGCGGCGAAGTGCGAAGTGCCAAGTAGGGAAAGTGCCGAGTGCGCAGAGCCAAGTGCAAGAGAGTTCAAAGGAGCAGCTTTGGAGAGCGAACGGTGCACCGGAGGGGCTTCGCCGTGCAGATTGGAACCGCGGCTGTTTTGGCGATCCCAGCTCGGGTATTGACGGCAGCTATCCGCTTCCGGCCCGACCGATCCCCGCTGAACCTTCCCCCCCCGCCAAGCCATTCCTCCTTCCGATCCTTCCTGCCTGCAAATTCCCAATTCGTGTGAGTCCGTCTTTCGTTTGTTCTGTCCAGGGTTCTAAGTAAGACTGCCATAGATAAGCTAAGTTTCACTTTGTCCGTTTCTTCTTCTTCTGTTTTTATTTTATTATCCTTCCTTCTCCTTGGTTTCTTTGATTGTGTAAATAGTAGGAATAAATTTAGTAGCATTTCCAACCTTTTTGCTTTGGTGTTCTTCTTCTTCACAACCTTCGCTTTAGTCTTTTCCCCATTGAATATCTGTGGCGCGATTCGGCCAACGTTCAGGAATCGGGTTAGTCGGGGTAACTGTTCGGGCGCGGCGGCCATCCGCTCGGCAAACAACATCCTCGCCGTGGTCCCGTAACAATATACTCGATCTCGATTCTGTGTGCAAAAAAAAAAAATACATGATGGTGTGACTGTTTGTATGAATGATGCATTATAATGTGAATGTGCGTACTAATGATGCATTATGATGTGAATGTGTGTATTAATGATGTATTTTAATGTGAATATGTGTACGAATGATGCATTATGATGTCAATATGTGGACTAATGATGCATTATAATGTGAATATGTGTATTAATGGTGTATTATAATGTGAATATGTGCACTAATGATGTATCATTATGTGAATTTGTGCATTATTGATGCATTATAATGTGAATATGTGTACTAATGATGCATTATGATGTGACTGTGTGTATTAATGGTGTATTATAATATGAATATGCACACTAATGATGCATTATAATGTGAATATGTGCACTAATGATGTATCATTATGTGAATTTGTGCATTAATGATGCATTATAATGTGAATATGTGTACTAATGATGCATTATGATGTGAATATGTGTACTAATGATGTATCATTATGTGAATATGTGTACTAATGATGCATTATGATGTGACGATGTGTATTAATGATGTTTTATCATGTGGATATGTGTACTAATGATGTATCATTATGTGAATATGTGTACTAATGATGCATTATGATGTGAATATGTGTACTAATGATGCATTATAATGTGAATATGTGTACTAATGATGCATTATGATGTGACTGTGTGTTTTATTGATGTATTATCATGTGAATATGTGTACTAATGATGCATTATGATGTGACGATGTGTATTAATGATGTTTTATCATGTGGATATGTGTACTAATGATGCATTATGATGTGACTGTGTGTATTAATGATGTATTATAATGTGAATATGTGTACTAATGATGTATCATGATGTGAATATGTGTACTAATGATGCATTATGATGTGAATATGTGTACTAATGATGCATTATAATGTGAATATGTGTTCTAATGATGCATTATGATGTGAATATGTGTACTAATGATGCATTATGATGTGAATATGTGTAATAATGATGCATTATAATGTGAATATGTGTACTAATGATGCATTATGACGTGAATATGTGCACTAATGATGCATTATAATGTGAATATGTGTACTAATGACGCATTATGATGTGAATATGTGTACTAATGATGCATTATGATGTGAATATGTGTACTAATGATGCAATATAATGTGAATATGTGTACTAATGACACATTATGATGTGAATATGTGTACTAATGATGCATTATAATGTGAATATGTGTCCTAATGATGCATTATGATGTGACTGTGTGTATTAATTGATGTATTATCATGTGAATATGTGTACTAATGATGTTTTATCATGTGGATATGTGTACTAATGATGCATTATGATGTGAATATGTGTACTAACGATGCATTATGATGTGACTGTGTGCACTAATGATGCATTATGATGTGAATATGTGCACTAATGATGCATTATAATGTGAATATGTGTACTAATGATGTATTATAATGTGAATATGTGTATTCATGATGTATTATAATGTGAATATGTTTATTAATAAGGTATTATAATGTGAATATGTTTATTAATGATGTATTATAATGTGAATATGTGTATTAATGATGTATTAAAATGTGAATATGTGCACTAATGATGTATTATAATGTGAATATGTTTATTAATGATGTATTATAATGTGAATATGTGTATTAATGATGTATTAAAATGTGAATACGTGCATTCATGATGTATTATAATGTGAATATGTTTATTAATGATGTATTACAATGTGAATATGAATAACCCAGAGGCCCTCGGAGGAGGAGCTACGAATCCGAGAGGATACCCAGAGGACCTCGGAGGAGGAGCTATGAATCCGAGAGGACACCCAGAGGACCTCTGAGGAGGAGCTACGAATCCGAGAGGATACCCAGAGGACCTTGGAGGAGGAGCTACGAATCTGAGAGGATACCCAGAGGACCTCAGAGGAGGAGCTACGAATCCGAGGGGATACCCAGAGGACCTCGGAGGAGGAGCTACAAATCCGAGAGGATAACCATAGGACCCCGGAGGAGGAGCTACGAATCCGAGAGGATAACCAGAGGACTTCGAAGGAGGAGCTACGAATCCGAGAGGATACCCAGAGGACCTCGGAGGAGGAGCTACGAATCCGAGAGGATACCCAGAGGACCTCGGAGGAGGAGCTACGAATCAGAGAGGATACCCAGAGGACCTCGGAGGAGGAGCTACGAATCCGAGAGGATACCCAGAGGACCACGGAGGAGGAGCTACAAATCTGAGAGGATACACAGAGGACCTCGGAGGAGGAGCTACCAATACGAGAGGATACCCAGAGGACCTCGGAGGAGGAGCTACGAATCCGAGAGGAAACCCAGAGGACCTCGGAGGAGGAACTACGAATCCGAGAGGATACCCAGATGACCTCGGAGGAAGAGCTACTCCGCCGAGAGGCGAGGACTCGGGCTCTGTCAGCGGGCTGCCTCACCCATTCCCGGCTTATATAGGTTGGACGAGTATGCCGTAGGCCTTACCCCGTCCTGCCTCA
Source organism: Myxine glutinosa (assembly GCF_964187855.1). Classification (NCBI taxonomy): domain Eukaryota; kingdom Metazoa; phylum Chordata; class Myxini; order Myxiniformes; family Myxinidae; genus Myxine; species Myxine glutinosa. Next base: position 159,373,839 of record NC_136264.1, on the reverse strand, counting down.
TATGTATACCTGAGCTCGATTCTGTCTGCAAAAACTGATAAAGGTGGAGGAGTTTGCGGGCTCTGCCGGCGTGCGACCTAACCCCACCCCGCCTTATATAGGTGGGGCGAGGACTCGAGCTCTGTCAGCGGCTGGCCTCACCCATCCCTGCCTTATAGAGGTGGGGCGAGTATGCGGGAGGCTTTAACCCGCCCTGCCTTAAATAGGTGGAGCAACAACTCGGGTTCAGTCGCCGGGCGGTCCCACCCCACCCCGCATTTTATTTTTTATGAAAGTCCTCGATATAATAAATGTGTTTCCACACCAAAATAAGATTTGAAATTTTAATTTAATATGTACATCCTTTGCTCTTATGTTGTATTTTGATGATTGTATTCATTTATTAACTGATTGCAAAGTGTTTAACATGAAAGCTTTCGCAAATGGATATTGGTTTTATTTTTGGAGTCCACTGAAGTTGATTCTTTGAAACTGTTTTCATGTTGAATCAATGCTATGAGACATTTTCAATCTTTACTCAATAATCTGTTTTTGGAAGATAGTTTCAATTTGATGGTACAATACTTGGGCACTGGTGCAAACAATAGGGCCATTATAGTTGTAAAAACATCAGCATTTACATGTTCTTGACTTTATTATTTTCACCAGTATCTTGACATGTTTTGGATTTTGAAATCTTCCATCACAATCTTAGCCATCAATTCCTCTCCTAAAGAAGTTCACCAATCTCTGTGATTGAGGACCAGGAAGCTCAATGATAAATTGCAGTTTTGTTTTCTGTGCATGTGAAGATTATTTTTCAGCGATAAACATGTGGCAATCCTCACTGACTGCTTGGACTCTGGAGACCACATCAGGAAGCAGATTCTTCACCTTATTTGGTCCAAGGGTGGTGAAAAATTCTCACTTATTTCCTTTGATGGTGAAGTGGAGATGGAAGTAACAATGGATGTCCATCACTTTTACGGGCGAGGTTGGGGCCCGTCAATTTTTAGCCACGTCGCAGACGCTGCTCATAGAGTGCCCTCTGCTGTTGTTGTTGTTCTTCTTCCTCTTCTTGTTCTTCTTCTTCTTGTTGTTCTTGCAGAGAAGACAAAACCTCGAAGCTCCACCCATTCTGGGAACCATAGCTCCACCCATTTTGGGAGAGGCTTCATAAAAACAAATATCCACCATTTTATTAACTCGCATAGCTTTGAGGCCTGTTTTGTAGGCCCGTGGTGTCTTCCTCTCTCACACAGTTTTATTTCAAATCAAATTCGATATATCATTTCTTTTTTCACAGTCGCTAACATAGTTTTAGACTCGGTTGAAAAAAAACGGGAAGAAAATCCGATGAAAGTTGCCCTTTATAGAACAAAATGAATGCTCAAAGGCCTGTAACTTCAAGTCCATTGGGATATATATTTTTTAGATCGTGGCATGGTCAGTCATACACCGCCCGAAATAAGAGACGGGAAAATGCCGAGATATATATATATTTTGTTTAAATTGCGGCATGGTCAGTCATACACCGCCCGAAATAACAGACGGGAAAATGTCGAGATATATTAAAAATTCGTCCATTTGATGACAATCGTCACGATGAAATATTTAATTTATACGTCATCACAATAATGTGGAGAGAGGAGCATAGCTTCGTTCACGTGTCGACACACACGGGAAAATGCCGAGATATATTAAAAATTCGTCGCCACAAATGGGAAATTGCCGAGATATATTTTCACTTTGCACAAAAATAACATCAAGTAATCGAATCAATAGGAATGTCCTGTGCCTATAACATCGACGTTATAGGCACAGCTGCATCTAGGCATTGTGTAACATCGACGCGGCTTTTGTTTTAATTAAAACTTTTTGTATTGTTTCCTTTGGTGGGCATGGTTGTGGATGTCTTAGTTTTATATCTTGTTTTTTCATTCATACAGAGATATCCTTGTTGTCTTTCGATTGTCAGAGGAAGGACCTTTTTAGGTGTTGTATTGTTTTTTATATGGTTCAATCACGACTACATTTTATGAGCAACTGTCTTGCAACTTACATGAGATATATGTCCTTTCTCGTGGAGAGTAAGTTTGGTCCAAACCTCACCGAAGTGGGCGACCTCACCTCGTTGCGCCTTATAAAGGTGGGGCGAGGTATCAAGCCCTGTCGGCGGGGGGCTTCACCCCTCCCCGCCTTACATAGGTGGGGCGAGTATGCGGGAGGCCTGACCCCGCCCTGCCTTGCATATACTTGAGCTCAATTCTGTGTTAAAAAAGGTATATATATATATATATATATATATATATATATATATATATATATATATATATATATATATTGTTGTGGATATGAGAATGTTTTTTTTTTTTTTGTTGTGTAATGAATTGTTGTAAAATGTCACCCTCCTTCCTGCATTTGTTGTTGTATAAAGGTCAAAGGGTGTTCCCGTAGTTAATTCCATAAAACATACACGAAGTACACCATATATCCCGGTTCGGTAGTTATATCCTTATTATGTGTATTAGTGTAAGGCTGTGTCTTCCATTAATTTAAATACTCCATTGCACCAAGTGAAATAAGAGTAGATTCCCTTCACCTTCCCCTTCCAACAATTGCCAACTGTCCCCTCCACGACTCCATTCGCCACGAGGTCGGCTCGGAGAAGAAGGGGGAGGAGCCGCCGAATCCTGGGCGTGCCCGCCCATCGTCATCAAGGGCGGAGCCAGAGGGCCGTGCTGACCAATCAGGGCCGAGGCGAGCTCACCGATGGGCGTGTTCTAGAGGCCGGCGGCTTGATTGCCCGGGGGGTTATAAAGAGCACGCGCGGAAGCCGTTAAGAAGAAGTGCGCACGAGGGCGAAGCAAGAGAGGAACGTCCTGAGAGAGATACGTCCTAAGATATACGTCGAAAGAGATACATGCAGAGATACGTGCGACGATCAAGTGCAAGCGAGTCAGAGCGGCGAAGTGCGAAGTGCCAAGTAGGGAAAGTGCCGAGTGTGCAGAGCCAAGTGCAAGAGAGTTCAAAGGAGCAGCTTTGGAGAGCGAACGGTGCACCGGAGGGGCTTCGCCGTGCAGATTGGAACCGCGGCTGTTTTGGCGATCCCAGCTCGGGTATTGACGGCAGCTATCCGCTTCCGGCCCGACCGATCCCCACTGAACCTTCCTCCCCCGCCAAGCCATTCCTCCTTCCGATCCTTCCTGCCTGCAAATTCCCAATTCGTGTGAGTCCGTCTTTCGTTTGTTCTGTCCAGGGTTCTAAGTAAGACTGCCATAGATAAGCTAAGTTTCACTTTGTCCGCTTTTCTTCTTCTGTTTTTATTTTATTATCCTTCCTTCTCCTTGGTTTCTTTGATTGTGTAAATAGTAGGAATAAATTTAGTAGCATTTCCAACCTTTTTGCTTTGGTGTTCTTCTTCTTCACAACCTTCGCTTTAGTCTTTTCCCCATTGAATATCTGTGGCGCGATTCGGCCAACGTTCAGGAATCGGGTTAGTCGGGGTAACTGTTCGGGCGCGGCGGCCATCCGCTCGGCAAACAACATCCTCGCCGCGGTCCCGTAACAATATACTCGATCTCGATTCTGTGTACAAAAAAAATAAACACATGATGATGTGACTGTGTGTATGAATGATGCATTATAATGTGAATGTGCGTACTAATGATGCATTATGATGTGACTGTGTGTATTAATGATGTATTTTAATGTGAATATGTGTACGAATGATGCATTATGATGTCAATATGTGGACTAATGATGCATTATAATGTGAATATGTGTATTAATGGTGTATTATAATGTGAATATGTGCACTAATGATGTATCATTATGTGAATTTGTGCATTAATGATGCATTATAATGTGAATATGTGCACTAATGATGCATTATGATGTGACTGTGTGTATTAATGGTGTATTATAAAATGAATATGCGTACTAATGATGCATTATGATGTGACTGTGTGTATTAATGGTGTATTATAATGTGAATATGTGTACTAATGATGTATCATTATGTGAATATGTGTACTAATGATGCATTATGATGTGAATATGTGTACTAATGATGTATCATTATGTGAATATGTGTACTAATGATGCATTATGATGTGACTGTGTGTATTAATGGTGTATTATAAAATGAATATGCGTACTAATGATGCATTATGATGTGACTGTGTGTATTAATGGTGTATTATAATGTGAATATGTGTACTAATGATGCATTATGATGTGACTGTGTGTATTAATGGTGTATTATAATGTGAATATGTGTACTAATGATGTATCATTATGTGAATATGTGTACTAATGATGCATTATGATGTGAATATGTGTACTAATGATGCATTATAATGTGAATATGTGTACTAATGATGCATTATGATGTGACTGTGTGTTTTATTGATGTATTATCATGTGAATATGTGTACTAATGATGCATTATGATGTGACGATGTGTATTAATGATGTTTTATCATGTGGATATGTGTACTAATGATGCATTATGATGTGACTGTGTGTATTAATAATGTATTATAATGTGAATATGTGTACTAATGATGTATCATGATGTGAATATGTGTACTAATGATGCATTATGATGTGATTATGTGTACTAATGATGCATTATAATGTGAATATGTGTTCTAATGATGCATTATGATGTGAATATGTGTACTAATGATGCATTATGATGTGAATATGTGCACTAATGATGCATTATAATGTGAATATGTGTACTAATGATGCATTATGATGTGAATATGTGCAATAATGATGCATTATAATGTGAATATGTGTACTAATGATGCATTATGACGTGAATATGTGCACTAATGATGCATTATAATGTGAATATGTGTACTAATGACGCATTATGATGTGAATATGTGTACTAATGATGCATTATGATGTGAATATGTGTACTAATGATGCATTATAATGTGAATATGTGTACTAATAGCGCATTATGATGTGAATATGTGTACTAATGATGCATTATAATGTGAATATGTGTCCTAATGATGCATTATGATGTGACTGTGTGTATTAATTGATGTATTATCATGTGAATATGTGTACTAATGATGTTTTATCACGTGGATATGTGTACTAATGATGCATTATGATGTGAATATGTGTACTAATGACGCATTATGATGTGAATATGTGTACTAATGATGCATTATGATGTGACTGTGTGCACTAATGATGCATTATGATGTGAATATGTGTACTAATGATGCATTATGATGTGAATATGTGTACTAATGATGCATTATGATGTGACTGTGTGCACTAATGATGCATTATGATGTGAATATGTGTACTAATGATGCATTATAATGTGAATATGTGTACTAATGATGTATTATAATGTGAATATGTGTATTAATGATGTATTATAATGTGAATATGTTTATTAATAATGTATTATAATGTGAATATGTTTATTAATGATGTATTATAATGTGAATATGTGTATTAATGATGTGTTAAAATGTGAATATGTGCACTAATGATGTATTATAATGTGAATATGCTTATTAATGATGTATTATAATGTGAATATGTGTATTAATGATGTATTAAAATGTGAATATGTGCACTAATGATGTATTATAATGTGAATATGTTTATCAATGATGTATTACAATGTGAATATGAATAACCCAGAGGACCCCGGAGGAGGAGCTACGAATCCGAGAGGATACCCAGAGGACCTCGGAGGAGGAGCTATGAATCCGAGAGGACACCCAGAGGACCTCGGAGGAGGAGCTACAAATCCGAGAGGATACCCAGAGGACCTCGGAGGAGGAGCTACAAATCCAAGAGGATAACCATAGGACCCCGGAGGAGGAGCTACGAATCCGAGAGGATAACCAGAGGACTTCGAAGGAGGAGCTACGAATTCGAGAGGATACCCAGAGGACCTCGGAGGAGGAGCTACGAATCCGAGAGGATACCCAGAGGACCTCGGAGGAGGAACTACGAATCCGAGAGGATACCCAGAGGACCTCGGAGGAGGAGCTACAAATCCGAGAGGATACCCAGAGGACCTCGGAGGAGGAGCTACGAATCCGAGAGGATACACAGAGGACCTCAGAGGAGGAGCTACGAATCCGAGAGGATACCCAGAGGACCTTGGAGGAGGAGCTACGAATCAGAGAGGATACCCAGAGGACCTCGGAGGAGGAGCTATGAATCCGAGAGGATACCCAGAGGACCTCGGAGGAGGAGCTATGAATCCGAGAGGATACCCAGAGGACCTCGGAGGAGGAGCTACGAATCCGAGAGGCTACACAGAGGACCTCGGAGGAGGAGCTACGAATCCGAGAGGCTACACAGAGGACCTCGGAGGAGGAGCTACAACGCCGAGAGGATACCCAGAGGACCTCAGAGGCGGAGCTATGAATATTAGAGCATACCCAGAAGACCTTGGAGGCGGAGCTACGAATGCGAGAGCTTACCCAGAGGACCTTGGAGGTGGAGCTACGATTCCGAGAGGATACCCAGAGGACCTCGGATGAGGAGCTATGAATCCGCGAGGATACCCAGAGGACCTCGGAGGAGGAGCTATGCCGAAGAGAGGATACCCAGAGGATCTTGGAGGAGGAGCTACGCCATTGAGAGGATACCCATAGGACCTCGGAGGAGGAGCTACGACTCCGGGAGGATACCCAGAGGACCTCAGAGGAGGAGTTACGTATCCGAGAGGATACCCAGATGACCTCGGAGGAGGAGGTATACCGCCGAGAGCATACCCAGAGGACCTTGGAGATGGAGCTACGAATCCGAGAGCATATCCAGAGGACCTTGGAGGCGGAGCTACGAATACGAGAGGCGAGGACTCGGGCTCTGTCAGCGGGCTGCCTCAACCATTCCCGTCTTATATAGGTTGGACGAGTATGCCGTAGGCCTTACCCCGCCTGCCTGATATATATATACTTGAACTCGATTCTGTCTACAAAAACAAACAAACAAAAAAAAACCTCATCCCTCCCCACCTTATATAGGCGGAGGAGTTTGCGGGCTTTGTCGGCGTGCGACCTAACCCCACCCCGCCTTATATAGGTGGGGCAAGGACTCGAGATCTGTCAGCGGACGGCCTCACCCATCCCCGCCTTCTAGAGGTGGGGCGAATATGCAGGTCGCAGGAGGCTTTAACCCGCCCTGCCTTATTTAGGTGGGGCAACCACTCGGGTTCAGTCGCCGGGCTGTCCCACCCCGCCGCGCATTTTATTTTTTATAAAAGACCTCGATATAATGTGCATGTTTCCACACCAAAATAAGATTTGAAATTTTAATTTAATATGTCCATCCTTTGCTCTTATGTTGTATTTTGATGATTGTATTAGTTTGTTAACTGATTGCAAAATGTTTAACATGAAAGATTTCGCAAACGGATATTGGTTTTATTTTTGGAGTCCACTGAAGTTTATTCTTTGAAACTGTTTTCATGTTGAATCAATGCAATGGGACATTTTCAATCTTTACTCAATAATCTGTTTTTGGAAGATAGTTTCAATTTGATGGGAAAATACTTGTGCACTGGTGCAAACAATAGGGCCATTATAGTTGTAAAAACATCAGCATTTACATGTTCTTGACTTTATTATTTTCACCAGTATCCTGACATGTTTTGGATTTTGAAATCTTCCATCACAATTTTCGCCATCAATTCCTCTCCTAAATAAGTTCACCAATCTCTGCGATTGAGGACCAGGAAGCTCAATGATAAATTGCAGTTTTGTTTTCTGTGCATGTGAAGATTATTTTTCAGCGATAAACATGTGGCAACCCTCATTGACTGATTGGACTCTGGAGACCACATCAGGAAGCAGATTCTTCACCTTATTTTGTCCAAAGTTGGTGAAAAATTCTCACTTATTTCCTTTGATGGTGAAGTGGAGATGGAAGTAACAATGGATGTCCATCACTTTGACGGGCGAGGTTGGGGCCCGTCAATTTTTTCCTTTGGTGGGCATGGTTGTGGATGTCTTAGTTTTATATCTTGTTTTTTCATTCATTCAAAGATATCCTTGTTGTCTTTCGATTGTCAGAGGAAGGACCTTTTTAGGTGTTGTATTGTTTTTATATGGTTCAATCACGACTACATTTTATGAGAAACTGTCTTGCAACTTACATGAGATATATGTCCTTTCTCGTGGAGAGTAAGTGTGGTCCAACCCTCACCCAAGTGGGCGACCTCACCTCGCTGCACCTTATAAAGGTGGGGCAAGGAATCAAGCCCTGTCGGTGGGGGGCCTCACCCCTCCCCGGCTTACATAGGTTGGGCGAGTATGCGGGAGGCCTGACCCCGCTCTGCCTTGTATATACTTGAGCTCAATTCTGTGTTTAAAAAATGTATATATGTATCTATATTATAATAGGCTACGGTGATTCTGTTGGACGTCTGTCCGGGGGTGTGGCTTCATCCGTTTGCAGAGTAGCTCCACCCGTAGCTCCACCCATTCTTGGAGAGGCTTCATGTAAACAAATATCCACCATTTTATTAACTCGAATGGCTTTGAGGCCTGTTTAGTTAGGCCCGTGCTGTCTTTCTCTCTCACACAGGTTTATTTCAATTCTAATTCAATATATCATTTCATTTTTAACAGTCGCTAACATTGTGTTAGACTCGGTTGAAAAAAAACGGGAAGAGAATCCCAAGAAAGTTTCCGTTTATAGAACGAAATGATTTCTCAAAGGCCTCTAAACTAAACGCCCATTTTATCGAATTCACCATCTGATTTAATTTTTATGGATGGTTTTCGACTCGGTGTCAGAAATAATTGAGAACATTCACAGACGCACGGGAAATTGCCGAGATATATTTATAACAAGTACAAAAAGTTTTAATTAAAACAAAAGCCGCGTCGATGTTACACAATGCCTCGATGCAGCTGTGCCTATAACGTCGATGTTATAGGCACAGGACATTCCTATTGATTCGATTACTTGATGTTATTTTTGTGCAAAGTGAAAATATATCTCGGCAATTTCCTGTGTGTGGCGACGAATTTTTAATATATCTCGGCATTTTCCCGTCTGTTATTTCAGGCGGTGTATGACTGACCATGCCGCGATTTAAAAAAAAAATATCTCAGCAATTTCCCGTGTGTGGCGACATGTGAACGAAGCTATGCTCCTCTCTCCACATTATTGTGACGACGTATAAATTAAATATTTCATCGTGACGATTGTCATCAAATGGAGGAATTTTTAATATATCTCGGTATTTTCCCATCTGTTATTTCAGGCGGTGTATGACTGACCATGCCGCGATTTAAAAAAAATATATCTCGGCAATTTCCCGTATGTGGCGACACGTGAACGAAGCTATGCTCCTCTCTCCACATTATTGTGACGACGTATAAATTAAATATTTCATCGTGACGATTGTCATCAAATGGACGAATTTTTAATACTAGGGCATGCCCGTACTATATATATGCCCGTACTATATATCTATCTAAAATTATATCCCCCCCCTCTATTTACATGAAATGGTTTGGTCCATTCGCAACGCCAAAGCGAACGGCAAACGGCTTGCGAGTACAGTGACAATCCCCCCCCTCTATTTACATGAAATGGTTTCGTCCATTCGCAACGACCACAGAACCCCCCCCTCTATTTACATGGAATGGTTTGGTCCATTCGCAACGCCGGCACACGCGATCGTTCGCTGCTCTCTGATTGGTTGAATCGTTTTTTGGACATAGCTCGGTAAGTAATTGTCCGATTAATATGAAACCTTGAAAAGGCACATCCTCGGGTCCCCAGCAATATACCTGGCAAGTTAAAAGTATATCGGACCCGTGGTTGTCGAGAAACAGCGGTCACAGACAGACAAACGTACAAACGTACAGACAGAGATTACTGGAATTATAGATAGATATCTCGGCATTTTCCCGTCTGTTATTTCGGGCGGTGTATGACTGACCATGCCGCGATTTAAACAAAATATATATATCTCGGCATTTTCCCATCTGTTATTTCGGGCGGCGTATGACTGACCATCCCGCGATTTAAAAAAAAAATATCTCAATGGACTTGAAGTTACAGGCCTTTGAGAATTCATTTCGTGCTATAAAGGGCAACTTTAATCGGATTTTCTTCCCGTTTTTTTTCAACCGAGTCTAAAACTATGTTAGCGACTGTGAAAAATGAAATGATATATCGAATTTGATTTGAAAGAAAACTGTGTGAGAGAGGAAGACACCACAGGCCTACAAAACAGGCCTCAAAGCTATGCGAGTTAATAAAATGGTGGATATTTGTTTATATGAAGCCGCCCCCACAATGGGTGGAGCTATGGTTCCCAGAATGGGTGGAGCTTTGAGGTTTTGTCTTCTCTGCAAGAACAAGAACAAGAAGAAGAAGAAGAACAACAACAACAGCAGAGGGCACTCTATGACCAGCGTCTGCGACGCGGCTAAAAAAATCGCGCCATGATGATACACAAAAATACACCGCCTAAAATAACAGTTGGGGAAAATGTCGACATATATTAAAAATTTGCTTTTTCTTTTCGTTAAGATATATTACTTTTACGTTTTATGAGAGTCGGCACAAAAACGACATATATATCTTCGTTCTTTCTTATTTCATTCAACATTATTATCCGCAAGTAAAATATGTTTCACGAAATTACCGAGAGATATGCCTTCGTTTTTTTTTATTAGTTATGTGCGCAACACTTTAAATAGGTTTGGCAATAGGGGTTGGCGAGGAGTGTGAGGGGTTGTAGAGGGGTGTGAGGAGGTATTGGAGAGGAGTGCGAGGAGGCATTGGAGAGGAGTGCAAGGAGGAATTGGAGAGGAATGCGAGGAGGTATTTGAGAGGAATGCGAGGAGGTATTGCAGAGGAATGCGAGGAGTTATTGGAGAGGAGGGCGAGGAGGTATTGGAGAGGAGTGCGAGGAGGTATTGGAGAGGAGTGCGAGGAGGTATTGGAGAGGAGTGTGAGGAGGTATTGGAGAGGAGTGCGAGAAGGTATTGGAGAGGTGTGCGAGGAGGTATTGGAGAGGAGTGTGAGGAGGTATTGGAGAGGAGTGTGAGGAGGTATTGGAGAGGAGTGTGAGGGGTTGGAGAGGAGTGTGAGGGGTTGGCGAGGAGTGTGAGGGGTTGTAGAGGAGTGTGATGGGTTGCAGAGGAGTGTGAGGGATTGGAGAGGAGTGTGAGGGATTGGAGAGGAGTGTGAGGGATTGGAGAGGAGTGTGCAGGATTGGAGAGGAGTGTAGGGATTGGAGAAGAGTGTGCGGGATTGGAGAGGAGTGTGCGGGATTGGAGAGGAGTGTGCGGGATTGGAGAGGAGTGTGCGGGATTGGAGAGGAGTGTGCGGGATTGGAGAGGAGTGTGCGGGATTGGAGAGGAGTGTGCGGGATTGGAGAAGAGTGTGCGGGATTGGAGAAGAGGGTGCGGGATTGGAGAGGAGTGTGCGGGATTGGAGAGGAGTGTGCGGGATTGGAGAGGAGTGTGAGGGATTTGAGAGGTGTGCGAGGGATTGGAGAGGAGTGTGAGGGATTGGAGAGGAGTGTGAGGGATTGGATAGGAGTGTGAGGGATTGGATAGGAGTGTGAGGGATTGGAGAGGAGTGTGAGGGATTGGAGAGGAGTGTGAGGGATTGGAGAGGAGTGCGAGGAGGTATTGGAGAGGAGTGTGAGGAGGTATTGGAGAGGAGTGTGAGGAGGAGTGGTATTGGAGAGGCGTGAGGGTAGAGAGCAGTGAGGGGTTCACATATTATGTGAAATAAATAAGTTGTGTTCATTACACCATTTTAACCATTTTGTAAAATTTAATGTGCAGCATCTAAATCAAGATGTCCAAATGTCACACACCATACCCATGGGATTCCCACGGGTGACCCCACGAGTATATATATACTCGATCTCGATTCTGTGTACAAAAAAAATAAATACCTGATGATGTGACTGTGTGTATGAATGATGCATTCTAATGTGAATGTGCGTACTAATGATGCATTATGATGTGACTGTGTGTGTTAATGATGTATTATAATGTGAATGTGCGTACTAATGATGCATTATGATGTGACTGTGTGTATTAATGATGTATTATAATGTGAATATGTGTACTAATGATGCATGATAATGTAAACATGTGTACTAATGATGCATTATGATGTGAATATGTGTACTAATGACGCATTATGATGTGACTGTGTGTATTAATGATGTATTATCATGTGAATATGTGTACTAATGATGCATTATGATGTGAATATGTGTGCTAATGATGCATTATAATGTGAATATGTGTATTAATGGTGTATTATAATGTGAATATGTGCACTAATGATGTATCATTATGTGAATTTGTGCATTAATGATGCATTATGATGTGAATATGTGTACTAATGATGCATTATGATGTGAATATGTGTACTAATGATGCATTATAATGTAAATATGTGTACTAATGACGCATTATGATGTGAATATGTGTACTAATGACGCATTATGATGTGAATATGTGGACTAATGATGATTATAATGTGAATATGTGTACTAATGATGCATTATGACGTGAATATGTGCACTAATGATGCATAATAATGTGACTATGTGTACTAATGATGTATTATGACATGAATATGTGCACTAATGATGCATTATAATGTGAATATGTTTACTAATGATGCATTATGACATGAATATGTGTACTAATGATGCATCATAATGTGAATATGTGTACTAATGACGCATTATAATGTGAATATGTTTACTAATGATGCATTATGGCATGAATATGTGTACTAATGATGTATTATAATGTGAATATGTGTATTAATGGTGTATTATAATGTGGATATGTGTACGAATGATGTATCATTATGTGAATATGTGTACTAATGACGCATTATGATGTGAATATGTGCACTAATGATGCATTATAATGTGAATATGTGTTCTATTGATGCATTATGATGTGAATATGTGTACTCATGAGGCATTATGATGTGAATATGTGTACTAATGATGCATTATAATGTGAATATGTGTACTCATGATGTATTATCATGTGAATATGTGTACTCATGATGCATTATAAAGTGATTATGTGTATTAATGATGTATTATAATGTGAATATGTGTACTAATGATGCATTATGATGTGACGATGTGTATTAATGATGTATAATTATCATGTGAATATGTGTACTAATGATGCATTATGATGTGACTGTGTGTATTAATGATGTATTATAATGTGAATATGTGTGCTAATGATGTATCATTATGTGAATATGTGTAATAATGACGCATTATGATGTGAATATGTGGACTAATGATGCATTATAATGTGAATATGTGTTCTAATGATGCATTATGATGTGAATATGTGCACTAATGATGCATTATGATGTGAATATGTGTACTAATGATGCATTATAATGTGAATATGTGTAGTAATGATGAATTATGATGTGAATATGTGTGCTAATGATGCTTTATAATGTGAATATGTGTACTAATGATGCATTATGATGTGAATATGTGTACTAATGATGCATTACGATGTGAAAATGTGTACTAATGATGCATTATGATGTGAATATGTGTACTAGTGATGCATTATAATGTGACTGTGTGTATTAATGATGTATTATAATGTGAATATGTGTATTAATGGTGTATTATAATGTGGATATGTGTACTAATGATGTATCATTATGTGAATATGTGTACTAATGACGCATTATGATGTGAATATGTGCACTAATGATGCATTATAATGTGAATATGTGTTCTATTGATGCATTATGATGTGAATATGTTTACTAATGATGCATTATGATGTGAATATGTGCACTAATGATGCATTATAATGTGAATATGTGTACTAATGATGCATTATGACGTGAATATGTGCACTAATGATGCATTATAATGTGAATATGTGTACTAATGATGCAATATGATGTGAATATGTGTACTAATGATGCATTATAATGTGAATATGTGTACTAATGATGCATTATGATGTGAAAATGTGTATTAATGATGCATTATAATGTGAATATGTGTCCTAATGATGCATTATGATGTGACTGTGTGTATTAATTGATGTATTATCATGTGAATATGTGTACTAATGATGCAATATGATGTGAATATGTGTACTAATGATGCAATATGATGTGAATATGTGTACTAATGATGCATTATAATGTGAATATGTGTACTAATGATGCATTATGATGTGAAAATGTGTACTAATGATGCATTATAATGTGAATATGTGTCCTAATGATGCATTATGATGTGACTGTGTGTATTAATGGTGTATTATAATATGAATATGCACACTAATGATGCATTATAATGTGAATATGTGCACTAATGATGTGTCATTATGTGAATTTGTGCATCAATGATGCATTAATGATGCATTATAATGTGAATATGTGTACTAATGATGCATTATGATGTGACTGTGTGTATTAATGGTGTATTATAATATGAATATGCATACTAATGATGCATTATGATGTGACTGTGTGTATTAATGGTTTATTATAATGTGAATATGTGTACTAATGATGTATCATTATGTGAATATGTGTACTAATGATGCATTATGATGTGAATATGTGTACTAATGATGTATCATTATGTGAATATGTGTACTAATGATGCATTATGATGTGACGATGTGTATTAATGATGTTTTATCATGTGGATATGTGTACTAATGATGTATCATTATGTGAATATGTGTACTAATGATGCATTATGATGTGAATATGTGTACTAATGATGCATTATAATGTGAATATGTGTACTAATGATGCATTATGATGTGACTGTGTGTTTTATTGATGTATTATCATGTGAATATGTGTACTAATGATGCATTATGATGTGACGATGTGTATTAATGATGTTTTATCATGTGGATATGTGTACTAATGATGCATTATGATGTGACTGTGTGTATTAATGATGTATTATAATGTGAATATGTGTACTAATGATGTATCATGATGTGAATATGTGTACTAATGATGCATTATGATGTGAATATGTGTACTAATGATGCATTATGATGTGAATATGTGCACTAATGATGCATTATAATGTGAATATGTGTACTAATGACGCATTATGATGTGAATATGTGTAATAATGATGCATTATAATGTGAATATGTGTACTAATGATGCATTATGACGTGAATATGTGCACTAATGATGCATTATAATGTGAATATGTGTACTAATGACGCATTATGATGTGAATATGTGTACTAATGATGCATTATGATGTGAATATGTGTACTAATGATGCAATATAATGTGAATATGTGTACTAATGACGCATTATGATGTGAATATGTGTACTAATGATGCATTATAATGTGAATATGTGTCCTAATGATGCATTATGATGTGACTGTGTGTATTAATTGATGTATTATCATGTGAATATGTGTACTAATGATGCATTATGATGTGACTGTGTGCACTAATGATGCATTATGATGTGAATATGTGTACTAATGATGCATTATAATGTGAATATGTGCACTAATGATGTATTATAATGTGAATATGTGTATTAATGATGTATTATAATGTGAATATGTTTATTAATAATGTATTATAATGTGAATATGTTTATTAATGATGTATTATAATGTGAATATGTGTATTAATGATGTATTAAAATGTGAATATGTGCACTAATGATGTATTATAATGTGAATATGTTTATTAATGATGTATTATAATGTGAATATGTGTATTAATGATGTATTATAATGTGAATATGTTTATCAATGATGTATTACAATGTGAATATGAATAACCCAGAGGACCCCGGAGGAGGAGCTACGAATCCGAGAGGATACCCAGAGGACCTCGGAGGAGGAGCTACAAATCCAAGAGGATAACCATAGGACCCCGGAGGAGGAGCTACGAATCCGAGAGGATAACCAGAGGATTTCGAAGGAGGAGCTACGAATTCGAGAGGATACCCAGAGGACCTCGGAGGAAGAGCTACGAATCCGAGAGGATACCCAGAGGACCTCGGAGGAGGAACTACGAATCCGAGAGGATACCCAGAGGACCTCGGAGGAGGAGCTACAAATCCAAGAGGATAACCATAGGACCCCGGAGGAGGAGCTACGAATCCGAGAGGATAACCAGAGGACTTCGAAGGAGGAGCTACGAATTTGAGAGGATACCCAGAGGACCTCGGAGGAGGAGCTACGAATCCGAGAGGATACCCAGAGGACCTCGGAGGAGGAACTACGAATCCGAGAGGATACCCAGAGGACCTCGGAGGAGGAGCTACAAATCCGAGAGGATACCCAGAGGACCTCGGAGGAGGAGCTACGAATCCGAGAGGATACCCAGAGGACCTCAGAGGAGGAGCTACGAATCCGAGAGGATACCCAGAGGACCTCGGAGGAGGAGCTACGAATCAGAGAGGATACCCAGAGGACCTCAGAGGAGGAGCTATGAATCCGAGAGGATACCCAGAGGACCTCGGAGGAGGAGCTATGAATCCGAGAGGATACCCAGAGGACCTCGGAGGAGGAGCTACGAATCCGAGAGGCTACACAGAGGACCTCGGAGGAGGAGCTACGAATCCGAGAAGCTACACAGAGGACCTCGGAGGAGGAGCTACACCGCCGAGAGGATACCCAGAAGACCTTGGAGGCGGAGCTACGAATCCGAGAGCTTACCCAGAGGACCTTGGAGGCGGAGCTACGATTCCGAGAGGATACCCAGAGGACCTCGGATGAAAGCTACGAATCCGAGAGGATACCCAGAGGACCTCGGATGAGGAGCTATGAATCCGAGAGGATACCCAGAGGACCTCGGAGGAGGAGCTATGCCGAAGAGAGGATACCCAGAGGACCTTGGAGGAGGAGCTACGCCATTGAGAGGATACCCATAGGACCTCGGAGGAGGAGCTACGACTCCGGGAGGATACCCAGAGGACCTCAGAGGAGGAGTTACGTATCCGAGAGGATACCCAGATGACCTCGGAGGAGGAGGTATACCGCCGAGAGCATACCCAGAGGACCTTGGAGATGGAGCTACGAATCCGAGAGCATATCCAGAGGACCTTGGAGGCGGAGCTACGAATACGAGAGGCGAGGACTCGGGCTCTGTCAGCGGGCTGCCTCAACCATTCCCGTCTTATATAGGTGGGACGAGTATGCCGTAGGCCTTACCCCGCCTGCCTGATATATATATACTTGAACTCGATTCTGTCTACAAAAACAAACAAACAAAAAAAAACCTCATCCCTCCCCACCTTATATAAGCGGAGGAGTTTGCGGGCTTTGTCGGCGTGCGACCTAACCCCACCCCGCCTTATATAGGTGGGGCAAGGACTCGAGATCTGTCAGCGGGCGGCCTCACCCATCCCCGCCTTCTAGAGGTGGGGCGAATATGCAGGTCGCAGGAGGCTTTAACCCGCCCTGCCTTATTTAGGTGGGGCAACCACTCGGGTTCATTCGCCGGGCTGTCCCACCCCACCGCGCATTTTATTTTTTTATAAAAGACCTCGATATAATGTGCATGTTTCCACACCAAAATAAGATTTGAAATTTTAATTTAATATGTCCATCCTTTGCTCTTATGTTGTATTTTGATGATTGTATTAGTTTGTTAACTGATTGCAAAGTGTTTAACATGAAAGATTTCGCAAACGGATATTGGTTTGATTTTTGGAGTCCACTGAAGTTTATTCTTTGAAACTGTTTTCATGTTGAATCAATGCCATGAGACATTTTCAATCTTTACTCAATAATCTGTTTTTGGAAGATAGTTTCAATTTGATGGGAAAATACTTGTGCACTGGTGCAAACAATAGGGCCATTATAGTTGTAAAAACATCAGCATTTACATGTTCTTGACTTTATTATTTTCACCAGTATCCTGACATGTTTTGGATTTTGAAATCTTCCATCACAATCTTCGCCATCAATTCCTCTCCTAAATAAGTTCACCAATCTCTGTGATTGAGGACCAGGAAGCTCAATGATAAATTGCAGTTTTGTTTTCTGTGCATGTGAAGATTATTTTTCAGCGATAAACATGTGGCAACCCTCATTGACTGATTGGACTCTGGAGACCACATCAGGAAGCAGATTCTTCACCTTATTTTGTCCAAAGTTGGTGAAAAATTCTCACTTATTTCCTTTGATGGTGAAGTGGAGATGGAAGTAACAATGGATGTCCATCACTTTGACGGGCGAGGTTGGGGCCCGTCAATTTTTTCCTTTGGTGGGCATGGTTGTGGATGTCTTAGTTTTATATCTTGTTTTTTCATTCATTCAGAGATATCCTTGTTGTGTTTCGATTGTCAGAGGAAGGACCTTTTTAGGTGTTGTATTGTTTTTATATGGTTCAATCACGACTACATTTTATGAGAAACTGTCTTGCAACTTACATGAGATATAAGACCTTTCTCGTGGAGAGTAAGTGTGGTCCAACCCTCACCCAAGTGGGCGACCTCACCTCGCTGCACCTTATAAACGTGGGGCAAGGAATCAAGCCCTGTCGGCGGGGGGCCTCACCCCTCCCCGCCTTACATAGGTGGGGGCGAGTATGCTGGAGGGCTGACCTCGCTCTGCCTTGTATATACTTGAGCTCAATTCTGTGTTTAAAAAATGAATATATGTATCTATATTATAATAGGCTACGGTGATTCTGTTGGACGTCTGTCCGGGGGTGTGGCTTCATCCGTTTGCAGAGTAGCTCCACCCGTAGCTCCACCCATTCTTGGAGAGGCTTCATGTAAACAAATATCCACCATTTTATTAACTCGAATGGCTTTGAGGCCTGTTTAGTTAGGCCCGTGCTGTCTTTCTCTCTCACACAGGTTTATTTCAATTCTAATTCGATATATCATTTCATTTTTAACAGTCGCTAACATTGTTTTAGACTCGGTTGAAAAATAACGGGAAGAGAATCCCAAGAAAGTTTCCGTTTATAGAACGAAATGATTTCTCAAAGGCTTGTAAACTAAACGCCTGTGGCGGACGCAAAAGCCCACTGGCGTGGTGACATCATTCCACGCACCAAGTGGGCGGTGGCCACGTCCGAGGGGTAGGCGTGGCCTCATGAGAGACACCGGGCGCCCAGCCCGGAGCGGTACAGTGTTACAGTGTAGTCTTGAATAAAGGCGTTTATATGTTACCGCTTGTCCGCTTCCTCCTTGCTCACAAGCAGCGCGCGTAACGCCGCGCTTTATTGGTGACCCTCGACGTTGGATCTGCTGGAGCGATCCTTCCACACGCGACGCCATCGCCATGGCCGCCTTCGTCAAACTTCCGGAATTTTGGGAGGCTCAGGCCGAAGTCTGGTTCGTCCAGGCCGAAGCCCAATTTCAGCTTCGGCACCTCACCGGCGATGACACGCGCTACTGCCACGTCGTCGCCTCCCTCGGGCCCGGCACGGCCGCTCGAGTTGTGTCCGTCCTTCGCCACCCACCGGACGGCCACAAGTACGAGGCACTCAAGCGGCTACTCCTAGCCACGTTCAGCCTCACGGACGACGCACGGGCCGACCGCCTCCTGGATCTCCCCGAGCTCGGTGAGACGCGCCCGTCGGTCCGAATGGACCATATGCTGTCACTGTTGGGCGACGAAGCCCCCGGTTCGTTATTCCGGGCGCTTTTCCGTCGCCAACTTCCAGCGCAGGTTCGCCTCGCGTTGGCCGGGACCGGGCTAACGGAACCCCGAGCATTGGCGGCCGAGGCGGACAAGTACTTCGCCGCTTCGGACACGCGGGCGAGCGTTGGCGTGGCCGTCACGGCCTTCGACGCTGCTGTTCCACAGCATCATCTTCTACAGCACGCTGATGTTCCACAGCATCATCTTCTACAGCACGCTGATGTTCCACAGCATCATCTTCTACAGCACGCTGATGTTCCACAGCATCATCTTCTACAGCACGCTGATGTTCCACAGCATCATCTTCTACAGCACGCTGTGGTTCAGCAGCATGCTGATACGCACCTCGTGAACGCCGCCACGCCCCGCCCACCGCCGCGGCGAAAACCGCCACCGCGGGGAAACCCGTCGACTCCACCGGCCTGGCGGAGCCAGCCGCGCTCCTCCAGCTCCACCACCTGGTGCTGGTTCCACGCCAAGTTCGGCCACGAAGCTCGGCGGTGTCATCCGCCGTGCTCCTTCAACGGGTCGGGAAACGCCCGGGCCGGCGCTCAATTGTGGCGATGAGCGCCGGCCGTTCGAGCAGCCTGCTGTTCATAACGGACACCTTCTCCGGGCGCCGTTACCTGTGCGACACGGGAGCACAGGTGAGTGTCATTCCCGCCGGCATGTCAGACAAGCACGCCGCGGGTGGGGGCCCCGCGCTGCTTGCCGCGAACGGGACGCCCATCCGTACGTACGGAAAACGCTGCCTCTCTCTGCGGTTTGGAGGGCAGGTTTTCCGATGGACGTTCGTCACCGCCGACGTGCCCATGGCACTGCTTGGCGCGGACTTCCTGTGCGCTAATGGGCTCCTGGTCGACGTCAAGCGCAGACGGCTTGTCCAGGCCGAGACGTTCAGCTCGCTCGCATGTGCGTTGCCCAGCTCAACGAGCGGCTTGCCAAGCGGCTTGCCGAACGATTCGGTTCCGGCCACGTTGGTCTGTACGCTTCCGGCAGCGGACGCATTCACCCGCCTCCTCGCCGGTTTCCCGGCCCTCACGCGGCCCACCTTCTCGGCGGGGGCCGTCAAGCACGGGGTGGCCCATCACATCCCCACCGTCGGGCCACCGGTCTACGCCCGGGCACGCCGCCTCGAGCCGACGAAGCTGGCGGTGGCAAAAGCGGAGTTCGCTACCCTGGAGCGACTCGGCATCGTTCGGCGCTCAGAGAGCGCTTGGGCGTCGCCGCTGCACATCGTGCCGAAGCCCGGCGGGGGATGGCGACCGTGCGGGGACTATCGCCGTCTCAATGACGCCACGACTCCCGACCGCTACCCCGTCCCCCACATTCAGGACTTTTCCGCCCGTTTGGCGGGCAGGTCCTTCTTCTCGAAGGTGGACCTCATACGCGGCTACCATCAGGTCCCCGTCAGGCCGGAGGACGTCCCGAAGACGGCGGTCATCACGCCATTCGGACTCTTCGAGTTCCTGCGCATGCCCTTCGGTCTGAAGAATGCGGCTCAGGCGTTCCAGCGACTGATGGACAGCGTCCTGCGCGACTTGGATTTTGTCTACGTCTACCTGGACGATATCCTCGTCGCCAGCGCGTCCCGCGAAGAGCACCTACGCCACCTCCGCACGCTCTTCGAACGCCTGGGCCAGCATGGCCTGATTGTGAACCCCGCAAAGTGCCGGTTCGGCGCCGCCACAATCGATTTTCTGGGGCACCGTGTCACCAGGCACGGAGCCGTCCCCCTGCCGGCCAAGGTGGAGGCGGTGAAGGGGTTTCCGCGCCCCCGCACGATCAGAGGGCTGCAGGAGTTCCTGGGCATGGTGAACTTTTACCATCGGTTCCTGCCCCGTATCGCCCAGCTCCTGCGCCCCCTGCACGAAGCTCTCCGAGGTAAGCCGGGCAAAGGCGACGTTACCTGGACCGAGCAGATGCACACGGCGTTCACGGGCGCGAAGCTCGCCTTGGCTAACGCCACCATGCTCGCGCACCCGGCGCCCGATGCACCGATCGCCCTCACCACCGATGCCTCAGACTACGCGGTGGGTGCGGTGCACGAGCAATGGGTGCGTGGAGCTTGGCAACCGCTGGCGTTCTTTAGCCGGCAGCTTCGCCCGCCCGAACGCCGTTACAGTACCTTCGACCGCGAGTTGCTCGGACTTCACTTGGCGGTCAGGCACTTCCGCCATCTGCTCGAGGGCCGGGCGTTCACTGCCTTCGTCGACCACAAGCCGCTGATCTTCGCGATGGGCAAGGTCACCGAGCCGTGGTCGGCCCGGCAGCAGCGTCACCTCTCGGCCGTGTCCGAGTACACGACGGACATCCAGCACGTCGCGGGGAAGGACAACCCGGTGGCGGATTGCCTTTCCCGGGCCGTCGCCCACGCAGTCCACCTCGGCATCGACTATGCCCGGATGTCAGCGGACCAGGCCGCTGACCCCGACGTCCAGGCCTTGCGGACCGCCGTCACGGGCCTCCGCGTCACCGAGGTGCCGTTCGACGGCGCGGGCGCGGCCCTCTTGTGCGACGTCTCCCTCGGGCGTCCTCGCCCCATTGTGCCCGCGGGCTGGCAGCGCCAGGTGTTTGACGCCATCCACGGCCTGTCCCACCCGGGCGCGAGGGCCTCCCAAAGGCTGATCGCCGACAAGTTCGTCTGGCATGGCCTCCGGAAGGCCGTCCGCGGCTGGGCCAGGACATGCCTCGCGTGCCAGCGCGCCAAGGTGCACCGGCACACCCAGGCCCCGTTGGCCCCGTTCACGGTGCCGGAACGCCGGTTTGACCACGTCCACGTGGACCTGGTGGGACCTCTGCCCCCCTCGCGGGGTTTCACCCACGTCCTCACCATGGTGGACCGCACCACCCGGTGGCCGGAGGCCGTGCCCTTGGCGTCGACAATGGCGGCCGATGTCGCGCAGGCTTTCATCGCCACCTGGGTCGCCCGGTTCGGCGCCCCCTCAGACATCTCATCCGACCGCGGCCCCCAGTTCACCTCGGAGCTCTGGGGGGCGGTTGCGCAGGGGCTCGGGGTCCGGCTGCACCGAACCACGGCCTACCACCCCCAGGCTAACGGCCTGTGTGAGCGATTTCACCGCTCATTGAAGGCCGCGCTCCGGGCCACCCTCCGCGACGGCGGCTGGGTCGACAGGCTCCCCTGGGTCCTGCTGGGCCTCCGGACGGCGCCCAAGGAGGACCTGCGCGCATCCGCGGCGGAGTTGGTCTTCGGGCAACCGCTGCGGGTGCCGGGCGAGTTCCTCCCCGACTCCACGGCACCATGGTCCGCGGCACAGCAGCGCTCCGCTCTGCAAGAGACCGCCCAGAGGTTCGCCCCGGTGCCAACGGCATGCCACGGGCACCCACCGACGCACGTCGCCCCGGAGCTTCGCACGGCGGAGTACGTCTTCGTCCGCCACGATGCCCATCGGACACCACTGCGGCCCCCGTACGACGGGCCTTTCCGCGTGCTGGAGACCGGGGCGAAGCACTTCACCCTGGACATCGGCGGTACTCCTGACCGCGTTTCGGTAGACCGCCTCAAGCCGGCCCACCTCGATGTGGACCATCCACCGCCAGTGGCCCGACCCCCACGTCGGGGCCGCCCTCCTGCGGGCGGACCCCCGGCACCGCCCAGCCCCGCCGCCACGCCGCCCCCCGGTCCTGCACCCATCCCAGGAGCAGCCAGGGGCATCCCACCTGGCATCCCTGCACCCCGGACGCCGCCGATCGCCAGGGGGCGCTTCGGCCGGGTCATTCGTCTGCCCCGCAAACTGGCCCTCCAGGTGCGCGGGAATTCTGGGGGGGCGCGTGTGGCGGACACAAAAGCCCACTGGCGTGGTGACATCATTCCACGCACCAAGTGGGCGGTGGCCACGTCCGAGGGGTAGGCGTGGCCTCATGAGAGACACCGGGCGCCCAGCCCGGAGCGGTACAGTGTTACAGTGTAGTCTTGAATAAAGGCGTTTATATGTTACCGCTTGTCCGCTTCCTCCTTGCTCACAAGCAGCGCGCGTAACGCCGCGCTTTACGCCCATTTTATCGAATTCACCATCTGATTTAATTTTTATCGATGGTTTTCGACTCGGTGTCAGAAATAATTGAGAACATTCACAGACGCACGGAAAATTGCCGAGATATATCTATCTATAATTCCAGTAATCTCTGTACGTTTGTACGTCTGTACGTTTGTTTGTCTGTGACCGCTGTTTCTCGACAACCACGGGTCCGATATACTTGAAACTTGCCAGGTATATTGCTGGGGACCCGAGGATGTGCCTTTTCAAGGTTTCATATTAATCGGACAATTACTTACCGAGCTATGTCCAAAAAACGATTCAACCAATCAGAGAGCAGCGAACGATCGCGTGTGCCGAACGTGGAGGACACACTCTGCCTCGGATGGCACATTTGAGAGCGTATTCATTTATTTCACGTTTGCAAACTATGTTGGCGTTAAACTATGTTTTAAAACTAATAAAACCGAATTTGCGATTCATTCGCTTTCCTGCGCGTTTGTGCACGCGATGGCGATTTCTTTACCAAACTCCGGAAGCCGTTCGCTTTGGACCAAACCATTGCATGTAAATAGAGGGGGGGGATTGTCATCGTACTCGCAAGCCGTTCGCTTTGGACCAAACCATTTCATGTAAATAGAGGGGGGGGATATAATTTTAGATATAGATATAGTACGGGCAATGCCCTAGTTTATAACAAGTACAAAAAGTTTTAATTAAAACAAAAGCCGCGTCGATGTTACACAATGCCTCGATGCAGCTGTGCCTATAACGTCGATGTTATAGGCACAGGACATTCCTATTGATTCGATTACTTGATGTTATTTTTGTGCAAAGTGAAAATATATCTCGGCAATTTCCTGTGTGTGGCGACGAATTTTTAATATATCTCGGCATTTTCTCGTCTGTTATTTCAGGCGGTGTATGACTGACCATGCCGCGATTTAAAAAAAAAAAATCTCGGCAATTTCCCGTGTGTGGCGACATGTGAACGAAGCTATGCTCCTCTCTCCACATTATTGTGACGACGTATAAATTAAATATTTCATCGTGACGATTGTCATCAAATGGACGAATTTTTAATATATCTCGGCATTTTCCCATCTGTTATTTCAGGCGGTGTATGACTGACCATGCCGCGATTAAAAAAAAATATATCTCAGCAATTTCCCGTATGTGGCGACACGTGAACGAAGCTATGCTCCTCTCTCCACATTATTGTGACGACGTATAAATTAAATATTTCATCGTGATGATTGTCATCAAATGGACGAATTTTTAATATATCTCGGCATTTTCCCGTCTGTTATTTCGGGCGGTGTATGACTGACCATGCCGCGATTTAAACAAAATATATATATCTCAGCATTTTCCCACCTGTTATTTCGGGCGGTGTATGACTGACCATGCCGCGATTTAAAAAAAAAATATCTCAATGGATTTGAAGTTACAGGCCTTTGCGAATTCATTTCGTGCTATAAAGGGCAACTTTCATCGGATTTTCTTCCCGTTTTTTTTCAACCGAGTCTAAAACTATGTTAGCGACTGTGAAAAATGAAATGATATATCGAATTTGATTTGAAAGAAAACTGTGTGAGAGAGGAAGACACCACAGGCCTACAAACAGGCCTCAAAGCTATGCGAGTTAATAAAATGGTGGATATTTGTTTTTATGAAGCCGCTCCCACAATGGGTGGAGCTATGGTTCCCAGAATGGGTGGAGCTTTGAGGTTTTGTCTTCTCTGCAAGAACAAGAACAAGAAGAAGAAGAACAACAACAACAACAGCAGAGGGCACTCTATGACCAGCGTCTGCGACGCGGCTAAAAAAATCGCGCCATGATGATACACAAAAATACACCGCCTAAAATAACAGTTGGGGAAAATGTCGACATATATTAAAAATTTGCTTTTTCTTTTCGTTAAGATATATTACTTTTACGTTTTATGAGAGTCCGCACAAAAACGACATATATATCTTCGTTCTTTCTTATTTCATTCAACATTATTATCCGCAAGTAAAATATGTTTCACGAAATTACCGAGAGATATGCCTTCGTTTTTTTTTATTAGTTATGTGCGCATACACTTTAAATAGGTTTGGCAATAGGGGTTGGCGAGGAGTGTGAGGGGTTGTAGAGGGGTGTGAAGAGGTATTGGAGAGGAGTGCGAGGAGGCATTGGAGAGGAGTGCAAGGAGGAATTGGAGAGGAATGCGAGGAGGTATTTGAGAGGAATGCGAGGAGGTATTGGAGAGGAATGCGAGGAGTTATTGGAGAGGAGGGCGAGGAGGTATTGGAGAGGAGTGCGAGGAGGTATTGGAGAGGAGTGCGAGGAGGTATTGGAGAGGAGTGTGAGGAGGTATTGGAGAGGAGTGCGAGAAGGTATTGGAGAGGAGTGCGAGGAGGTATTGGAGAGGAGTGTGAGGAGGTATTGGAGAGGAGTGTGAGGAGGTATTGGAGAGGAGTGTGAGGGGTTGGAGAGGAGTGTGAGGGGTTGGCGAGGAGTGTGAGGGGTTGTAGAGGAGTGTGATGGGTTGCAGAGGAGTGTGAGGGATTGGAGAGGAGTGTGAGGGATTGGAGAGGAGTGTGAGGGATTGGAGAGGAGTGTGCGGGATTGGAGAGGAGTGTGAGGGATTGGAGAGGAGTGCGAGGAGGTATTGGAGAGGAGTGTGAGGAGGTATTGGAGAGGAGTGTGAGGAGGAGTGGTATTGGAGAGGCGTGAGGGTAGAGAGCAGTGAGGGAGTCACATATTATGTGAAATAAATAAGTTGTGTTCATTACACCATTTTAACCATTTTGTAAAATTTAATGTGCAGCATCTAAATCAAGATGTCCAAATGTCACACACCATACCCATGGGATTCCCACGGGTGACCCCACGAGTATATATATACTCGATCTCGATTCTGTGTACAAAAAAAATAAATACCTGATGATGTGACTGTGTGTATGAATGATGCATTCTAATGTGAATGTGCGTACTAATGATGCATTATGATGTGAACATGTGTACTAATGATGCATTATGATGTGAATATGTGTACTAATGACGCATTATGATGTGACTGTGTGTGTTAATGATGTAATATAATGTGAATGTGCGTACTAATGATGCATTATGATGTGACTGTGTGTATTAATGATGTATTATAATGTGAATATGTGTACTAATGATGCATGATAATGTGAACATGTGTACTAATGATGCATTATGATGTGAATATGTGTACTAATGACGCATTATGATGTGACTGTGTGTATTAATGGTGTATTATAATGTGAATATGTGCACTAATGATGTATCATTATGTGAATTTGTGCATTAATGATGCATTATGATGTGAATATGTGTACTAATGATGCATTATGATGTGAATATGTGTACTAATGATGCATTATAATGTGAATATGTGTACTAATGACGCATTATGATGTGAATATGTGTACTAATGACGCATTATGATGTGAATATGTGGACTAATGATGATTATAATGTGAATATGTGTACTAATGATGCATTATGACGTGAATATGTGCACTAATGATGCATAATAATGTGACTATGTGTACTAATGATGTATTATGACATGAATATGTGCACTAATGATGCATTATAATGTGAATATGTTTGCTAATGATGCATTATGACATGAATATGTGTACTAATGATGCATTATAATGTGAATATGTGTACTAATGACGCATTATAATGTGAATATGTTTACTAATGATGCATTATGGCATGAATATGTGTACTAATGATGTATTATAATGTGAATATGTGTATTAATGGTGTATTATAATGTGGATATGTGTACGAATGATGTATCATTATGTGAATATGTGTACTAATGACGCATTATGATGTGAATATGTGCACTAATGATGCAATATAATGTGAATATGTGTTCTATTGATGCATTATGATGTGAATATGTGTACTCATGAGGCATTATGATGTGAATATGTGTACTAATGATGCATTATAATGTGAATATGTGTACTCATGATGTATTATCATGTGAATATGTGTACTCATGATGCATTATAAAGTGATTATGTGTATTAATGATGTATTATAATGTGAATATGTGTACTAATGATGCATTATGATGTGACGATGTGTATTAATGATGTATTATCATGTGAATATGTGTACTAATGATGCATTATGATGTGACTGTGTGTATTAATGATGTATTATAATGTGAATATGTGTGCTAATGATGTATCATTATGTGAATATGTGTAATAATGACGCATTATGATGTGAATATGTGGACTAATGATGCATTATAATGTGAATATGTGTTCTAATGATGCATTATGATGTGAATATGTGCACTAATGATGCATTATGATGTGAATATGTGTACTAATGATGCATTATAATGTGAATATGTGTACTAATGATGAATTATGATGTGAATATGTGTGCTAATGATGCTTTATAATGTGAATATGTGTACTAATGATGCATTATGATGTGAATATGTGTACTAATGACGCATTACGATGTGAAAATGTGTACTAATGATGCATTATGATGTGAATATGTGTACTAGTGATGCATTATAATGTGACTGTGTGTATTAATGATGTATTATAATGTGAATATGTGTATTAATGGTGTATTATAATGTGGATATGTGAACTAATGATGTATCATTATGTGAATATGTGTACTAATGACGCATTATGATGTGAATATGTGCACTAATGATGCATTATAATGTGAATATGTGTACTATTGATGCATTATGATGTGAATATGTTTACTAATGATGCATTATGATGTGAATATGTGCACTAATGATGCATTATAATGTGCATATGTGCACAAATGACGCATTATGATATGAATATGTGCAATAATGATGCATTATAATGTGAATATGTGTACTAATGATGCATTATGAGGTGAATATGTGCACTAATGATGCATTATAATGTGAATATGTGTACTAATGACGCATTATGATGTGAATATGTGTACTAATGATGCAATATGATGTGAATATGTGTACTAATGATGCATTATAATGTGAATATGTGTACTAATGATGCATTATGATGTGAAAATGTGTACTAATGATGCATTATAATGTGAATATGTGTCCTAATGATGCATTATGATGTGACTGTGTGTATTAATTGATGTATTATCATGTGA
Source organism: Myxine glutinosa (assembly GCF_964187855.1). Classification (NCBI taxonomy): domain Eukaryota; kingdom Metazoa; phylum Chordata; class Myxini; order Myxiniformes; family Myxinidae; genus Myxine; species Myxine glutinosa. The sequence goes on along the minus strand of NC_136264.1, from coordinate 159,345,019 downwards.
ATATGTGTACTAATGATGTTTTATCATGTGGATATGTGTACTAATGATGCATTATGATGTGAATATGTGTACTAACGATGCATTATGATGTGACTGTGTGCACTAATGATGCATTATGATGTGAATATGTGTACTAATGATGCATTATAATGTGAATATGTGTACTAATGATGTATTATAATGTGAATATGTGTATTAATGATGTATTATAATGTGAATATGTTTTTTAATAAGGTATTATAATGTGAATATGTTTATTAATGATGTATTATAATGTGAATATGTGTATTAATGATGTATTAAAATGTGAATATGTGCACTAATGATGTATTTTAATGTGAATATGTTTATTAATGATGTATTATAATGTGAATATGAATAACCCAGAGGACCTCGGAGGAGGAGCTACGAATCCGAGAGGATACCCAGAGGACCTCGGAGGAGGAGCTATGAATCCGAGAGGACACCCAGAGGACCTCTGAGGAGGAGCTACGAATCCGAGAGGATACCCAGAGGACCTTGGAGGAGGAGCTACGAATCTGAGAGGATACACAGAGGACCTCAGAGGAGGAGCTACGAATCCGGGGGGATACCCAGAGGACCTCGGAGGAGGAGCTACAAATCCGAGAGGATAACCATAGGACCCCGGAGGAGGACCTACGAATCCGAGAGGATAACCAGAGGACTTCGAAGGAGGAGCTACGAATCCGAGAGGATACCCAGAGGACCACGGAGGAGGAGCTACAAATCCGAGAGGATACACAGAGGACCTCGGAGGAGGAGCTACGAATACGAGAGGATACCCAGAGGACCTCGGAGGAGGAGCTACGAATCCGAGAGGATACCCAGAGGACCTCGGAGGAGGAGATACGAATCAGAGAGGATACCCAGAGGACCTCGGAGGAGGAGCTTCGAATCCGAGAAGATACCCAGAGGACCTTGGAGGAGGAGCTACGAATCCGAGAGGATACCCAGAGGACCTCGGAGGAGGAGCTATGCCGACGAGAGGATACCCAGAGGACCTTGGAGGAGGAGCTACGCCATTGAGAGGATACCCATAGGACCTCGGAGGAGGAGCTACGACTCCGGGAGGATACCCAGAGGACCTCAGAGGAGGAGTTACGTATCCGAGAGGATACCCAGATGACCTCGGAGGAGGAGGTATACCGCCGAGAGCATACCCAGAGGACCTTGGAGATGGAGCTACGAATCCGAGAGCATATCCAGAGGACCTTGGAGGCGGAGCTACGAATACGAGAGGCGAGGACTCGGGCTCTGTCAGCGGGCTGCCTCAACCATTCCCGTCTTATATAGGTGGGACGAGTATGCCGTAGGCCTTACCCCACCCTGCCTGATATATATATACTTGAACTCGATTCTGTCTACAAAAACAAACAAACAAAAAAAAACCTCATCCCTCCCCACCTTATATAGGCGGAGGAGTTTGCGGGCTTTGTCGGCGTGCGACCTAACCCCACCCCGCCTTATATAGGTGGGGCAAGGACTCGAGATCTGTCAGCGGGCGGCCTCACCCATCCCCGCCTTCTAGAGGTGGGGCGAATATGCAGGTCGCAGGAGGCTTTAACCCGCCCTGCCTTATTTAGGTGGGGCAACCACTCGGGTTCAGTCGCCGGGCTGTCCCACCCCGCCGCGCATTTTATTTTTTTATAAAAGACCTCGATATAATGTGCATGTTTCCACACCAAAATAAGATTTGAAATTTTAATTTAATATGTCCATCCTTTGCTCTTATGTTGTATTTTGATGATTGTATTAGTTTGTTAACTGATTGCAAAGTGTTTAACATGAAAGATTTCGCAAACGGATATTGGTTTGATTTTTGGAGTCCACTGAAGTTTATTCTTTGAAACTGTTTTCATGTTGAATCAATGCTATGAGACATTTTCAATCTTTACTCAATAATCTGTTTTTGGAAGATAGTTTCAATTTGATGGGAAAATACTTGTGCACTGGTGCAAACAATAGGGCCATTATAGTTGTAAAAACATCAGCATTTACATGTTCTTGACTTTATTATTTTCACCAGTATCCTGACATGTTTTGGATTTTGAAATCTTCCATCACAATCTTCGCCATCAATTCCTCTCCTAAATAAGTTCACCAATCTCTGTGATTGAGGACCAGGAAGCTCAATGATAAATTGCAGTTTTGTTTTCTGTGCATGTGAAGATTATTTTTCAGCGATAAACATGTGGCAACCCTCATTGACTGATTGGACTCTGGAGACCACATCAGGAAGCAGATTCTTCACCTTATTTTGTCCAAAGTTGGTGAAAAATTCTCACTTATTTCCTTTGATGGTGAAGTGGAGATGGAAGTAATAATGGATGTCCATCACTTTGACGGGCGAGGTTGGGGCCCGTCAATTTTTTCCTTTGGTGGGCATGGTTGTGGATGTCTTAGTTTTATATCTTGTTTTTTCATTCATTCAGAGATATCCTTGTTGTCTTTCGATTGTCAGAGGAAGGACCTTTTTAGGTGTTGTATTGTTTTTATATGGTTCAATCACGACTACATTTTATGAGAAACTGTCTTGCATCTTACATGAGATATATGTCCTTTCTCGTGGAGAGTAAGTGTGGTCCAACCCTCACCCAAGTGGGCGACCTCACCTCGCTGCACCTTATAAAGGTGGGGCAAGGAATCAAGCCCTGTCGGCGGGGGGCCTCACCCCTCCCCGCCTTACATAGGTGGGGCGAGTATGCGGGAGGCCTGACCCCGCTCTGCCTTGTATATACTTGAGCTCAATTCTGTGTTTAAAAAATGTATATATGTATCTATATTATAATAGGCTACGGTGATTCTGTTGGACGTCTGTCCGGGGGTGTGGCTTCATCCGTTTGCAGAGTAGCTCCACCCGTAGCTCCACCCATTCTTGGAGAGGCTTCATGTAAACAAATATCCACCATTTTATTAACTCGAATGGCTTTGAGGCCTGTTTAGTTAGGCCCGTGCTGTCTTTCTCTCTCACACAGGTTTATTTCAATTCTAATTCGATATATCATTTCATTTTTAACAGTCGCTAACATTGTGTTAGACTCGGTTGAAAAAAAACGGGAAGAGAATCCCAAGAAAGTTTCCGTTTATAGAACGAAATGATTTCTCAAAGGCCTCTAAACTAAACGCCCATTTTATCGAATTCACCATCTGATTTAATTTTTATCGATGGTTTTCGACTCGGTGTCAGAAATAATTGAGAACATTCACAGACGCACGGGAAATTGCCGAGATATATTTATAACAAGTACAAAAAGTTTTAATTAAAACAAAAGCCGCGTCGATGTTACACAATGCCTCGATGCAGCTGTGCCTATAACGTCGATGTTATAGGCACAGGACATTCCTATTGATTCGATTACTTGATGTTATTTTTGTGCAAAGTGAAAATATATCTCGGCAATTTCCTGTGTGTGGCGACGAATTTTTTATATATCTCGGCATTTTCCCGTCTGTTATTTCAGGCGGTGTATGACTGACCATGCCGCGATTTAAAAAAAATATATCTCGGCAATTTCCCGTGTGTGGCGACATGTGAACGAAGCTATGCTCCTCTCTCCACATTATTGTGACGACGTATAAATTAAATATTTCATCGTGACGATTGTCATCAAATGGACGAATTTTTAATATATCTCGGCATTTTCCCATCTGTTATTTCAGGCGGTGTATGACTGACCATGCCGCGTTTTAAAAAATATATATCTCGGCAATTTCCCGTATGTGGCGACACGTGAACGAAGCTATGCTCCTCTCTCCACATTATTGTGACGACGTATAAATTAAATATTTCATCGTGACGATTGTCATCAAATGGACGAATTTTTAATATATCTCGGCATTTTCCCGTCTGTTATTTCGGGCGGTGTATGACTGACCATGCCGCGATTTAAACAAAATATATATATCTCGGCATTTTCCCATCTGTTATTTTGGGCGGTGTATGACTGACCATGCCGCGATTTTAAAAAAAAAATCTCAATGGACTTGAAGTTACAGGCCTTTGAGAATTCATTTCGTGCTATAAAGGGCAACTTTCATCGGATTTTCTTCCCGTTTTTTTTCAACCGAGTCTAAAACTATGTTAGCGACTGTGAAAAATGAAATGATATATCGAATTTGATTTGAAAGAAAACTGTGTGAGAGAGGAAGACACCACAGGCCTACAAAACAGGCCTCAAAGCTATGCGAGTTAATAAAATGGTGGATATTTGTTTATATGAAGCCGCTCCCACAATGGGTGGAGCTATGGTTCCCAGAATGGGTGGAGCTTTGAGGTTTTGTCTTCTCTGCAAGAACAAGCAGAAGAAGATGAAGAAGAACAACAACAACAGCAGAGGGCACTCTATGACCAGCGTCTGCGACGCGGCTAAAAAAATTGCGCCATGATGATACACAAAAATACACCGCCTAAAATAACAGTTGGGGAAAATGTCGACATATATTAAAAATTTGCTTTTTCTTTTCGTTAAGATATATTACTTTTACGTTTTATGAGAGTCGGCACAAAAACGACATATATATATTCGTTCTTTCTTATTTCATCCAACATTATTATCCGCAAGTAAAATATGTTTCACGAAATTACCGAGAGATATGCCTTCGTTTTTTTTTATTAGTTATGTGCGCATACACTTTAAATAGGTTTGGCAATAGGGGTTGGCGAGGAGTGTGAGGGGTTGTAGAGGGGTGTGAGGAGGTATTGGAGAGGAGTGCGAGGAGGCATTGGCGAGGAGTGCAAGGAGGATTTGGAGAGGAATGCGAGGAGGTATTTGAGAGGAATGCGAGGAGGTATTGGAGAGGAATGCGAGGAGTTATTGGAGAGGAGGGCGAGGAGGTATTGGAGAGGAGTGCGAGGGGGTATTGGAGAGGAGTGCGAGGAGGTATTGGAGAGGAGTGTGAGGAGGTATTGGAGAGGAGTGCAAGAAGGTATTGGAGAGGAGTGCGAGGAGGTATTGGAGAGGAGTGTGAGGAGGTATTGGAGAGGAGTGTGAGGAGGTATTGGAGAGGAGTGTGAGGGGTTGGAGAGGAGTGTGAGGAGTTGGCGAGGAGTGTGAGGGGTTGTAGAGGAGTGTGATGGGTTGCAGAGGAGTGTGAGAGATTGGAGAGGAGTGTGAGGGATTGGAGAGGAGTGTGAGGGATTGGAGAGGAGTGTGCGGGATTGGAGAGGAGTGTGCGGGATTGGAGAGGAGTGTGCGGGATTGGAGAGGAGTGTGCGGGATTGGAGAGGAGTGTGCGGGATTGGAGAGGAGTGTGCGGGATTGGAGAGGAGTGTGCGGGATTGGAGAGGAGTGTGCGGGATTGGAGAGGAGTGTGCGGGATTGGAGAAGAGTGTGCGGGATTGGAGAAGAGTGTACGGGATTGGAGAGGAGTGTGCGGGATTGGAGAGGAGTGTGCGGGATTGGAGAGGAGTGTGAGGGATTTGAGAGGCGTGCGAGGGATGGAGAGGAGTGTGAGGGATTGGAGAGGAGTGTGAGGGATTGGAGAGGAGTGTGAGGGATTGGATAGGAGTGTGAGGGATTGGAGAGGAGTGTGAGGGATTGGAGAGGAGTGTGAGGGATTGGAGAGGAGTGCGAGGAGGTAATGGAGAGGAGTGTGAGGAGGTATTGGAGAGGAGTGTGAGGAGGAGTGGTATTGGAGAGGCGTGAGGATAGAGAGGAGTGAGGGGGTCACATATTATGTGAAATAAATAAGTTGTGTTCATTACACCATTTTAACCATTTTGTAAAATTTAATGTGCAGCATCTAAATCAAGATGTCCAAATGTCACACACCATACCCATGGGATTCCCACGGGTGACCCCACGAGTATATATATACTCGATCTCGATTCTGTGTACAAAATAAATAAATACCTGATGATGTGACTGTGTGTATGAATGATGCATTCTAATGTGAATGTGCGTACTAATGATGCATTATGATGTGACTGTGTGTGTTAATGATGTATTATAATGTGAATGTGCGTACTAATGATGCATTATGATGTGACTGTGTGTATTAATGATGTATTATAATGTGAATATGTGTACTAATGATGCATGATAATGTGAACATGTGTACTAATGATGCATTATGATGTGAATATGTGTACTAATGACGCATTATGATGTGACTGTGTGTATTAATGATGTATTATCATGTGAATATGTGTACTAATGATGCATTATGATGTGAATATGTGTGCTAATGATGCATTATAATGTGAATATGTGTATTAATGGTGTATTATAATGTGAATATGTGCACTAATGATGTATCATTATGTGAATTTGTGCATTAATGATGCATTATGATGTGAATATGTGTACTAATGATGCATTATGATGTGAATATGTGTACTAATGATGCATTATAATGTGAATATGTGTACTAATGACGCATTATGATGTGAATATGTGTACTAATGACGCATTATGATGTGAATATGTGGACTAATGATGATTATAATGTGAATATGTGTACTAATGATGCATTATGACGTGAATATGTGCACTAATGATGCATAATAATGTGACTATGTGTACTAATGATGTATTATGACATGAATATGTGCACTAATGATGCATTATAATGTGAATATGTTTACTAATGATGCATTATGACATGAATATGTGTACTAATGATGCATTATAATGTGAATATGTGTACTAATGACGCATTATGATGTGAATATGTGTACTAATGATGCATTATGATGTGAATATGTGTACTAATGATGCATTATAATGTGAATATGTGTACTAATGATGCATTATGATGTGACTGTGTGTATTAATGATGTATTATAATGTGAATATGTGTATTAATGGTGTATTATGATGTGACGATGTGTATTAATGATGTTTTATTATGTGGATATGTGTGCTAATGATGCATTATGATGTGACTGTGTGTATTAATGATGTATTATAATGGGAATATGTGTACTAATGATGTATCATGATGTGAATATGTGTACCAATGATGCATTATGATGTGAATATGTGTACTAATGATGCATTATAATGTGAATATGTGTTCTAATGATGCATTATGATGTGAATATGTTTACTAATGATGCATTATGATGTGAATATGTGCACTAATGATGCATTATAATGTGAATATGTGTACTAATGACGCATTATGATGTGAATATGTGCAATAATGATGCATTATAATGTGAATATGTGTACTAATGATGCATTATGACGTGAATATGTGCACTAATGACGCATTATGATGTGAATATGTGTAATAATGACGCATTATGATGTGAATATGTGTACTAATGATGCATTATGATGTGAATATGTGCACTAATGATGCATTATGATGTGACTGTGTGTATTAATTGATGTATTATCATGTGAGTATGTGTACTAATGATGTTTTATCATGTGGATATGTGTACTAATGATGCATTATGATGTGAATATGTGTACTAATAGCGCATTATAATGTGAATATGTGTACTAATGATGTATTATAATGTGAATATGTGTACTAATGATGCATTATGATGTGAATATGTGTGCTAATGATGCATTATAATGTGAATATGTGTACTAATGATGTTTTATCACGTGGATATGTGTACTAATGATGCATTATGATGTGAATATGTGTACTAATGACGCATTATAATGTGAATATGTGTACTTATGATGCATTATGATGTGACTGTGTGCACTAATGATGCATTATGATGGGAATATGTGTACTAATGATGCATTATGATGTGAATATGTGTACTAATGATGCATTATGATGTGACTGTGTGCACTAATGATGCATTATGATGTGAATATGTGTACTAATGATGCATTATAATGTGAATATGTGTACTAATGATGCATTATAATGTGAATATGTGTATTAATGATGTATTATAATGTGAATATGTTTATTAATAATGTATTATAATGTGAATATGTTTATTAATGATGTATTATAATGTGAATATGTGTATTAATGATGTATTAAAATGTGAATATGTGCACTAATGATGTATTATAATGTGAATATGTTTATTAATGATGTATTATAATGTGAATATGTGTACTAATGATGTATTAAAATGTGAATATGTGCACTAATGATGTATTATAATGTGAATATGTTTATCAATGATGTATTACAATGTGAATATGAATAACCCAGAGGACCCCGGAGGAGGAGCTACGAATCCGAGAGGATACCCAGAGGACCTCGGAGGAGGAGCTATGAATCCGGGAGGACACCCAGAGGACCTCGGAGGAGGAGCTACAAATCCGAGAGGATACCCAGAGGACCTCGGAGGAGGAGCTACAAATCCAAGAGGATAACCATAGGACCCCGGAGGAGGAGCTACGAATCCGAGAGGATAACCAGAGGACTTCGAAGGAGGAGCTACGAATTCGAGAGGATACCCAGAGGACCTCGGAGGAGGAGCTACGAATCCGAGAGGATACCCAGAGGACCTCGGAGGAGGAACTACGAATCCGAGAGGATACCCAGAGGACCTCGGAGGAGGAGCTACAAATCCGAGAGGATACCCAGAGGACCTCGGAGGAGGAGCTACGAATCCGAGAGGATACCCACAGGACCTCAGAGGAGGAGCTACGAATCCGAGAGGATACCCAGAGGACCTCGGAGGAGGAGCTACGAATCAGAGAGGATACCCAGAGGACCTCGGAGGAGGAGCTATGAATCTGAGAGGATACCCAGAGGACCTCGGAGGAGGAGCTATGAATCCGAGAGGATACCCAGAGGACCTCGGAGGAGGAGCTACGAATCCGAGAGGCTACACAGAGGACCTCGGAGGAGGAGCTACGAATCCAAGAGGCTACACAGAGGACCTCGGAGGAGGAGCTACACCGCCGAGAGGATACCCAGAGGACCTCGGAGGCAGAGCTATGAATATTAGAGCATACCCAGAAGACCTTGGAGGCGGAGCTACGAATCCGAGAGCTTACCCAGAGGACCTTGGAGGTGGAGCTACGATTCCGAGAGGATACCCAGAGAACCTCGGATGAAAGCTACGAATCCGAGAGGATACCCAGAGGACCTCGGATGAGGAGCTATGAATCCGAGAGGATACCCAGAGGACCTCGGAGGAGGAGCTATGCCGAAGAGAGGATACCCAGAGGACCTTGGAGGAGGAGCTACGCCATTGAGAGGATACCCATAGGACCTCGGAGGAGGAGCTACGACTCCGGGAGGATACCCAGAGGACCTCAGAGGAGGAGTTACGTATCCGAGAGGATACCCAGATGACCTCGGAGGAGGAGGTATATCGCCGAGAGCATACCCAGAGGACCTTGGAGATGGAGCTACGAATCCGAGAGCATATCCAGAGGACCTTGGAGGCGGAGCTACGAATACGAGAGGCGAGGACTCGGGCTCTGTCAGCGGGCTGCCTCAACCATTCCCGTCTTATATAGGTGGGACGAGTATGCCGTAGGCCTTACCCCGCCTGCCTGATATATATATACTTGAACTCGATTCTGTCTACAAAAACAAACAAACAAAAAAAAACCTCATCCCTCCCCACCTTATATAGGCGGAGGAGTTTGCGGGCTTTGTCGGCGTGCGACCTAACCCCACCCCGCCTTATATAGGTGGGGCAAGGACTCGAGATCTGTCAGCGGGCGGCCTCACCCATCCCCGCCTTCTAGAGGTGGGGCGAATATGCAGGTCGCAGGAGGCTTTAACCCGCCCTGCCTTATTTAGGTGGGGCAACCACTCGGGTTCAGTCGCCGGGCTGTCCCACCCCGCCGCGCATTTTATTTTTTATAAAAGACCTTGATATAATGTGCATGTTTCCACACCAAAATAAGATTTGAAATTTTAATTTAATATGTCCATCCTTTGCTCTTTGTATTTTGATGATTGTATTAGTTTGTTAACTGATTGCAAAGTGTTTAACATAAAAGATTTCGCAAACGAATATTGGTTTTATTTTTGGAGTCCACTGAAGTTTATTCTTTGAAACTGTTTTCATGTTGAATCAATGCTATGAGACATTTTCAATCTTTACTCAATAATCCGTTTTTGGAAGATAGTTTCAATTTGATGGGAAAATACTTGTGCACTGGCGCAAACAATAGGGCCCAATTGTGAATTGTAAAAACATCAGCATTTACATGTTCTTGACTTTATTATTTTCACCAGTATCCTGACATGTTTTGGATTTTGAAATCTTCCATCACAATCTTAGCCATCAATTCCTCTCCTAAATAAGTTCACCATCCTCTGTGATTGAGGACCAGGAAGCTCAATGATAAATTGCAGTTTTGTTTTCTGTGCATGTGAAGATTATTTTTCAGCGATAAACATGTGGCAATCCTCACTGACTGATTGGACTCTGGAGACCACATCAGGAAGCAGATTCTTCACCTTATTTTGTCCAAAGTTGGTGAAAAATTCTCACTTATTTCCTTTGATAGTGAAGTGGAGATGGAAGTAACAATGGATGTCCATCACTTTGACGGGCGAGGTTGGGGCCCGTCAATTTTTTCCTTTGGTGGGCATGGTTGTGGATGTCTTTGTTTTATATCTTGTTTTTTCATTCATTCAGAGATATCCTTGTTGTCTTTCGATTGTCAGAGGAAGGACCTTTTTAGGTGTTGTATTGTTTTTATATGGTTCAATCACGACTACATTTTATGAGAAACTGTCTTGCAACTTACATGAGATATATGTCCTTTCTCGTGGAGAGTAAGTGTGGTCCAACCCTCACCCAAGTGGGCGACCTCACCTCGCTGCACCTTATAAAGGTGGGGCAAGGAATCAAGCCCTGTCGGCGGGGGGCCTCACCCCTCCCCGCCTTACATAGGTGGGGCGAGTATGCGGGAGGCCTGACCCCGCTCTGCCTTGTATATACTTGAGCTCAATTCTGTGTTTAAAAAATGTATATATGTATCTATATTATAATAGGCTACGGTGATTCTGTTGGACGTCTGTCCGGAGGTGTGGCTTCATCCGTTTGCAGAGTAGCTCCACCCATAGCTCCACCCATTCTTGGAGGGGCTTCATGTAAACAAATATCCACCATTTTATTAACTCGAATGGCTTTGAGGCCTGTTTAGTTAGGCCCGTGCTGTCTTTCTCTCTCACACAGGTTTATTTCAATTCTAATTCGATATATCATTTCATTTTTAACAGTCGCTAACATTGTGTTAGACTCGGTTGAAAAAAAACGGGAAGAGAATCCCAAGAAAGTTTCCGTTTATAGAACGAAATGATTTCTCAAAGGCCTCTAAACTAAACGCCCATTTTATCGAATTCACCATCTGATTTAATTTTTATCGATGGTTTTCGACTCGGTGTCAGAAATAATTGAGAACATTCACAGACGCACGGGAAATTGCCGAGATATATTTATAACAAGTACAAAAAGTTTTAATTAAAACAAAAGCCGCGTCGATGTTACACAATGCCTCGATGCAGCTGTGCCTATAACGTCGATGTTATAGGCACAGGACATTCCTATTGATTCGATTACTTGATGTTATTTTTGTGCAAAGTGAAAATATATCTCGGCAATTTCCTGTGTGTGGCGACGAATTTTTAATATATCTCGGCATTTTCCCGTCTGTTATTTCAGGCGGTGTATGACTGACCATGCCGCGATTTAAAAAAAATATATCTCGGCAATTTCCCGTGTGTGGCGACATGTGAACGAAGCTATGCTCCTCTCTCCACATTATTGTGACGACGTATTAATTAAATATTTCATCGTGACGATTGTCATCAAATGGAGGAATTTTTAATATATCTCGGCATTTTCCCATCTGTTCTTTCGGGCGGTGTATGACTGACCATGCCGCGATTTAAAAAAAAAAAATCTCAATGGACTTGAAGTTACAGGCCTTTGAGAATTCATTTCGTGCTATAAAGGGCAACTTTCATCGGATTTTCTTCCCGTTTTTTTTCAACCGAGTCTAAAACTATGTTAGCGACTGTGAAAAATGAAATGATATATCGAATTTGATTTGAAAGAAAACTGTGTGAGAGAGGAAGACACCACAGGCCTACAAAACAGGCCTCAAAGCTATGCGAGTTAATAAAATGGTGGATATTTGTTTATATGAAGCCGCTCCCACAATGGGTGGAGCTATGGTTCCCAGAATGGGTGGAGCTTTGAGGTTTTGTCTTCTCTGCAAGAACAAGAACAAGAAGAAGAAGAAGAACAACAACAACAGCAGAGGGCACTCTATGACCAGCGTCTGCGACGCGGCTAAAAAAATCGCGCCATGATGATACTCAAAAATACACCGCCTAAAATAACAGTTGGGGAAAATGTCGACATATATTAAAAATTTGCTTTTTCTTTTCGTTAAGATATATTACTTTTACGTTTTATGAGAGTCGGCACAAAAACGACATATATATCTTCGTTCTTTCTTATTTCATTCAACATTATTATCCGCAAGTAAAATATGTTTCACGAAATTACCGAGAGATATGCCTTCGTTTTTTTTAATTAGTTATGTGCGCATACACTTTAAATAGGTTTGGCAATAGGGGTTGGCGAGGAGTGTGAGGGGTTGTAGAGGGGTGTGAGGAGGTATTGGAGAAGAGTGCGAGGAGGCATTGGAGAGGAGTGCAAGGAGGAATTGGAGAGGCATGCGAGGAGGTATTTGAGAGGAATGCGAGGAGGTATTGGAGAGGAATGCGAGGAGTTATTGGAGAGGAGGGCGAGGAGGTATTGGAGAGGAGTGCGAGGAGGTATTGGAGAGGAGTGCGAGGAGGTATTGGAGAGGAGTGTGAGGAGGTATTGGAGAGGAGTGCGAGAAGGTATTGGAGAGGAGTGCGAGGAGGTATTGGAGAGGAGTGTGAGGAGGTATTGGAGAGGAGTGTGAGGAGGTATTGGAGAGGAGTGTGAGGGGTTGGAGAGGAGTGTGAGGGGTTGGCGAGGAGTGTGAGGGGTTGTAGAGGAGTGTGATGGGTTGCAGAGGAGTGTGAGGGATTGGAGAGGAGTGTGAGGGATTGGAGAGGAGTGTGAGGGATTGGAGAGGAGTGTGCGGGATTGGAGAGGAGTGTGCGGGATTGGAGAAGAGTGTGCGGGATTAGAGAGGAGTGTGCGGGATTGGAGAGGAGTGTGCGGGATTGGAGAGGAGTGTGCGGGATTGGAGAGGAGTGTGCGGAATTGGAGAGGAGTGTGCGGGATTGGAGAGGAGTGTGCAGGATTGGAGAAGAGTGTGCGGGATTGGAGAAGAGTGTGCGGGATTGGAGAGGAGTGTGAGGGATTGGAGAGGAGTGTGCGGGATTGGAGAGGAGTGTGAGGGATTTGAGAGGTGTGCGAGGGATTGGAGAGGAGTGTGAGGGATTGGAGAGGAGTGTGAGGGATTGGAGAGGAGTGTGAGGGATTGGATAGGAGTGTGAGGGATTGGAGAGGAGTGTGAGGGATTGGAGAGGAGTGTGAGGGATTGGAGAGGAGTGCGAGGAGGTAATGGAGAGGAGTGTGAGGAGGTATTGGAGAGGAGTGTGAGGAGGAGTGGTATTGGAGAGGCGTGAGGGTAGAGAGGAGTGAGGGGGTCACATATTATGTGAAATAAATAAGTTGTGTTCATTACACCATTTTAACCATTTTGTAAAATTTAATGTGCAGCATCTAAATCAAGATGTCCAAATGTCACACACCATACCCATGGGATTCCCACGGGTGACCCCACGAGTATATATATACTCGATCTCGATTCTGTGTACAAAAAAAATAAATACCTGATGATGTGACTGTGTGTATGAATGATGCATTCTAATGTGAATGTGCGTACTAATGATGCATTATGATGTGACTGTGTGTGTTAATGATGTATTATAATGTGAATGTGCGTACTAATGATGCATTATGATGTGACTGTGTGTATTAATGATGTATTATAATGTGAATATGTGTACTAATGATGCATGATAATGTGAACATGTGTACTAATGATGCATTATGATGTGAATATGTGTACTAATGACACATTATGATGTGACTGTGTGTATTAATGATGTATTATCATGTGAATATGTGTACTAATGATGCATTATGATGTGAATATGTGTGCTAATGATGCATTATAATGTGAATATGTGTATTAATGGTGTATTATAATGTGAATATGTGCACTAATGATGTATCATTATGTGAATTTGTGCATTAATGATGCATTATGATGTGAATATGTGTACTAATGATGCATTATGATGTGAATATGTGTACTAATGATGCATTATAATGTGAATATGTGTACTAATGACGCATTATGATGTGAATATGTGTACTAATGACGCATTATGATGTGAATATGTGGACTAATGATGATTATAATGTGAATATGTGTACTAATGATGCATTATGACGTGAATATGTGCACTAATGATGCATAATAATGTGACTATGTGTACTAATGATGTATGATGACATGAATATGTGCACTAATGATGCATTATGACATGAATATGTGTACTAATGATGCATTATGACGTGAATATGTGCACTAATGATGCATTATAATGTGAATATGTGTACTAATGACGCATTATGATGTGAATATGTGTACTAATGATGCATTATGATGTGAATATGTGTACTAATGATGCATTATAATGTGAATATGTGTACTAATGACGCATTATGATGTGAACATGTGTATTAATGATGTTTTATCATGTGGATATGTGTACTAATGATGCATTATGATGTGACTGTGTGTATTAATGATGTATTATAATGTGAATATGTGTACTAATGATGTATCATGATGTGAATATGTGTACTAATGATGCATTATGATGTGAATATGTGTACTAATGATGCATTATAATGTGAATATGTGTTCTAATGATGCATTATGATGTGAATATGTGTACTAATGATGCATTATGATGTGAATATGTGCACTAATGATGCATTATAATGTGAATATGTGTACTAATGACGCATTATGATGTGAATATGTGTAATAATGATGCATTATAATGTGAATATGTGTACTAATGATGCATTATGACGTGAATATGTGCACTAATGATGCATTATAATGTGAATATGTGTACTAATGATGCATTATGATGTGAATATGTGTACTAATGATGCATTATGATGTGAATATGTGTACTAATGATGCAATATAATATGAATATGTGTACTAATGACGCATTATGATGTGAATATGTGTACTAATGATGCATTATAATGTGAATATGTGTCCTAATGATGCATTATGATGTGACTGTGTGTATTAATTGATGTATTATCATGTGAATATGTGTACTAATGATGTTTTATCACGTGGATATGTGTACTAATGATGCATTATGATGTGAATATGTGTACTAATGACGCATTATGATGTGAATATGTGTACTAATGATGCATTATGATGTGACTGTGTGCACTAATGATGCATTATGATGTGAATATGTGTACTAATGACGCATTATGATGTGAATATGTGTACTAATGATGCATTATGATGTGACTGTGTGCACTAATGATGCATTATAATGTGAATATGTGTACTAATGATGCATTATAATGTGAATATGTGTACTAATGATGTAATATAATGTGAATATGTGTATTAATGATGTATTATAATGTGAATATGTTTATTAATAATGTATTATAATGTGAATATGTTTATTAATGATGTATTATAATGTGAATATGTGTATTAATGATGTATTAAAATGTGAATATGTGCACTAATGATGTATTATAATGTGAATATGTTTATTAATGATGTATTATAATGTGAATATGTGTATTAATGATGTATTAAAATGTGAATATGTGCACTAATGATGTATTATAATGTGAATATGTTTATCAATGATGTATTACAATGTGAATATGAATAACCCAGAGGACCACGGAGGAGGAGCTACGAATCCGAGAGGATACCCAGAGGACCTCGGAGGAGGAGCTATGAATCCGAGAGGACACCCAGAGGACCTCGGAGGAGGAGCTACAAATCCGAGAGGATACCCAGAGGACCTCGGAGGAGGAGCTACAAATCCAAGAGGATAACCATAGGACCCCGGAGGAGGAGCTACGAATCCGAGAGGATAACCAGAGGACTTCGAAGGAGGAGCTACGAATCCGAGAGGATACCCAGAGGACCTTGGAGGAGGAGCTACGAATCCGAGAGGATACCCAGAGGACCTCGGAGGAGGAACTACGAATCCCAGAGGATACCCAGAGGACCTCGGAGGAGGAGCTACAAATCCGAGAGGATACCCAGAGGACCTCGGAGGAGGAGCTATGAATCCGAGAGGATACCCAGAGGACCTCAGAGGAGGAGCTACGAATCCGAGAGGATACCCAGAGGACCTCGGAGGAGGAGCTACGAATCAGAGAGGATACCCAGAGGACCTCGGAGGAGGAGCTACGAATCCGAGAAGATACCCAGAGGACCTCGGAGGAGGAGCTATGAATCCGAGAGGATACCCAGAGGACCTCGGAGGAGGAGCTATGAATCCGAGAGGATACCCAGAGGACCTCGGAGGAGGAGCTACGAATCCGAGAGGCTACACAGAGGACCTCGGAGGAGGAGCTACGAATCCGAGAGGCTACACAGAGGACCTCGGAGGAGGAGCTACACCGCCGAGAGGATACCCAGAGGACCTCGGATGAGAGCTACGAATCCGAGAGGATACCCAGAGGACCTCGGATGAGGAGCTATGAATCCGAGAGGATGCCCAGAGGACCTCGGAGGAGGAGCTATGCCGACGAGAGGATACCCAGAGGACCTTGGAGGAGGAGCTACGCCATTGAGAGGATACCCATAGGACCTCGGAGGAGGAGCTACGACTCCGGGAGGATACCCAGAGGACCTCAGAGGAGGAGTTACGTATCCGAGATGATACCCAGATGACCTCGGAGGAGGAGGTATACCGCCGAGAGCATACCCAGAGCACCTTGGAGATGGAGCTACGAATCCGAGAGCATATCCAGAGGACCTTGGAGGCGGAGCTACGAATACGAGAGGCGAGGACTCGGGCTCTGTCAGCGGGCTGCCTCAACCATTCCCGTTTATATAGGTGCGACGAGTATGCCGTAGGCCTTACCCCACCCTGCCTGATATATATATACTTGAACTCGATTCTGTCTACAAAAACAAACAAACAAAAAAAAACCTCATCCCTCCCCACCTTATATAGGCGGAGGAGTTTGCGGGCTTTGTCGGCGTGCGACCTAACCCCACCCCGCCTTATATAGGTGGGGCAAGGACTCGAGATCTGTCAGCGGGCGGCCTCACCCATCCCCGCCTTCTAGAGGTGGGGCGAATATGCAGGTCGCAGGAGGCTTTAACCCGCCCTGCCTTATTTAGGTGGGGCAACCACTCGGGTTCAGTCGCCGGGCTGTCCCACCCCGCCGCGCATTTTATTTTTTATAAAAGACCTCGATATAATGTGCATGTTTCCACACCAAAATAAGATTTGAAATTTAAATTTAATATGTCCATCCTTTGCTCTTATGTTGTATTTTGATGATTGTTTTAGTTTATTAACTGATTGCAAAGTGTTTAACATGAAAGATTTCGCAAACGGATATTGGTTTTATTTTTGGAGTCCACTGAAGTTTATTCTTTGAAACTGTTTTCATGTTGAATCAATGCAATGGGACATTTTCAATCTTTACTCAATAATCTGTTTTTGGAAGATAATTTAAATTTGATGGTAAAATACTTGTGCACTGGTGCAAACAATAGGGCCATTATAGTTGTAAAAACATCAGCATTTACATGTTCTTGACTTTATTATTTTCACCAGTATCCTGACATGTTTTGGATTTTGAAATCTTCCATCACAATCTTCGCCATCAATTCCTCTCCTAAATAAGTTCACCAATCTCTGTGATTGAGGACCAGGAAGCTCAATGATAAATTGCAGTTTTGTTTTCTGTGCATGTGAAGATTATTTTTTCAGCGATAAACATGTGGCAACCCTCATTGACTGATTGAACTCTGGAGACCACATCAGGAAGCAGATTCTTCACCTTATTTTGTCCAAAGTTGGTGAAAAATTCTCACTTATTTCCTTTGATGGTGAAGTGGAGATGGAAGTAATAATGGATGTCCATCACTTTGACGGGCGAGGTTGGGGCCCGTCAATTTTTTCCTTTGGTGGGCATGGTTGTGGATGTCTTAGTTTTATATCTTGTTTTTTCATTCATTCAGAGATATCCTTGTTGTCTTTCGATTGTCAGAGGAAGGACCTTTTTAGGTGTTGTATTGTTTTTATATGGTTCAATCACGACTACATTTTATGAGAAACTGTCTTGCAACTTACATGAGATATATGTCCTTTCTCGTGGAGAGTAAGTGTGGTCCAACCCTCACCCAAGTGGGCGACCTCACCTCGCTGCACCTTATAAAGGTGGGGCAAGGAATCAAGCCCTGTCGGCGGGGGGCCTCACCCCTCCCCGCCTTACATAGGTGGGGCGAGTATGCTGGAGGGCTGACCTCGCTCTGCCTTGTATATACTTGAGCTCAATTCTGTGTTTAAAAAATGTATATATGTATCTATATTATAATAGGCTACGGTGATTCTGTTGGACGTCTGTCCGGGGGTGTGGCTTCATCCGTTTGCAGAGTAGCTCCACCCGTAGCTCCACCCATTCTTGGAGAGGCTTCATGTAAACAAATATCCACCATTTTATTAACTCGAATGGCTTTGAGGCCTGTTTAGTTAGGCCCGTGCTGTCTTTCTCTCTCACACAGGTTTATTTCAATTCTAATTCGATATATCATTTCATTTTTAACAGTCGCTAACATTGTGTTAGAGTCGGTTGAAAAAAAACGGGAAGAGAATCCCAAGAAAGTTTCCGTTTATAGAACGAAATGATTTCTCAAAGGCTTGTAAACTAAACGCCCATTTTATCGAATTCACCATCTGATTTAATTTTTATCGATGGTTTTCGACTCGGTGTCAGAAATAATTGAGAACATTCACAGACGCACGGGAAATTGCCGAGATATATTTATAACAAGTACAAAAAGTTTTAATTAAAACAAAAGCCGCGTCGATGTTACACAATGCCTCGATGCAGCTGTGCCTATAACGTCGATGTTATAGGCACAGGACATTCCTATTGATTCGATGACTTGATGTTATTTTTGTGCAAAGTGAAAATATATCTCGGCAATTTCCTGTGTGTGGCGACGAATTTTAAATATATCTCGGCATTTTCTCGTCTGTTATTTCAGGCGGTGTATGACTGACCATGCCGCGATTTAAAAAAAATATATCTCGGCAATTTCCCGTGTGTGGCGACATGTGAACGAAGTTATGCTCCTCTCTCCACATTATTGTGACGACGTATAAATTAAATATTTCATCGTGACGATTGTCATCAAATGGACGAATTTTTAATATATCTCGGCATTTTCCCATCTGTTATTTCAGGCGGTGTATGACTGACCATGCCGCGATTTAAAAAAAATATATCTCGGCAATTTCCCGTATGTGGCGACACGTGAACGAAGCTATGCTCCTCTCTCCACATTATTGTGACGACGTATAAATTAAATATTTCATCGTGATGATTGTCATCAAATGGACGAATTTTTAATATATCTCGGCATTTTCCCGTCTGTTATTTCGGGCGGTGTATGACTGATCATGCCGCGATTTAAACAAAATATATATATCTCGGCATTTTCCCACCTGTTATTTCGGGCGGTGTATGACTGACCATGCCGCGATTAAAAAAAAAAAAATCTCAATGGACTTGAAGTTACAGGCCTTTGAGAATTCATTTCGTGCTATAAAGGGCAACTTTCATCGGATTTTCTTCCCGTTTTTTTTCAACCGAGTCTAAAACTATGTTAGCGACTGTGAAAAATGAAATGATATATCGAATTTGATTTGAAAGAAAACTGTGTGAGAGAGGAAGACACCACAGGCCTACAAAACAGGCCTCAAAGCTATGCGAGTTAATAAAATGGTGGATATTTGTTTATATGAAGCCGCTCCCACAATGGGTGGAGCTATGGCTCCCAGAATGGGTGGAGCTTTGAGGTTTTGTCTTCTCTGCAAGAACAAGAACAACAAGAAGAAGAAGAACAACAACAACAGCAGAGGGCACTCTATGACCAGCGTCTGCGACGCGGCTAAAAAAATCGCGCCATGATGATACACAAAAATACACCGCCTAAAATAACAGTTGGGGAAAATGTCGACATATATTAAAAATTTGCTTTTTCTTTTCGTTAAGATATATTACTTTTACGTTTTATGAGAGTCGGCACAAAAACGACATATATATCTTCGTTCTTTCTTATTTCATTCAACATTATTATCCGCAAGTAAAATATGTTTCACGAAATTACCGAGAGATATGCCTTCGTTTTTTTTTATTAGTTATGTGCGCATACACTTTAAATAGGTTTGGCAATAGGGGTTGGCGAGGAGTGTGAGGGGTTGTAGAGGGGTGTGAGGAGGTATTGGAGAGGAGTGCGAGGAGGCATTGGAGAGGAGTGCAAGGAGGAATTGGAGAGGAATGCGAGGAGGTATTTGAGAGGAATGCGAGGAGGTATTGGAGAGGTATGCGAGGAGTTATTGGAGAGGAGGGCGAGGAGGTATTGGAGAGGAGTGCGAGGAGGTATTGGAGAGGAGTGCGAGGAGGTATTGGAGAGGAGTGTGAGGAGGTATTGGAGAGGAGTGCGAGAAGGTATTGGAGAGGAGTGCGAGGAGGTATTGGAGAGGAGTGTGCGGGATTGGAGAAGAGTGTGCGGGATTGGAGAGGAGTGTGCGGGATTGGAGAGGAGTGTGCGGGATTGGAGAGGAGTGTGCGGGATTGGAGAGGAGTGTGCGGGATTGGAGAGGAGTGTGCGGGATTGTAGAGGAGTGTGTGGGATTGGAGAAGAGTGTGCGGGATTGGAGAAGAGTGTGCGGGATTGGAGAGGAGTGTGCGGGATTGGAGAGGAGTGTGCGGGATTGGAGAGGAGTGTGAGGGATTTGAGAGGCGTGCGAGGGATTGGAGAGGATTGTGAGGGATTGGAGAGGAGTGTGAGGGATTGGAGAGGAGTGTGAGGGATTGGATAGGAGTGTGAGGGATTGGAGAGGAGTGTGAGGGATTGGAGAGGAGTGTGAGGGATTGGAGAGGAGTGCGAGGAGGTATTGGAGAGGAGTGTGAGGAGGTATTGGAGAGGAGTGTGAGGAGGAGTGGTATTGGAGAGGCGTGAGGGTAGAGAGCAGTGAGGGGGTCACATATTATGTGAAATAAATAAGTTGTGTTCATTACACCATTTTAACCATTTTGTAAAATTTAATGTGCAGCATCTAAATCAAGATGTCCAAATGTCACACACCATACCCATGGGATTCCCACGGGTGACCCCACGAGTATATATATACTCGATCTCGATTCTGTGTACAAAAAAAATAAATACCTGATGATGTGACTGTGTGTATGAATGATGCATTCTAATGTGAATGTGCGTACTAATGATGCATTATGATGTGACTGTGTGTGTTAATGATGTATTATAATGTGAATGTGCGTACTAATGATGCATAATGATGTGACTGTGTGTATTAATGATGTATTATAATGTGAATATGTGTACTAATGATGCATGATAATGTGAACATGTGTACTAATGATGCATTATGATGTGAATATGTGTACTAATGACGCATTATGATGTGACTGTGTGTATTAATGATGTATTATCATGTGAATATGTGTACTAATGATGCATTATGATGTGAATATGTGTGCTAATGATGCATTATAATGTGAATATGTGTATTAATGGTGTATTATAATGTGAATATGTGCACTAATGATGTATCATTATGTGAATTTGTGCATTAATGATGCATTATGATGTGAATATGTGTACTAATGATGCATTATGATGTGAATATGTGTACTAATGATGCATTATAATGTGAATATGTGTACTAATGACGCATTATGATGTGAATATGTGTACTAATGACGCATTATGATGTGAATATGTGGACTAATGATGATTATAATGTGAATATGTGTACTAATGATGCATTATGACGTGAATATGTGCACTAATGATGCATAATAATGTGACTATGTGTACTAATGATGTATTATGACATGAATATGTGCACTAATGATGCATTATAATGTGAATATGTTTACTAATGATGCATTATGACATGAATATGTGTACTAATGATGCATTATAATGTGAATATGTGTACTAATGACGCATTATAATGTGAATATGTTTACTCATGATGCATTATGGCATGAATATGTGTACTAATGATGTATTATAATGTGAATATGTGTATTAATGGTGTATTATAATGTGGATATGTGTACGAATGATGTATCATTATGTGAATATGTGTACTAATGACGCATTATGATGTGAATATGTGCACTAATGATGCATTATAATGTGAATATGTGTTCTATTGATGCATTATGATGTGAATATGTGCACTAATGATGCATTATAATGTGAATATGTGCACAAATGACGCATCATGATGTGAATATGTGCAATAATGATGCATTATAATGTGAATATGTGTACTAATGATGCATTATGACGTGAATATGTGCACTAATGATGCATTATAATGTGAATATGTGTTCTAATGACGCATTATGATGTGAATATGTGTACTAATGATGCAATATGATGTGAATATGTGTACTAATGATGCATTATAATGTGAATATGTGTACTAATGATGCATTATGATGTGAAAATGTGTACTAATGATGCATTATAATGTGAATATGTGTCCTAATGATGCATTATGATGTGACTGTGTGTATTAATTGATGTATTATCATGTGAATATGTGTACTAATGATGTTTTATCATGTGGATATGTGTACTAATGATGCATTATGATGTGAATATGTGTACTAACGATGCATTATGATGTGACTGTGTGCACTAATGATGCATTATGATGTGTATATGTGTACTAATGATGCATTATAATGTGAATATGTGTACTAATGATGTATTATAATGTGAATATGTGTATTAATGATGTATTATAATGTGAATATGTTTATTAATAAGGTATTATAATGTGAATATGTTTATTAATGATGTATTATAATGTGAATATGTGCACTAATGATGTATTATAATGTGAATATGTTTATTAATGATGTATTATAATGTGAATATGTGTATTAATGATGTATTAAAATGTGAATATGTGCACTAATGATGTATTATAATGTGAATATGTTTATTAATGATGTATTATAATGTGAATATGTGTATTAATGATGTATTAAAATGTGAATATGTGCACTAATGATGTATTATAATGTGAATATGTTTATTAATGATGTATTATAATGTGAATATGTGTATTAATGATGTATTAAAATGTGAATATGTGCATTCATGATGTATTATAATGTGAATATGTGTTCTAATGATGCATTATGATGTGAATATGTTTACTAATGATGCATTATGATGTGAATATGTGCACTAATGATGCATTATAATGTGAATATGTGTACTAATGATGCATTATGATGTGAATATGTGTAATAATGATGCATTATAATGTGAATATGTGTACTAATGATGCATTATGACGTGAATATGTGCACTAATGATGCATTATAATGTGAATATGTGTACTAATGATGCATTATGATGTGACTGTGTGTATTAATTGATGTATTATCATGTGAATATGTGTACTAATGATGTTTTATCACGTGGATATGTGTACTAATGATGCATTATGATGTGAATATGTGTACTAATGATGCATTATGATGTGAATATGTGTACTAATGATGCATTATAATGTGAATATGTGTACTAATGATGCATTATGATGTGACTGTGTGTATTAATTGATGTATTATCATGTGAATATGTGTACTAATGATGTTTTATCACGTGGATATGTGTACTAATGATGCATTATGATGTGAATATGTGTACTAATGACGCATTATGATGTGAATATGTGTACTAATGATGCATTATGATGTGACTGTGTGCACTAATGATGCATTATGATGTGAATATGTGTACTAATGATGCATTATGATGTGAATATGTGTACTAATGATGCATTATGATGTGACTGTGTGCACTAATGATGCATTATGATGTGAATATGTGTACTAATGATGCATTATAATGTGAATATGTGTACTAATGATGTATTATAATGTGAATATGTGTATTAATGATGTATTATAATGTGAATATGTTTATTAATAATGTATTATAATGTGAATATGTTTATTAATGATGTATTATAATGTGAATATGTGTATTAATGATGTATTAAAATGTGAATATGTGCACTAATGATGTATTATAATGTGAATATGTTTATTAATGATGTATTATAATGTGAATATGTGTATTAATGATGTATTAAAATGTGAATATGTGCACTAATGATGTATTATAATGTGAATATGTTTATCAATGATGTATTACAATGTGAATATGAATAACCCAGAGGACCCCGGAGGAGGAGCTACGAATCCGAGAGGATACCCAGAGGACCTCGGAGGAGGAGCTATGAATCCGAGAGGACACCCAGAGGACCTCGGAGGAGGAGCTACAAATCCGAGAGGATACCCAGAGGACCTCGGAGGAGGAGCTACAAATCCAAGAGGATAACCATAGGACCCCGGAGGAGGAGCTACGAATCCGAGAGGATAACCAGAGGACTTCGAAGGAGGAGCTACGAATTCGAGAGGATACCCAGAGGACCTCGGAGGAGGAGCTACGAATCCGAGAGGATACCCAGAGGACCTCGGAGGAGGAACTACGAATCCGAGAGGATACCCAGAGGACCTCGGAGGAGGAGCTACAAATCCGAGAGGATACCCAGAGGACCTCGGAGGAGGAGCTACGAATCCGAGAGGATACACAGAGGACCTCAGAGGAGGAGCTACGAATCCGAGAGGATACCCAGAGGACCTTGGAGGAGGAGCTACGAATCAGAGAGGCTACCCAGAGGACCTCGGAGGAGGAGCTATGAATCCGAGAGGATACCCAGAGGACCTCGGAGGAGGAGCTATGAATCCGAGAGGATACCCAGAGGACCTCGGAGGAGGAGCTACGAATCCGAGAGGCTACACAGAGGACCTCGGAGGAGGAGCTACGAATCCGAGAGGCTACACAGAGGACCTCGGAGGAGGAGCTACAACGCCGAGAGGATACCCAGAGGACCTCAGAGGCGGAGCTATGAATATTAGAGCATACCCAGAAGACCTTGGAGGTGGAGCTACGAATGCGAGAGCTTACCCAGAGGACCTTGGAGGTGGAGCTACGATTCCGAGAGGATACCCAGAGGACCTCGGATGAAAGCTACGAATCCGAGAGGATACCCAGAGGACCTCGGATGAGGAGCTATGAATCCGAGAGGATACCCAGAGGACCTCGGAGGAGGAGCTATGCCGAAGAGAGGATACCCAGAGGACCTTGGAGGAGGAGCTACGCCATTGAGAGGATACCCATAGGACCTCGGAGGAGGAGCTACGACTCCGGGAGGATACCCAGAGGACCTCAGAGGAGGAGTTACGTATCCGAGAGGATACCCAGATGACCTCGGAGGAGGAGGTATACCGCCGAGAGCATACCCAGAGGACCTTGGAGATGGAGCGACGAATCCGAGAGCATATCCAGAGGACCTTGGAGGCGGAGCTACGAATACGAGAGGCGAGGACTCGGGCTCTGTCAGCGGGCTGCCTCAACCATTCCCGTCTTATATAGGTTGGACGAGTATGCCGTAGGCCTTACCCCGCCTGCCTGATATCTATATACTTGAACTCGATTCTGTCTACAAAAACAAACAAACAAAAAAAAACCTCATCCCTCCCCACCTTATATAGGCGGAGGAGTTTGCGGGCTTTGTCGGCGTGCGACCTAACCCCACCCCGCCTTATATAGGTGGGGCAAGGACTCGAGATCTGTCAGCGGGCGGCCTCACCCATCCCCGCCTTCTAGAGGTGGGGCGAATATGCAGGTCGCAGGAGGCTTTAACCCGCCCTGCCTTATTTAGGTGGGGCAACCACTCGGGTTCAGTCGCCGGGCTGTCCCACCCCGCCGCGCATTTTATTTTTTATAAAAGACCTCGATATAATGTGCATGTTTCCACACCAAAATAAGATTTGAAATCTAAATTTAATATGTCCATCCTTTGCTCTTATGTTGTATTTTGATGATTGTATTAGTTTGTTAACTGATTGCAAAGTGTTTAACATGAAAGATTTCGCAAACGGATATTGCTTTTATTTTTGGAGTCCACTGAAGTTTATTCTTTGAAACTGTTTTCATGTTGAATCAATGCTATGAGACATTTTCAATCTTTACTCAATAATCTGTTTTTGGAAGATAGTTTCAATTTGATGGGAAAATACTTGTGCACTGGTGCAAACAATAGGGCCATTATAGTTGTAAAAACATCAGCATTTACATGTTCTTGACTTTATTATTTTCACCAGTATCCTGACATGTTTTGGATTTTGAAATCTTCCATCACAATTTTCGCCATCAATTCCTCTCCTAAATAAGTTCACCAATCTCTGTGATTGAGGACCAGGAAGCTCAATGATAAATTGCAGTTTTGTTTTCTGTGCATGTGAAGATTATTTTTCAGCGATAAACATGTGGCAACCCTCATTGACTGATTGGACTCTGGAGACCACATCAGGAAGCAGATTCTTCACCTTATTTTGTCCAAAGTTGGTGAAAAATTCTCACTTATTTCCTTTGATGGTGAAGTGGAGATGGAAGTAACAATGGATGTCCATCACTTTGACGGGCGAGGTTGGGGCCCGTCAATTTTTTCCTTTGGTGGGCATGGTTGTGGATGTCTTAGTTTTATATCTTGTTTTTTCATTCATTCAGAGATATCCTTGTTGTCTTTCGATTGTCAGAGGAAGGACCTTTTTAGGTGTTGTATTGTTTTTATATGGTTCAATCACGACTACATTTTATGAGAAACTGTCTTGCATCTTACATGAGATATATGTCCTTTCTCGTGGAGAGTAAGTGTGGTCCAACCCTCACCCAAGTGGGCGACCTCACCTCGCTGCACCTTATAAAGGTGGGGCAAGGAATCAAGCCCTGTCGGCGGGGGGCCTCACCCCTCCCCGCCTTACATAGGTGGGGCGAGTATGCGGGAGGCCTGACCCCGCTCTGCCTTGTATATACTTGAGCTCAATTCTGTGTTTAAAAAATGTATATATGTATCTATATTATAATAGGCTACGGTGATTCTGTTGGACGTCTGTCCGGGGGTGTGGCTTCATCCGTTTGCAGAGTAGCTCCACCCATAGCTCCACCCATTCTTGGAGAGGCTTCATGTAAACAAATATCCACCATTTTATTAACTCGAATGGCTTTGAGGCCTGTTTAGTTAGGCCCGTGCTGTCTTTCTCTCTCACACAGGTTTATTTCAATTCTAATTCGATATATCATTTCATTTTTAACAGTCGCTAACATTGTGTTAGACTCGGTTGAAAAAAAACGGGAAGAGAATCCCAAGAAAGTTTCCGTTTTTAGAACGAAATGATTTCTCAAAGGCCTCTAAACTAAACGCCCATTTTATCGAATTCACCATCTGATTTAATTTTTATCGATGGTTTTCGACTCGGTGTCAGAAATAATTGAGAACATTCACAGACGCACGGGAAATTGCCGAGATATATTTATAACAAGTACAAAAAGTTTTAATTAAAACAAAAGCCGCGTCGATGTTACACAATGCCTCGATGCAGCTGTGCCTATAACGTCGATGTTATAGGCACAGGACATTCCTATTGATTCGATTACTTGATGTTATTTTTGTGCAAAGTGAAAATATATCTCGGCAATTTCCTGTGTGTGGCGACGAATTTTTAATATATCTCGGCATTTTCCCGTCTGTTATTTCAGGCGGTGTATGACTGACCATGCCGCGATTTAAAAAAAATATATCTCGGCAATTTCCCGTGTGTGGCGACATGTGAACGAAGCTATGCTCCTCTCTCCACATTATTGTGACGACGTATAAATTAAATATTTCATCGTGACGATTGTCATCAAATGGACGAATTTTTAATATATCTCGGCATTTTCCCGTCTGTTATTTCGGGTGGTGTATGACTGACCATGCCGCGATTTAAACAAAATATATATATCTCGGCATTTTCCCATCTGTTATTTCGGGCGGTGTATGACTGACCATGCCGCGATTTAAAAAAAAAAATCTCAATGGACTTGAAGTTACAGGCCTTTGAGAATTCATTTCGTGCTATAAAGGGCAACTTTCATCGGATTTTCTTCCCGTTTTTTTTCAACCGAGTCTAAAACGATGTTAGCGACTGTGAAAAATGAAATGATATATCGAATTTGATTTGAAAGAAAACTGTGTGAGAGAGGAAGACACCACAGGCCTACAAAACAGGCCTCAAAGCTATGCGAGTTAATAAAATGGTGGATATTTGTTTATATGAAGCCGCTCCCACAATGGGTGGAGCTATGGTTCCCAGAATGGGTGGAGCTTTGAGGTTTTGTCTTCTCTGCAAGAACAAGAACAAGAAGAAGAAGAAGAACAACAACAACAGCAGAGGGCACTCTATGACCAGCGTCTGCGACGCGGCTAAAAAAATCGCGCCATGATGATACACAAAAATACACCGCCTAAAATAACAGTTGGGGAAAATGTCGAAATATATTAAAAATTTGCTTTTTCTTTTCGTTAAGATATATTACTTTTACGTTTTATGAGAGTCGGCACAAAAACGACATATATATCTTCGTTCTTTCTTATTTCATTCAACATTATTATCCGCAAGTAAAATATGTTTCACGAAATTACCGAGAGATATGCCTTCGTTTTTTTTAATTAGTTATGTGCGCAAACACTTTAAATAGGTTTGGCAATAGGGGTTGGCGAGGAGTGTGAGGGGTTGTAGAGGGGTGTGAGGAGGTATTGGAGAGGAGTGCGAGGAGGCATTGGAGAGGAGTGCAAGGAGGAATTGGAGAGGAGTGTGAGGAGGTATTGGAGAGGAGTGCGAGAAGGTATTGGAGAGGAGTGCGAGGAGGTATTGGAGAGGAGTGTGAGGAGGTATTGGAGAGGAATGCGAGGAGTTATTGGAGAGGAGGGCGAGGAGGTATTGGAGAGGAGTGCGAGGAGGTATTGGAGAGGAGTGCGAGGAGGTATTGGAGAGGAGTGTGAGGAGGTATTGGAGAGGAGTGCGAGAAGGTATTGGAGAGGAGTGCGAGGAGGTATTGGAGAGGAGTGTGAGGAGGTATTGGAGAGGAGTGTGAGGAGGTATTGGAGAGGAGTGTGAGGAGGTATTGGAGAGGAGTGTGAGGGGTTGGAGAGGAGTGTGAGGGGTTGGTGAGGAGTGTGAGGGGTTGTAGAGGAGTGTGATGGGTTGCAGAGGAGTGTGAGGGATTGGAGAGGAGTGTGAGGGATTGGAGAGGAGTGTGAGGGATTGGAGAGGAGTGTGCGGGATTGGAGAGGAGTGTGCGGGATTGGAGAAGAGTGTGCGGGATTGGAGAGGAGTGTGCGGGATTGGAGAGGAGTGTGCGGGATTGGAGAGGAGTGTGCGGGATTGGAGAGGAGTGTGCGGGATTGGAGAGGAGTGTGCGGGATTGGAGAGGAGTGTGCGGGATTGGAGAAGAGTGTGCGGGATTGGAGAAGAGTGTGCGGGATTGGAGAGGAGTGTGCGGGATTGGAGAGGAGTGTTCGGGATTGGAGAGGAGTGTGAGGGATTTGAGAGGCGTGCGAGGGATTGGAGAGGAGTGTGAGGGATTGGAGAGGAGTGTGAGGGATTGGAGAGGAGTGTGAGGGATTGGATAGGAGTGTGAGGGATTGGAGAGGAGTGTGAGGGATTGGAGAGGAGTGTGAGGGATTGGAGAGGAGTGCGAGGAGGTATTGGAGAGGAGTGTGAGGAGGTATTGGAGAGGAGTGTGAGGAGGAGTGGTATTGGAGAGGCGTGAGGGTAGAGAGCAGTGAGGGGGTCACATATTATGTGAAATAAATAAGTTGTGTTCATTACACCATTTTAACCATTTTGTAAAATTTAATGTGCAGCATCTAAATCAAGATGTCCAAATGTCACACACCATACCCATGGGATTCCCACGGGTGACCCCACGAGTATATAATTATTTACTCGATCTCGATTCTGTGTACAAAAAAAATAAATACCTGATGATGTGACTGTGTGTATGAATGATGCATTCTAATGTGAATGTGCGTACTAATGATGCATTATGATGTGACTGTGTGTGTTAATGATGTATTATAATGTGAATGTGCGTACTAATGATGCATTATGATGTGACTGTGTGTGTTAATGATGTATTATAATGTGAATGTGCGTACTAATGATGCATTATGATGTGACTGTGTGTATTAATGATGTATTATAATGTGAATATGTGTACTAATGATGCATGATAATGTGAACATGTGTACTAATGATGCATTATGATGTGAATATGTGTACTAATGATGCATTATGATGTGACTGTGTGTATTAATGATGTATTATCATGTGAATATGTGTACTAATGATGCATTATGATGTGAATATGTGTGCTAATGATGCATTATAATGTGAATATGTGTATTAATGGTGTATTATAATGTGAATATGTGCACTAATGATGTATCATTATGTGAATTTGTGCATTAATGATGCATTATGATGTGAATATGTGTACTAATGATGCATTATGATGTGAATATGTGTACTAATGATGCATTATAATGTGAATATGTGTACTAATGACGCATTATGATGTGAATATGTGTACTAACGACGCATTATGATGTGAATATGTGGACTAATGATGATTATAATGTGAATATGTGTACTAATGATGCATTATGACGTGAATATGTGCACTAATGATGCATAATAATGTGACTATGTGTACTAATGATGTATTATGACATGAATATGTGCACTAATGATGCATTATAATGTGAATATGTTTACTAATGATGCATTATGACATGAATATGTGTACTAATGATGCATTATAATGTGAATATGTGTACTAATGACGCATTATAATGTGAATATGTTTACTAATGATGCATTATGGCATGAATATGTGTACTAATGATGTATTATAATGTGAATATGTGTATTAATGGTGTATTATAATGTGGATATGTGTACGAATGATGTATCATTATGTGAATATGTGTACTAATGACGCATTATGATGTGAATATGTGCACTAATGATGCATTATAATGTGAATATGTGTTATATTGATGCATTATGATGTGAATATGTGTACTCATGAGGCATTATAATGTGAATATGTGTACTAATGACGCATTATGATGTGAATATGTGTACTAATGATGCATTATGATGTGAATATGTGTACTAATGATGCATTATAATGTGAATATGTGTACTAATGACGCATTATGATGTGACTGTGTGTATTAATGATGTATTATAATGTGAATATGTGTATTAATGGTGTATTATGATGTGACGATGTGTATTAATGATGTTTTATTATGTGGATATGTGTGCTAATGATGCATTATGATGTGACTGTGTGTATTAATGATGTATTATAATGGGAATATGTGTACTAATGATGCATTATGATGTGAATATGTGTACTAATGATGCATTATAATGTGAATATGTGTTCTAATGATGCATTATGATGTGAATATGTTTACTAATGATGCATTATGATGTGAATATGTGCACTAATGATGCATTATAATGTGAATATGTGTACTAATGACGCATTATGATGTGAATATGTGCAATAATGATGCATTATAATGTGAATATGTGTACTAATGATGCATTATGACGTGAATATGTGCACTAATGATGCATTATAATGTGAATATTTGTACAAATGACGCATTATGATGTGAATATGTGTACTAATGATGCATTATGATGTGAATATGTGTCCTAATGATGCATTATGATGTGACTGTGTGTATTAATTGATGTATTATCATGTGAGTATGTGTACTAATGATGTTTTATCATGTGAATATGTGTACTAATGATGCATTATGATGTGAATATGTGTACTAATGATGCATTATAATGTGAATATGTGTACTAATGATGTATTATAATGTGAATATGTGTATTAATGATGTATTATAATGTGAATATGTTTATTAATAAGGTATTATAATGTGAATATGTTTATTAATGATGTATTATAATGTGAATATGTGTATTAATGATGTATTAAAATGTGAATATGTGCACTAATGATGTATTATAATGTGAATATGTTTATTAATGATGTATTATAATGTGAATATGTGTATTAATGATGTATTAAAATGTGAATATGTGCATTCATGATGTATTATAATGTGAATATGTGTTCCAATGATGCATTATGATGTGAATATGTTTACTAATGATGCATTATGATGTGAATATGTGCACTAATGATGCATTATAATGTGAATATGTGTACTAATGACGCATTGTGATGTGAATATGTGTAATAATGATGCAATATAATGTGAATATGTGTACTAATGATGCATTATGATGTGAATATGTGCACTAATGATGCATTATAATGTGAATATGTGTACTAATGATGCATTATAATGTGAATATGTGTACTAATGATGCATTATGATGTGAAAATGTGTACTAATGATGCATTATAATGTGAATATGTGTCCTAATGATGCATTATGATGTGACTGTGTGTATTAATTGATGTATTATCATGTGAATATGTGTACTAATGATGTTTTATCATGTGGATATGTGTACTAATGATGCATTATGATGTGAATGTGTGTACTAACGATGCATTATGATGTGACTGTGTGCACTAATGATGCATTATGATGTGAATATGTGTCCTAATGATGCATTATAATGTGAATATGTGTACTAATGATGTATTATAATGTGAATATGTGTATTCATGATGTATTATGATGTGACTGTGTGCATTAATGATGCATTATAATGTGAATATGTGTACTAATGATGCATTATAATGTGAATATGTGTATTAATGATGTATTAAAATGTGCATATGTGCATTCATGATGTATTATAATGTGAATATGTTTATTAATGATGTATTACAATGTGAATATGAATAACCCAGAGGACCTCGGAGGAGGAGCTACGAATCCGAGAGGATACCCAGAGGACCTCGGAGGAGGAGCTATGAATCTGAGAGGACACCCAGAGGACCTCTGAGGAGGAGCTACGAATCCGAGAGGATACCCAGAGGACCTCAGAGGAGGAGCTACGAATCCGAGGGGATACCCAGAGGACCTCGGAGGAGGAGCTACAAATCCGAGAGGATAACCATAGGACCCCGCAGGAGGAGCTACGAATCCGAGAGGATAACCAGAGGACTTCGAAGGAGGAGCTACGAATCCGAGAGGATACCCAGAGGACCTCGGAGGAAGAGCTACGAATCCGAGAGGATACCCAGAGGACCTCGGAGGAGGAGCTACAAATCCGAGAGGATACCCAGAGGACCTCGGAGGAGGAGCTGCGAATCCGAGAGGATACCCAGAGGACCACGGAGGAGGAGCTACAAATCTGAGAGGATACACAGAGGACCTCGGAGGAGGAGCTACGAATCCGAGAGGATACCCAGAGGACCTCAGAGGAGGAGCTACGAATCCGAGAGGATACCCAGAGGACCTAGGAGGAGGAGATACGAATCAGAGAGGATACCCAGAGGACCTCGGAGGAGGAGCTTCGAATCCGAGAAGATACCCAGAGGACCTCGGAGGAGGAGCTACGAATCCGAGAGGATACCTAGAGGACCTCGGAGGAGGAACTATGAATCCGAGAGGATACCCAGAGGACCTCGGAGGAGGAGCTACGAATCCGAGAGGAAACCCAGAGGACCTCGGAGGAGGAACTACGAATCCGAGAGGATACCCAGATGACCTCGGAGGAGGAGCTACGAATCCGTGAGGAAACCCAGAGGACCTCGGAGGAGGAACTACGAATCCGAGAGGATACCCAGATGACCTCGGAGGAAGAGCTACTCCGCCGAGAGGCGAGGACTCGGGCTCTGTCAGCGGGCTGCCTCACCCATTCCCGGCTTATATAGGTGGGACGAGTATGCCGTAGGCCTTACCCCGTCCTGCCTCATATGTATACCTGAGCTCGATTCTGTCTGCAAAAACTGATAAAGGTGGAGGAGTTTGCGGGCTCTGCCGGCGTGCGACCTAACCCCACCCCGCCTTATATAGGTGGGGCGAGGACTCGAGCTCTGTCAGCGGCTGGCCTCACCCATCCCTGCCTTATAGAGGTGGGGCGAGTATGCGGGAGGCTTTAACCCGCCCTGCCTTAAATAGGTGGGGCAACCACTCGCGTTCAGTCGCCGGGCGGTCCCACCCCGCCCCGCATTTTATTTTTTATGAAAGTCCTCGATATAATAAATGTGTTTCCACACCAAAATAAGATTTGAAATTTTAATTTAATATGTACATCCTTTGCTCTTATGTTGTATTTTGATGATTGTATTCATTTATTAACTGATTGCAAAGTGTTTAACATGAAACCTTTCGCAAATGGATATTCGTTTTATTTTTGGAGTCCACTGAAGTTGATTCTTTGAAACTGTTTTCATGTTGAATCAATGCTATGAGACATTTTCAATCTTTACTCAATAATCTGTTTTTGAAAGATAGTTTCAATTTGATGGTAAAATACTTGTGCATTGGTGCAAACAATAGGGCCATTATAGTTGTAAAAACATCAGCATTTACATGTTCTTGACTTTATTACTTTCACCAGTATCTTGACATGTTTTGGATTTTGAAATCTTCCATCACAATCTTAGCCATCAATTCCTCTCCTAAAGAAGTTCACCAATCTCTGTGATTGAGGACCAGGAAGCTCAATGATAAATTGCAGTTTTGTTTTCTGTGCATGTGAAGATTATTTTTCAGCGATAAACATGTGGCAATCCTCACTGACTGCTTGGACTCTGGAGACCACATCAGGAAGCAGATTCTTCACCTTATTTGGTCCAAGGGTGGTGAAAAATTCTTACTTATTTCCTTTGATGGTGAAGTGGAGATGGAAGTAACAATGGATGTTCATCACTTTGACGGGCGAGGTTGGGGCCCGTCAATTTTTAGCTACGTCGCAGACGCTGCTCATAGAGTGCCCTCTGCTGTTGTTGTTCTTCTCCTTCCTCTTCTTGTTCTTCTTCTTCTTGTTGTTCTTGCAGAGAAGACAAAACCTCGAAGCTCCACCCATTCTGGGAACCATAGCTCCACCCATTTTGGGAGAGGCTTCATAAAAACAAATATCCACCATTTTATTAACTCGCATAGCTTTGAGGCCTGTTTTGTAGGCCCGTGGTGACTTCCTCTCTCACACAGTTTTATTTCAAATCAAATTCGAAATATCATTTCTTTTTTCACAGTCGCGAACAGTTTTAGACTCGGTTGAAAAAAAACGGGAAGAAAATCCGATGAAAGTTGCCCTTTATAGAACAAAATGAATGCTCAAAGGCCTGTAACTTCAAGTCCATTGAGATATATATTTTTTAGATCGCGGCATGGTCAGTCATACACCGCCCGAAATAAGAGACGGGAAAATGCCGAGATATATAAAAAATTCGTCCATTTGATGACAATCGTCACGATGAAATATTTAATTTATACGTCATCACAATAATGTGGAGAGAGGAGCATAGCTTCGTTCACGTGTCGCCACACACGGGAAATTGCCGAGATATATTTTTTTTAAATCGCGGCATGGTCATTCATACACCACCTGAAATAACAGACGGGAAAATGCCGAGATATATTAAAAATTCGTCGCCACACATGGGAAATTGCCGAGATATATTTTCACTTTGCACAAAAATAACATCAAGTAATCGAATCAATAGGAATGTCCTGTGCCTATAACGTCGACGTTATAGGCACAGCTGCATCTAGGCATTGTGTAACATCGACGCGGCTTTTGTTTTAATTAAAACTTTTTGTATTGTTTCCTTTGGTGGGCATTGTTGTGGATGTCTTAGTTTTATATCTTGTTTTTTCATTCATACAGAGATATCCTTGTTGTCTTTCGATTGTCAGAGGAAGGACCTTTTTAGGTGTTGTATTGTTTTTTATATGGTTCAATCACGACTACATTTTATGAGCAACTGTCTTGCAACTTACATGAGATATATGTCCTTTCTCGTGGAGAGTAAGTGTGGTCCAAACCTCACCCAAGTGGGCGACCTCACCTCGCTGCGCCTTATAAAGCTGGGGCGAGGTATCAAGCCCTGTCGGCGGGGGGCTTCACCCCTCCCCACCTTACATAGGTGGGGCGAGTATGCGGGAGGCCTGACCCCGCCCTGCCTTGCATATACTTGAGCTCAATTCTGTGTTAAAAAAGGTATATATATATATATATATATATATATATATATATATATATATATATATATATATATTGTTGTGGATATGAGAATGTTTTTTTTTTTTTGTTGTGTAATGAATTGTTGTAAAATGTCACCCTCCTTCCTGCATTTGTTGTTGTATAAAGGTCAAAGGGCGTTCCCGTAGTTAATTCCATAAAACATACACGAAGTACACCATATATCCCGGTTCGGTAGTTATATCCTTATTATGTGTATTAGTGTAAGGCTGTGTCTTCCATTAATTTAAATACTCCATTGCACCAAGTGAAATAAGAGTAGATTCCCTTCACCTTCCCCTTCCAACAATTGCCAACTGTTCCCTCCGCGACTCCATTCGCCACGAGGTCGGCTCGGAGAAGAAGGGGGAGGAGCCGCCGAATCCTGGGCGTGCCCGCCCATCGTCATCAAGGGCGGAGCCAGAGGGCCGTGCCGACCAATCAGGGCCGAGGCGAGCTCACCGATGGGCGTGTTCTAGAGGCCGGCGGCTTGATTGCCCGGGGGGGTTATAAAGAGCACGCGCGGAAGCCGTTAAGAAGAAGTGCGCACGAGGGCGAAGCAAGAGAGGAACGTCCTGAGAGAGATACGTCCTAAGATATACGTCCAAAGAGATACATGCAGAGATACGTGCGACGATCAAGTGCAAGCGAGTCAGAGCGGCGAAGTGCGAAGTGCCAAGTAGGGAAAGTGCCGAGTGCACAGAGCCAAGTGCAAGAGAGTTCAAAGGAGCAGCTTTGGAGAGCGAACGGTGCACCGGAGGGGCTTCGCCGTGCAGATTGGAACCGCGGCTGTTTTGGCGATCCCAGCTCGGGTATTGACGGCAGCTATCCGCTTCCGGCCCGACCGATCCCCGCTGAACCTTCCTCCCCCGCCAAGCCATTCCTCCTTCCGATCCTTCCTGCCTGCAAATTCCCAATTCGTGTGAGTCCGTCTTTCGTTTGTTCTGTCCAGGGTTCAAAGTAAGACTGCCATAGATAAGCTAAGTTTCACTTTGTCCGCTTCTTCTTCTTCTGTTTTTATTTTATTATCCTTCCTTCTCCTTGGTTTCTTTGATTGTGTAAATAGTAGGAATAAATTTAGTAGCATTTCCAACCTTTTTGCTTTGGTGTTCTTCTTCTTCACAACCTTCGCTTTAGTCTTTTCCCCATTGAATATCTGTGGCGCGATTCGGCCAACGTTCAGGAATCGGGTTAGTCGGGGTAACTGTTCGGGCGCGGCGGCCATCCGCTCGGCAAACAACATCCTCGCCGCGGTCCCGTAACAATATACTCGATCTCGATTCTGTGTACAAAAAAAATAAATACATGATGATGTGACTGTGTGTATGAATGATGCATTATAATGTGAATGTGTGTACTAATTATGCATTATGATGTGACTGTGTGTATTAATGATGTATTTTAATGTGAATATGTGTACGAATGATGCATTATGATGTCAATATGTGGACTAATGATGCATTATAATGTGAATATGTGTATTAATGGTGTATTATAATGTGAATATGTGCACTAATGATGTATCATTATGTGAATTTGTGCATTAATGATGCATTATAATGTGAATATGTGTACTAATGATGCATTATGATGTGACTGTGTGTATTAATGGTGTATTATAATATGAATATGCACACTAATGATGCATTATAATGTGAATATGTGCACTAATGATGTATCATTATGTGAATTTGTGCATTAATGATGCATTATAATGTGAAT
The DNA here is from genome assembly GCF_964187855.1 of Myxine glutinosa. NCBI lineage: Eukaryota > Metazoa > Chordata > Myxini > Myxiniformes > Myxinidae > Myxine > Myxine glutinosa. The sequence goes on along the minus strand of NC_136264.1, from coordinate 159,306,933 downwards.
ATGTGTACTAATGATGCATTATGATGTGACTGTGTGTATTAATGGTGTATTATAATATGAATATGCATACTAATGATGCATTATGATGTGACTGTGTGTATTAATGGTGTATTATAATGTGAATATGTGTACTAATGATGTATCATTATGTGAATATGTGTACTAATGATGCATTATGATGTGAATATGTGTACTAATGATGTATCATTATGTGAATATGTGTACTAATGATGCATTATGATGTGACGATGTGTATTAATGATGTTTTATCATGTGGATATGTGTACTAATGATGTATCATTATGTGAATATGTGTACTAATGATGCATTATGATGTGAATATGTGTACTAATGATGCATTATAATGTGAATATGTGTACTAATGATGCATTATGATGTGACTGTGTGTTTTATTGATGTATTATCATGTGAATATGTGTACTAATGATGCATTATGATGTGACGATGTGTATTAATGATGTTTTATCATGTGGATATGTGTACTAATGATGCATTATGATGTGACTGTGTGTATTAATGATGTATTATAATGTGAATATGTGTACTAATGATGTATCATGATGTGAATATGTGTACTAATGATGCATTATGATGTGAATATGTGTACTAATGATGCATTATAATGTGAATATGTGTTCTAATGATGCATTATGATGTGAATATGTGTACATATGATGCATTATGATGTGAATATGTGCACTAATGATGCATTATAATGTGAATATGTGTACTATTGACGCATTATCATGTGAATATGGGTAATAATGATGCATTATAATGTGAATATGTGTACTAATGATGCATTATGACGTGAATATGTGCACTAATGATGCATTATAATGTGAATATGTGTACTAATGACGCATTATGATGTGAATATGTGTACTAATGATGCATTATGATGTGAATATGTGTACTAATGATGCAATATAATGTGAATATGTGTACTAATGACGCATTATGATGTGAATATGTGTACTAATGATGCATTATAATGTGAATATGTGTCCTAATGATGCATTATGATGTGACTGTGTGTATTAATTGATGTATTATCATGTGAATATGTGTACTAATGATGTTTTATCACGTGGATATGTGTACTAATGATGCATTATGATGTGAATATGTGTACTAATGACGCATTATGATGTGAATATGTGTACTAATGATGCATTATGATGTGACTGTGTGCACTAATGATGCATTATGATGTGAATATGTGTACTAATGACGCATTATGATGTGAATATGTGTACTAATGATGCATTATGATGTGACTGTGTGCACTAATGATGCATTATAATGTGAATATGTGTACTAATGATGCATTATAATGTGAATATGTGTACTAATGATGTAATATAATGTGAATATGTGTATTAATGATGTATTATAATGTGAATATGTTTATTAATAATGTATTATAATGTGAATATGTTTATTAATGATGTATTATAATGTGAATATGTGTATTAATGATGTATTAAAATGTGAATATGTGCACTAATGATGTATTATAATGTGAATATGTTTATTAATGATGTATTATAATGTGAATATGTGTATTAATGATGTATTAAAATGTGAATATGTGCACTAATGATGTATTATAATGTGAATATGTTTATCAATGATGTATTACAATGTGAATATGAATAACCCAGAGGACCACGGAGGAGGAGCTACGAATCCGAGAGGATACCCAGAGGACCTCGGAGGAGGAGCTATGAATCCGAGAGGACACCCAGAGGACCTCGGAGGAGGAGCTACAAATCCGAGAGGATACCCAGAGGACCTCGGAGGAGGAGCTACAAATCCAAGAGGATAACCATAGGACCCCGGAGGAGGAGCTACGAATCCGAGAGGATAACCAGAGGACTTCGAAGGAGGAGCTACGAATCCGAGAGGATACCCAGAGGACCTTGGAGGAGGAGCTACGAATCCGAGAGGATACCCAGAGGACCTCGGAGGAGGAACTACGAATCCGAGAGGATACCCAGAGGACCTCGGAGGAGGAGCTACAAATCCGAGAGGATACCCAGAGGACCTCGGAGGAGGAGCTATGAATCCGAGAGGATACCCAGAGGACCTCAGAGGAGGAGCTACGAATCCGAGAGGATACCCAGAGGACCTCGGAGGAGGAGCTACGAATCAGAGAGGATACCCAGAGGACCTCGGAGGAGGAGCTACGAATCCGAGAAGATACCCAGAGGATCTCGGAGGAGGAGCTATGAATCCGAGAGGATACCCAGAGGACCTCGGAGGAGGAGCTATGAATCGGAGAGGATACCCAGAGGACCTCGGAGGAGGAGCTACGAATCCGAGAGGCTACACAGAGGACCTCGGAGGAGGAGCTACGAATCCGAGAGGCTACACAGAGGACCTCGGAGGAGGAGCTACACCGCCGAGAGGATACCCAGAGGACCTCGGATGAGAGCTACGAATCCGAGAGGATACCCAGAGGACCTCGGATGAGGAGCTATGAATCCGAGAGGATACCCAGAGGACCTCGGAGGAGGAGCTATGCCGACGAGAGGATACCCAGAGGACCTTGGAGGAGGAGCTACGCCATTGAGAGGATACCCATAGGACCTCGGAGGAGGAGCTACGACTCCGGGAGGATACCCAGAGGACCTCAGAGGAGGAGTTACGTATCCGAGAGGATACCCAGATGACCTCGGAGGAGGAGGTATACCGCCGAGAGCATACCCAGAGGACCTTGGAGATGGAGCTACGAATCCGAGAGCATATCCAGAGGACCTTGGAGGCGGAGCTACGAATACGAGAGGCGAGGACTCGGGCTCTGTCAGCGGGCTGCCTCAACCATTCCCGTCTTATATAGGTGGGACGAGTATGCCGTAGGCCTTACCCCACCCTGCCTGATATATATATACTTGAACTCGATTCTGTCTACAAAAACAAACAAACAAAAAAAAACCTCATCCCTCCCCACCTTATATAGGCGGAGGAGTTTGCGGGCTTTGTCGGCGTGTGACCTAACCCCACCCCGCCTTATATAGGTGGGGCAAGGACTCGAGATCTGTCAGCGGGCGGCCTCACCCATCCCCGCCTTCTAGAGGTGGGGCGAATATGCAGGTCGCAGGAGGCTTTAACCCGCCCTGCCTTATTTAGGTGGGGCAACCACTCGGGGTCAGTCGCCGGGCTGTCCCACCACGCCGCGCATTTTATTTTTTATAAAAGACCTCGATATAATGTGCATGTTTCCACACCAAAATAAGATTTGAAATTTAAATTTAATATGTCCATCCTTTGCTCTTATGTTGTATTTTGATGATTGTTTTAGTTTATTAACTAATTGCAAAGTGTTTAACATGAAAGATTTCGCAAACGGATATTGGTTTTATTTTTGGAGTCCACTGAAGTTTATTCTTTGAAACTGTTTTCATGTTGAACCAATGCTATGAGACATTTTCAATCTTTACTCAATAATCTGTTTTTGGAAGATAGTTTCAATTTGATGGTAAAATACTTGTGCACTGGTGCAAACAATAGGGCCATTATAGTTGTAAAAACATCAGCATTTACATGTTCTTGACTTTATTATTTTCACCAGTATCCTGACATGTTTTGGATTTTGAAATCTTCCATCACAATCTTCGCCATCAATTCCTCTCCTAAATAAGTTCACCAATCTCTGTGATTGAGGACCAGGAAGCTCAATGATAAATTGCAGTTTTGTTTTCTGTGCATGTGAAGATTATTTTTCAGCGATAAACATGTGGCAACCCTCATTGACTGATTGGACTCTGGAGACCACATCAGGAAGCAGATTCTTCACCTTATTTTGTCCAAAGTTGGTGAAAAATTCTCACTTATTTCCTTTGATGGTGAAGTGGAGATGGAAGTAATAATGGATGTCCATCACTTTGACGGGCGAGGTTGGGGCCCGTCAATTTTTTCCTTTGGTGGGCATGGTTGTGGATGTCTTAGTTTTATATCTTGTTTTTTCATTCATTCAGAGATATCCTTGTTGTCTTTCGATTGTCAGAGGAAGGACCTTTTTAGGTGTTGTATTGTTTTTATATGGTTCAATCACGACTACATTTTATGAGAAACTGTCTTGCAACTTACATGAGATATATGTCCTTTCTCGTGGAGAGTAAGTGTGGTCCAACCCTCACCCAAGTGGGCGACCTCACCTCGCTGCACCTTATAAAGGTGGGGCAAGGAATCAAGCCCTGTCGGCGGGGGGCCTCACCCCTCCCCGCCTTACATAGGTGGGGCGAGTATGCTGGAGGGCTGACCTCGCTCTGCCTTGTATATACTTGAGCTCAATTCTGTGTTTAAAAAATGTATATATGTATCTATATTATAATAGGCTACGGTGATTCTGTTGGACGTCTGTCCGGGGGTGTGGCTTCATCCGTTTGCAGAGTAGCTCCACCCGTAGCTCCACCCATTCTTGGAGAGGCTTCATGTAAACAAATATCCACCATTTTATTAACTCGAATGGCTTTGAGGCCTGTTTAGTTAGGCCCGTGCTGTCTTTCTCTCTCACACAGGTTTATTTCAATTCTAATTCGATATATCATTTCATTTTTAACAGTCGCTAACATTGTGTTAGACTCGGTTGAAAAAAAACGGGAAGAGAATCCCAAGAAAGTTTCCGTTTATAGAACGAAATGATTTCTCAAAGGCCTGTAAACTAAACGCCCATTTTATCGAATTCACCATCTGATTTAATTTTTATCGATGGTTTTCGACTCGGTGTCAGAAATAATTGAGAACATTCACAGACGCATGGGAAATTGCCGAGATATATTTATAACAAGTACAAAAAGTTTTAATTAAAACAAAAGCCGCGTCGATGTTACACAATGCCTCGATGCAGCTGTGCCTATAACGTCGATGTTATAGGCACAGGACATTCCTATTGATTCGATTACTTGATGTTATTTTTGTGCAAAGTGAAAATATATCTCGGCAATTTCCTGTGTGTGGCGACGAATTTTTAATATATCTCGGCATTTTCCCATCTGTTATTTCAGGCGGTGTATGACTGACCATGCCGCGATTTAAAAAAAATATATCTCGGCAATTTCCCGTGTGTGGCGACATGTGAACGAAGCTATGCTCCTCTCTCCACATTATTGTGACGACGTATAAATTAAATATTTCATCGTGACGATTGTCATCAAATGGACGAATTTTTAATATATCTCGGCATTTTCCCATCTGTTATTTCAGGCGGTGTATGACTGACCATGCCGCGATTTAAAAAAAATATATCTCGGCAATTTCCCGTATGTGGCGACACGTGAACGAAGCTATGCTCCTCTCTCCACATTATTGTGACGACGTATAAATTAAATATTTAATCGTGATGATTGTCATCAAATGGACGAATTTTTAATATATCTCGGCATTTTCCCGTCTGTTATTTCGGGCGGTGTATGACTGACCATGCCGCGATTTAAACAAAATATATATATCTCGGCATTTTTCCACCTGTTATTTCGGGCGGTGTATGACTGACCATGCCGCGATTTAAAAAAAAAAAATCTCAATGGACTTGAAGTTACAGGCCTTTGAGAATTCATTTCGTGCTATAAAGGGCAACTTTCATCGGATTTTCTTCCCGTTTTTTTTCAACCGAGTCTAAAACTATGTTAGCGACTGTGAAAAATGAAATGATATATCGAATTTGATTTGAAAGAAAACTGTGTGAGAGAGGAAGACACCACAGGCCTACAAAACAGGCCTCAAAGCTATGCGAGTTAATAAAATGGTGGATATTTGTTTATATGAAGACGCTCCCACAATGGGTGGCGCTATGGTTCCCAGTGTAGAATAATAATTTTAACTACTGTTCTACTTCAGAAACTTCAGAAACTCGTTTTAGCAAAATCAATGTTTTATTCACTTTTCAGAATTTGTTGTATACTTGAGAATTTGTTGTATACTAAGCCGAGATCTTTAATGAGACTTTGTTCGTCTTTGTTGAAGCTGTTTGGTAGGTCTTGGTTGAAGCTCGGTCTGTAGGTCTTTTGAAGCTCGTTCAGTTGTTGACAATCTCCAGTTGGTTGATCAGTTCAACTGGTCTTCAGTTTCACTCCTCTTCAGTTCACTCTCCCAGTCCACTCTCCTTCTCCAATGCAACTTTCTCTTGGTTTTAAAGGCCCAGACTGCTTCATCCAAAAGCCTTTATTTGGCTCTTTTGGCCACCCCTCTATTTTGGGAGACTGAGAGCACCACTTTATTTCTGTTCAAGAGGTCAAATACTCTGACCTGCTGAAAAAGAATTTGCAGCGTGTGCGCAGTGCCCTGAACAAAGGCTATTAATGATCGACAGGTGGCGGTCCAAGGGCGTTACACATTCTTGTCTGAAATTAACTCTCCTGACCACATGTTAATTCTAGTTCTATGCTCTTTTGCTCATTCGTAAAGTAAAACATAATTCCACTTTAAACAAGATTACATTGATATATATTCTAGCAATATTGTCAATATGAATATTTAATCCCCAACAATCCCCAGTTTTTCTTTTATGTTTATATTAACCATTAATCTAAACATTACCACATTAAATATTCATACCACTAATCTGGTAATTCAATTTCCTAAGGCATACACCGTCATTCTGGAAGAATTTTGATCACAATGCATTTCCTTGTTCATTGACTCTTTCTATGTTGATAATTCAATTCAACTCATTTGCATAAAGATCACAAAACATTTCACCTTTACCAAAACGCAATAATTTCAGTTCATCAAAATAATAAAGCATCTGCAACATTTGGCAAAATATTTGCCTTTAATCAAATATTGACTTTCTTTGTTTGAAAAAGGGGCGGATCACTTGTGTTTGGAATTTCAGCATAAAACATTTTCTCCTGTTGTCTTCATCACCCCTTCACTATTTGCATAGGATTTTCTGCTGTTGTGATAGCTGGGCAGAGTCAAAGACTGACCCTGCTCTCCATGCAGCATCCTTGCCACTCTTGCTGTGAGCCATAGTAGATTTGAACAAGGCCTCCATCCAGTTGTAGTCGACTTGCCTCCTCACTAATCGTGAGCATGGAGCAAGTATTGATGTGATGTTGATTTGTCAACAAGATGTGGAGCAGGGATGCCGGATGCATCCGCAATGATGATGTTGGGACCATGGTACTCAGTTGCCCATGGTCCATACCAGGAGCACACAGCAGAATCGTGCACAGCTGTTGTGAAGGAAAAGGCAGTCGTTCGCTTGCAGCTCCATGCTGACTCCCCGGAAGTTGGTGACGTAATGACACACGTCACCGTATCCCGTAAACGTTGCAGGTAAAATATCGTCGTCCTGCAATTGCTGATGTGATGACTGTTCGAGGTATTTGAACACAAGTAAGTGATCGCCCTTTTCCATATGTTGCAGTGTGACCCAGACAAATGGTCACATAATTTTCCCTTGGTGAAGGTAAACATCCATCCTCCAAAGGAGCATTTCTTCATCATTCTTTGAGAAAGAGGGTGTATGCCAAGATTAACTTCATTTTCACAAATTTTCCTTTTTCAAACTTCTTCCCAGATGTCGTTATCACTCCATTTGGGATGTGGTCTTGTCTTTCCTTTACTTAGCCACATTTATATCTGCTCTCCACACAGATTGGATCAGATGGGGTACATTGTAACATGAAATCACTATATTTTATAACAACTTCACACGAATAATATTCAACCCAGACATGTGTTTTACACTACTAAAACTAAGAATAGCATCCACAATTGCTTTCAGGTTCATATAATTCAAAAAATTAAACTCATGCAGGTATTGTAACTCAACTCAAAGAAAATAAATGCATTAATAATGATTATATATGATTTAAATCACAAACAGGAATATCTAATTCCCAACAATTCTTGCAAACAAGCAAACTATGCCTAATATGTTATTAGCATAGTCCTCCCCGCTTTTTTTCTTTAACAGTGTTACTTGTGGTGATATGAGTTCATCGATCGTGTAAAACGGACATAGTGCACAACAAGTTGTTATGCCCTCATTTATGTCAATGACATTCAACATTATATACCAAACTAACAACTTCTTAAAATGTGACTAAAGAAAAATCCCTTAATATGTAACATAAATCTGATTATTTGCCTTATTCTGATGCCCCTATCTCCCGGGGTCCATATTTATTTCTATTGTTATCAACTTCCTATGATCTGTGAATTCGTTCCAAAATACCACAACCATAGGTTTTAACAAAGCTCTACCAAACTATTTCCAATGTGAACTCAAAATACTAGTAAAACAATCAATTCAAAGAATTAACCTCAAAGGGTCAGCAAATTCATTCTATAACCAGATCTAATTTTCCCATCCAATAGTGTGCCTTGACACATGTCAAATTATAACATTTTAATAAACCTTCAGAAATGTTTCTCATCGCAACAACTTTCCTGTTTACAAATAGCCATGTGTAAATTACGTATTGAACGACAATTTTCTCTCAATGTGTTTGGCCTAAATGGCCGCAAAAGTGGCTGCCAACATGCAGTACCATTTTTATCTACCAAGTAAGTGCTCATCGACATAAGATCTCTACCAAATGTTGTTTGTAAAAACAAATCTGGGATTTCTAATTACATGGATGCACACTCTCAGGACATTGCAGGCTGCTGTTACCAATCCATTATGATAAAATAATTTATTTACCCACAATCAAATAAGTAACACAAATTGAGGATATTATCCCTATCACATTCATTTATAGATTCATTTGGTTCTAATTCACTCTTTTCCCACTGCTATAAGGAAGAACAATAGCTCTTATAAGTCTTTGTAATATCTCATTAAATTTACCCAGCATTGAAGAATTTATTTACTATCCATTTCCCTTCTGTTTACCCGTAACTTTGTTTAAACTCCATAACTTAATTTGATAAATCCCATGTGTACAGCTACCACTCATTGAAACCCCCTACTCTTGTAGAAAATATCCAAATACGTGGTTGTATACTCCCTTAAAAGTTGTTCCTCCATTTTCTATGCAACTTAGTGAAGACTACTGACACCAGTATGCCAATATAGGTGTGGCAGATTAACAAAATATGTTGCAGGTACACGTAACATCGTGTTCTGAGTGTAAAAACCCATAAAAACCCAAAAAACATCTGAGTGTAAAAAACATAACAGCGCGTTCACGTCTGCCCCTTGGTTTTAAGATTCACAATGCATTTCGTTGTAAAACTCACAATAGTTCAATGCAACAAAATTTTCTTTACTATCTGCCCATATCATCTATGCCTAAGACACATCCATACATACAGCACAATTTATATGCTGATAAAAGTCAAGTTTATATTTGTCAAAAATCTGTGAGCAGAGTACTCTGGGAAGTCAGTGTAAGACCTCTTCCAAATTTGACTAATTTTGTACTCTCTCATTTTTTATGAAGCTCATATCCATAAATAGCTGTTATTCTCATATGAATTCTATCAAAAATGGAATCCCAAGATTACTCACAATTTTACTATTAATTAATGGCTGCTCATAACCCAGGACATCAAATCCGTATATTCCATCGCCCTTGACAAAAGAGATAATGTTCATAATCAAATTATATTCCTATTTTATTTTACGAATTTTCTGGATATTCTTGTAAGATTGACACACAAAACAAAACATTGACACACAAACATACACAAACCCAAGCATCTATATATATAAAGTAGAGTTGGCCTCTGTGTCTGTATCCTGATCTATCTACGATCTCTAAGATCTCGAGAACCCGTGGACGGATTTGCGAGCGGAAAGTACTGTTCGACTCGGGATGGTCCCAGGAATGTCACGGAGACATAAACATTTAAAAAATTTCGGGTTTTAAAATTAGCGTATTATTAGCACTAGCAGAAGAGAGAGGGATTCGAAGGGAGGGAGCGCAGCGCTTCTAGCGCTTCTGACTACAGCACACCTTAAAATTAAAAAAACTTCGGGTTTTAAAATTAGTGTGTTACGCGTAATTAGCGCTAGCAGAAGAGGGAGGGAATCTAAGGGAGGGAGCGCAGTGCTCCCTCCAGCGCTTCTGTTAGCGTAATTAGCGTATTTCGGAACGTTAATTTTTCAACTTCATTATTCGGAATCAGTACGTCCCAGAGAACCTTCGTAACGTTAATTTTTCAACTTCATCCGATTGACATGGGACCAACGGCATGTGACAAAGAGTGAAACATACAGGCTACATTTATTTGACGACAATGAGTTCCGACTTCCGACCTCGGTGGGATGACAGGCTGAGTCAACCCCCCTGGTGTGAAGGGGGGAGGAGGAGGGGAGGGGGAAGAGAAGGGGAGGGGAACGAGGGGGAAGGGGATGGGAGGGGGGAGGGGGGAGGGGGAAGGGGGGAGGGGGAGGGGGAAGGGGGAGGGGAGGGGGGGGAGGGGAAAGGGGGGGAGGGGGAGGGGAGGGGCCCTTCTTCCCCTGGGCACCCCCCGCACCCTTCCCTCCCCCCTTCCCCTCCCCCCCCCTCCCCCCCTTCCCCCTCCCCCCCATTCCCCTCCCCTCCTCTTACCCCTCCCCTCCTCCTCCCCCGCTTCCCCCTCCCCCCTCCCCCCCGTTCCCCTCCCCTCCTCTTCCCCCTCCCCTCCTCCTCCCACTCCCGTGCAAAGCCGGGTACCTCTGCTAGTTATGTATATTTGTTTGCATTTGAACCATCATTAACAGATCAAGATGGGTGTCAATTTCATTTCAATTTCGTAAAATTTATCCTTTAATGTTAGAAACGCTAATACACAAATAGACAAAAAGTTTATTTTTTAGAAAACCCCTATAATGTCACATTGAAAGTACCCTTTTCGGTCCCACAATAATTTATCCAAATTTTCCAACACCAACAAATTATACAAATTTTTTTGTTTTACCAATAAATTGTACAACACCTCTATTGACATGTCAGTCGACCACTGACCTATCAGCATGCAAAAAAATAGTCCAAAATGCCCACCTGCTGATCATGTGATGCTCGTCACTTGGTTTCCAAAAAATTTTCCAAAATGTTTTGCAAAGCAATGTTCCACACTTTGGTAATTGTTTTGTTGTAAAAAATTGTTTTGCCCAAAATACTCCCTAAAACCACATTTATAATTGGCAAATATGAGGCTTCCAGAATGAACTCTAATTCTGGATCTTTTAATTCATGTTCCAAAAAAAATCCAATTTTGGCATTTAATCAACTAATTATTAATTCGCTAATAAGCAAAAGTAAAATTCATTCTTGCTCCGAAAAAAATTTTGAGACAAGAAGCAGGAACAATTATTCATGTTGGTCTTATGATTTAATCTGTTGGGGCCTGTCGTCATTTGGGATCGGCAGCAATGAAAGCCTAATCGTTATCTGAGGTACCTGTAAGCACTGGTACCTTTAATCTTGGTTCTCCCTTGCGAAATCGTGTTTTGTTGACGTACGGACATCTTCTTTTCCAATGTCCATTATTTCCACAATTAAAACATCGACGTCTGTCATTGGCTGGTTTGTCCACCTGTTCACTTGTATTTCTAGGCTGTATCTCCAGATCCCTGAGTTGCCACTGCAATCTCTGGTTCTCTCCTGAAACACGAAAAAATTCTCTGTACCGTCCTTTTTGGGGAGACAAATGGGAATCAGATGGGACAACTGTCACTTTTATTCCTATGTTCGAGGGCAGTTGTGCATTTATGTCCTCCAATGTATCCTGCATCGTTTTTATTTTAAGTTCTAGGTCCAATATACGTCCTTGCTGTGCCCTATTCCTGGATTCCATATCCCAATAATGGAATGCAAGCCAGTCTACTGTTAAATTATGTCGCTTCCTGGCTTTCAATTCTTGTCCTAATCTCTCCAATCGACTTCGCTCAAATGTACCATCTCTTGGAAACTCCTTATCATGTCTCTTTGTCCACAAATACCAATTTTCAACCTCACTAATAGCCTCTTCACCATATCGGTCGTACATATAATATGCACAAGTACCTTTTTTTGGAATATCTGGTTGTCCTTGTGTATTCTTACAAGCTGCATTCCCCATTCTGCCTGTATATGAATAACACTCAGTATTTACTCAATGTAACAGATAACTACCAAGACTACACTTCGGACTACACCTGTACCCACTAACAACTGTGTGTACTGCAAAAATCTCAGAAGTTTGTTCCACCTTATACAAAGTAGCGTTGAATGCGTTGTTGTCTAGCTTATTCCTATAAGCTCCACTCTGTGGTCTTCCAGGAAGTATCTCTCCACCTGTCCACTTGATGACTTCAGGTGATTTCCAGAGAGTCCCCCTGCCCTGTGGCTTTTCCCACACCCCAATCTCGCTGATCAGCGTTGCAGATGAGTCTGGATCAGTAAGTCCTGTTAAGGGGGGGTCAAACAAAAATAACCACATAATATAACAAATAACCACTAGACTCACCACCTCGCTCATCATCCCAGGTTGTCTGCACCTTGATGTTTTGCAAATGTCTCAAAGCTTCTTTCCTGAGACCGCACTTTTTATTCATCCATCAATTGACTTGTTTAAATTAAATTTAAATAAAAGCAGATCAGATTAAATTAATCAGATCAAAATCAATCAGATCAATCGGATCAGAATCAGAATCAATTCAATTATGCAATTTTAATCAATTTATCAATATTCATCAATAAAATTCTAATAATAATATATAATAAAATAATATAAATGATAATATCCAAATTCACATTTATCAGTCTGATACCGAATTGAAACCCATGTCTGATACTGAACTATGATATGGGATCAACATTACTCTATCTCACATGTCACCCATGTCACATGTCATGTGTCACATGTCACACGTCATGTGATGTCACATGTCATGTCATGTGTCACCCACCATGTCTCACTTTGAAAGACACTCAAAGTTCTTGACAATTAAAATGGTGTAATATTCCTGAAATGTGTACCAATGAATGGCAATTAATTTACAATATTTATCAATGGAATCCAATCATACCGAAATTTCGACACTCCAATAAACTTTGTAACTTGTAATACATCATTAATCCTGCAGGGCTATAAAGCTATCCTTAAAGTCCATGCAATCGATTTACATCAAAACCCAATGATGACATGCCTGACAATCATAGCAATTTTCATGATTGTAAAATCATGACCATTGTAAATCATTGTAATTATAAATTGTAAATATAAATTTACCATAATTGTAAATTGGCAATTATAAATTATAATTGTAAAAAAATTGTAAATTGTTACCATTATCAGAGTCATACCATAATCATCCATTGCAGAAGACAAACATTTCCTGTATCAACACATCCACGTGGTATAATCAACAATGAAACAGTTATCATTAACAAAATTTGAGAATGAACATCAATAATAATCAGCATATGACAATCATGATGACAATGATGAATCTCATCAACAATGAGAGAAAACAATGAGAATGAGAAACAATGAGAGAAATGAGAAAACAATGAGAACTATGAAAGGTGAAAACAGGTAAAAGAAGAAGCAAAAGAGGAGGAAAGGAGAAGGAAAGGGGGGAGGAAAAGGGTGGGGAAGGGAGGAGGAGAAGTGGCAGAATGCCAAGGGAGGAATGAGGCTGGGGGAGGGGTGGGGCTTAGGGGTATTTACTATGCGAAATACGACACTCATTGTATTTTCCTAAAAATAACTGTGTATGATTGGCTGCACTTATTCTCCCTTACAAGGCTGTGAAAGGTTATATGATGGATACTATTTTCCCTCTCGACCTTCTGTGCAAATCATACACTCATCTGTGTATTATTTTAACGATGTAAACTGTGTCGTATCATGGCACTCATCACTTTAACACTATGGGGCCATGGTTGGAGAAGGGGGGGGAAGAGGGGTGCAAAAACACATGCATACCCACACATACACACAAAAACACAGCCAGACCACATAATGAGGTGATATGCTAAATCAATATGGGATCCATATGGGATATGCAATCCCATTCAATCCCATACAATCAACGATCCTATACATGCCTCATACAATCAGTAATATAACATGATTTGGAGGGGGTGGATAATGGTAGAATGAAGTTAGGGTTAAGATTGGGTTGGGGTCAACAAATTCATGTACATGTAAATTCATTCATGTATAAACAGATCACAATATATTTCATCATTGGTTTCCCTCCATTTAATTGCCTTGTCAAATGTCATAGGATCTTATATCAATAAATTCCCTTTTTTTAAATCTGAAAAGACAGATGAAATATAAAATGATCAAAGGTACATTTGATGGTTCTATTTTTTAGAGATTACGGATCACAGTAGCATGGGATTGGCTCTCATTAAATTTCATCTTGATTGAAGGATTTTTAGCTGTGGTCCAAGATGGCCGCCGCCATAAAAAATCCTAAAAATATATATATTTTTTTTCTAATCAGGATGTAAATATACAGATAAAAGTAAGTTTGGAGAGAAAAACAGGAAGGGGGAAGGGATACAGAAGGGAAGAAAAAATGGGGGGTTTGGATAGGGGGGGGGCGGAAGGAGGGAGGGGGAAAGGGCGAGGGAAGGTTGGGGGGTGTAGGGCAAGAAAAGTGAAAAAGGTTACATTTAAAAAATCGCTTCTGATCCTATATGTAGAAGTTTGGGCTAGGGCCCAGAACACAACACCAAACGGTTACCATGGGCAACCTGCCTGCACGCATTCCAGTGGCCGGCTACAATTACTGGCATCAGTGTGTGCAAGTCTTACTTGGAGCGTTGAATGCGTTGTATTACAAACATTACATTACATTACATTACATTAGAAATTAAAAATTACATGACTGTCCTACATGGGAAAAATGAATTGATGGTGCACTTCATCAAGTCATCCCTGTCAGAACATCATAATTCATAAGATTACAATTTCTTGTGTTCGTAAGAGCACATTTGGCCAATCACACACATAAATGTGCATAAAAATGCAGACGTGCGTCCAAACCGCTTCGAATTAACTCTTATGAAGGTACAAAAACCCATATTTGTGCCACAATGGAATTTTTTTATGACTTAAAATCGAGCCAGTCGATTTTACCATTATTTGGCTTACTGTACAGACGCTGTATAAAATCGCTTTTTACAAAACCCGCTAATATGATTATAAATCAAATAGTGTCCATTCTGCAATCTGCTCGTGTGTGTGGTCACAACCAAGCAGGATCTCAACCATTATTTTAACGGGAAAATCGACACACTTATAAGTCGTTTGATCACGAAAACGAGCAGATATTTAATGCAGACTATTAAACTGGAAATCATTTTGAAGATATTTACAAAATTGACGTTCTATTTCATGAATTCATGACGTTCATGAAATGAGCAAGAAATATACAAAATCCATATTTCAGTTGTACATGACAAGACGAATGCAGCACCTGTTGGCTAACGCCCGGGGTTCGTTAGTGGCTCTTTGCACTCGTCTCTTTAAAATGTACCGAAAAAAAATTCAAATTACAGAAAAAAACAAAAAAACAATTGATTATTAATTTTTTTAAAAATTTTTTATCGTCATGACTTCTGAAATTTAAAAAAATCCTTCATGAAAGCACAGCACCTTTTCTAAAGACTAAAGGCTTCAGTGGATATTTGTGACGGTTCATGGCACCATCCCTCAAAAATGCGTATACATAAATTTTGGAAGAAAAAGAGAAAAAAAATCGTCATGATTTCTGAAACCTGTTAAAAGGCCTCGTGATTTTTTTTCTTTCCTTCCACATATCAACAAACACACAAAACTCAAACACTGAGCTATTTTCACAGATTAACATCAGACTACACAGATAACAAACAAAAGCTTACCTTGTTTACCTGGGCAGTTGAGTCCCTACGGGCAACCAATTGTAGAATAATAATTTTAACTACTGTTCTACTTCAGAAACTTCAGAAACTCGTTTTAGCAAAATCAATGTTTTATTCACTTTTCAGAATTTGTTGTATACTTGAGAATTTGTTGTATACTAAGCCGAGATCTTTAATGAGACTTTGTTCGTCTTTGTTGAAGCTGTTTGGTAGGTCTTGGTTGAAGCTCGGTCTGTAGGTCTTTTGAAGCTCGTTCAGTTGTTGACAATCTCCAGTTGGTTGATCAGTTCAACTGGTCTTCAGTTTCACTCCTCTTCAGTTCACTCTCCCAGTCCACTCTCCTTCTCCAATGCAACTTTCTCTTGGTTTTAAAGGCCCAGACTGCTTCATCCAAAAGCCTTTATTTGGCTCTTTTGGCCACCCCTCTATTTTGGGAGACTGAGAGCACCACTTTATTTCTGTTCAAGAGGTCAAATACTCTGACCTGCTGAAAAAGAATTTGCAGCGTGTGCGCAGTGCCCTGAACAAAGGCTATTAATGATCGACAGGTGGCGGTCCAAGAGCGTTACACATTCTTGTCTGAAATTAACTCTCCTGACCACATGTTAATTCTAGTTCTATGCTCTTTTGCTCATTCGTAAAGTAAAACATAATTCCACTTTAAACAAGATTACATTGATATATATTCTAGCAATATTGTCAATATGAATATTTAATCCCCAACACCAGAATGGGTGGAGCTTTGAGGTTTTGTCTTCTCTGCAAGAACAAGAACAAGAAGAAGAAGAAGAACAACAACAACAGCAGAGGGCACTCTATGACCAGCGTCTGCGACGTGGCTAAAAAAATCGCGCCATGATGATACACAAAAATACACCGCCTAAAATAACAGTTGGGGAAAATGTCGACATATATTAAAAATTTGCTTTTTCTTTTCGTTAAGATATATTACTTTTACGTTTTATGAGAGTCGGCACAAAAACGACATATATATCTTCGTTCTTTCTTATTTCATTCAACATTATTATCCGCAAGTAAAATATGTTTCACGAAATTACCGAGAGATATGCCTTCGTTTTTTTTTATTAGTTATGTGCGCATACACTTTAAATAGGTTTGGCAATAGGGGTTGGCGAGGAGTGTGAGGGGTTGTAGAGGGGTGTGAGGAGGTATTGGAGAGGAGTGCGAGGAGGCATTGGAGAGGAGTGCAAGGAGGAATTGGAGAGGAATGCGAGGAGGTATTTGAGAGGAATGCGAGGAGGTATTGGAGAGGAATGCGAGGAGTTATTGGAGAGGAGGGCGAGGAGGTATTGGAGAGGAGTGCGAGGAGGTATTGGAGAGGAGTGCGAGGAGGTATTGGAGAGGAGTGTGAGGAGGTATTGGAGAGGAGTGCGAGAAGGTATTGGAGAGGAGTGCGAGGAGGTATTGGAGAGGAGTGTGAGGAGGTATTGGAGAGGAGTGTGAGGAGGTATTGGAGAGGAGTGTGAGGGGTTGGAGAGGAGTGTGAGGGGTTGGCGAGGAGTGTGAGGGGTTGTAGAGGAGTGTGATGGGTTGCAGAGGAGTGTGAGGGATTGGAGAGGAGTGTGAGGGATTGGAGAGGAGTGTGAGGGATTGGAGAGGAGTGTGCAGGATTGGAGAGGAGTGTGCGGGATTGGAGAAGAGTGTGCGGGATTGGAGAGGAGTGTGCGGGATTGGAGAGGAGTGTGCGGGATTGGAGAGGAGTGTGCGGGATTGGAGAGGAGTGTGCGGGATTGGAGAGGAGTGTGCGGGATTGGAGAGGAGTGTGCGGGATTGGAGAAGAGTGTGCGGGATTGGAGAAGAGTGTGCGGGATTGGAGAGGAGTGTGCGGGATTGGAGAGGAGTGTGCGGGATTGGAGAGGAGTGTGAGGGATTTGAGAGGCGTGCGAGGGATTGGAGCGGAGTGTGAGGGATTGGAGAGGAGTGTGAGGGATTGGAGAGGAGTGTGAGGGATTGGATAGGAGTGTGAGGGATTGGAGAGGAGTGTGAGGGATTGGAGAGGAGTGTGAGGGATTGGAGAGGAGTGCGAGGAGGTATTGGAGAGGAGTGTGAGGAGGTATTGGAGAGGAGTGTGAGGAGGAGTGGTATTGGAGAGGCGTGAGGGTAGAGAGCAGTGAGGGGGTCACATATTATGTGAAATAAATAAGTTGTGTTCATTACACCATTTTAACCATTTTGTAAAATTTAATGTGCAGCATCTAAATCAAGATGTCCAAATGTCACACACCATACCCATGGGATTCCCACGGGTGACCCCACGAGTATATATATACTCGATCTCGATTCTGTGTACAAAAAAAATAAATACCTGATGATGTGACTGTGTGTATGAATGATGCATTCTAATGTGAATGTGCGTACTAATGATGCATTATGATGTGACTGTGTGTGTTAATGATGTATTATAATGTGAATGTGCGTACTAATGATGCATTATGATGTGACTGTGTGTATTAATGATGTATTATAATGTGAATATGTGTACTAATGATGCATGATAATGTGAACATGTGTACTAATGATGCATTATGATGTGAATATGTGTACTAATGACGCATTATGATGTGACTGTGTGTATTAATGATGTATTATCATGTGAATATGTGTACTAATGATGCATTATGATGTGAATATGTCTGCTAATGATGCATTATAATGTGAATATGTGTATTAATGGTGTATTATAATGTGAATATGTGCACTAATGATGTATCATTATGTGAATTTGTGCATTAATGATGCATTATGATGTGAATATGTGTACTAATGATGCATTATGATGTGAATATGTGTACTAATGATGCATTATAATGTGAATATGTGTACTAATGACGCATTATGATGTGAATATGTGTACTAATGACGCATTATGATGTGAATATGTGGACTAATGATGATTATAATGTGAATATGTGCACTAATGATGCATTATGACGTGAATATGTGCACTAATGATGCATAATAATGTGACTATGTGTACTAATGATGTATTATGACATGAATATGTGCACTAATGATGCATTATAATGTGAATATGTTTACTAGTGATGCATTATGACATGAATATGTGTACTAATGATGCATTATAATGTGAATATGTGTACTAATGACGCATTATAATGTGAATATGTTTACTAATGATGCATTATGGCATGAATATGTGTACTAATGATGTATTATAATGTGAATATGTGTATTAATGGTGTATTATAATGTTGATATGTGTACGAATGATGTATCATTATGTGAATATGTGTACTAATGACGCATTATGATGTGAATATGTGCACTAATGATGCATTATAATGTGAATATGTGTTCTATTGATGCATTATGATGTGAATATGTGTACTCATGAGGCATTATGATGTGAATATGTGTACTAATGATGCATTATAATGTGAATATGTGTACTCATGATGTATTATCATGTGAATATGTGTACTCATGATGCATTATAAAGTGATTATGTGTATTAATGATGAATTATAATGTGAATATGTGGACTAATGATGCATTATAATGTGAATATGTGTTCTAATGATGCATTATGATGTGAATATGTGCACTAATGATGCATTATGATGTGAATATGTGTACTAATGATGCATTATAATGTGAATATGTGTACTAATGATGAATTATTATGTGAATATGTGTGCTAATGATGCTTTATAATGTGAATATGTGTACTAATGATGCATTATGATGTGAATATGTGTACTAATGACGCATTACGATGTGAAAATGTGTACTCATGATGCATTATGATGTGAATATGTGTACTAGTGATGCATTATAATGTGACTGTGTGTATTAATGATGTATTATAATGTGAATATGTGTATTAATGGTGTATTATAATGTGGATATGTGTACTAATGATGTATCATTATGTGAATATGTGTACTAATGACGCATTATGATGTGAATATGTGCACTAATGATGCATTATAATGTGAATATGTGTTCTATTGATGCATTATGATGTGAATATGTTTACTAATGATGCATTATGATGTGAATATGTGCACAAATGACGCATTATGATGTGAATATGTGCAATAATGATGCATTATAATGTGAATATGTGTACTAATGATGCATTATGATGTGAATATGTGCACTAATGATGCATTATAATGTGAATATGTGTTCTAATGACGCATTATGATGTGAATATGTGTACTAATGATGCAATATGATGTGAATATGTGTACTAATGATGCATTATAATGTGAATATGTGTACTAATGATGCATTATGATGTGAAAATGTGTACTAATGATGCATTATAATGTGAATATGTGTCCTAATGATGCATTATGATGTGACTGTGTGTATTAATTGATGTATTATCATGTGAATATGTGTACTAATGATGTTTTATCATGTGGATATGTGTACTAATGATGCATTATGATGTGAATATGTGTACTAACGATGCATTATGATGTGACTGTGTGCACTAATGATGCATTATTATGTGAATATGTGTACTAATGATGCATTATAATGTGAATATGTGTACTAATGATGTATTATAATGTGAATATGTGTATTAATGATGTATTATAATGTGAATATGTTTATTAATAAGGTATTATAATGTGAATATGTTTATTAATGATGTATTATAATGTGAATATGTGTATTAATGATGTATTAAAATGTGAATATGTGCACTAATGATGTATTATAATGTGAATATGTTTATTAATGATGTATTATAATGTGAATATGTGTATTAATGATGTATTAAAATGTGAATATGTGCATTCATGATGTATTATAATGTGAATATGTGTTCTAATGATGCATTATGATGTGAATATGTTTACTAATGATGCATTATGATGTGAATATGTGCACTAATGATGCATTATAATGTGAATATGTGTACTAATGATGCATTATGATGTGAATATGTGTAATAATGATGCATTATAATGTGAATATGTGTACTAATGATGCATTATGACGTGAATATGTGCACTAATGATGCATTATAATGTGAATATGTGTACTAATGACGCATTATGATGTGAATATGTGTACTAATGATGCATTATGATGTGAATATGTGTACTAATGATGCATTATAATGTGAATATGTGTACTAATGATGCATTATGATGTGAAAATGTGTACTAATGATGCATTATAATGTGAATATGTGTCCTCATGATGCATTATGATGTGACTGTGTGTATTAATTGATGTATTATCATGTGAATATGTGTACTAATGATGTTTTATCATGTGGATATGTGTACTAATGATGCATTATGATGTGAATATGTGTACTAACGATGCATTATGATGTGACTGTGTGCACTAATGATGCATTATGATGTGAATATGTGTACTAATGATGCATTATAATGTGAATATGTGTACTAATGATGTATTATAATGTGAATATGTGTATTCATGATGTATTATAATGTGAATATGTTTATTAATAAGGTATTATAATGTGAATATGTTTATTAATGATGTATTATAATGTGAATATGTGTATTAATGATGTATTAAAATGTGAATATGTGCACTAATGATGTATTATAATGTGAATATGTTTATTAATGATGTATTATAATGTGAATATGTGTATTAATGATGTATTAAAATGTGAATACGTGCATTCATGATGTATTATAATGTGAATATGTTTATTAATGATGTATTACAATGTGAATATGAATAACCCAGAGGACCTCGGAGGAGGAGCTACGAATCCGAGAGGATACCCAGAGGACCTCGGAGGAGGAGCTATGAATCCGAGAGGACACCCAGAGGACCTCTGAGGAGGAGCTACGAATCCGAGAGGATACCCAGAGGACCTTGGAGGAGGAGCTACGAATCTGAGAGGATACCCAGAGGACCTCAGAGGAGGAGCTACGAATCCGAGGGGATACCCAGAGGACCTCGGAGGAGGAGCTTCGAATCCGAGAGGATACCCAGAGGACCACGGAGGAGGAGCTACAAATCCGAGAGGATACACAGAGGACCTCGGAGGAGGAGCTACCAAAACGAGAGGATACCCAGAGTTCCTCGGAGGAGGAGCTACGAATCCGAGAGGATACCCAGAGGACCTCGGAGGCGGAGATACGAATCAGAGAGGATACCCAGAGGACCTCGGAGGAGGAGCTTCGAATCCGAGAAGATACCCAGAGGACCTCGGAGGAGGAGCTACGAATCCGAGAGGATACCTAGAGGACCTCGGAGGAGGAGCTACGAATCCGAGAGGATACCCAGAGGACCTCGGAGGAGGAGCTACGAATCGGAGAGGAAACCCAGAGGACCTCGGAGGAGGAACTACGAATCCAAGAGGATACCCAGATGACCTCGGAGGAGGAGCTACGAATCCGAGAGGAAACCCAGAGGACCTCGGAGGAGGAACTACGAATCCGAGAGGATACCCAGATGACCTCGGAGGAGGAGCTACGAATCCGAGAGGAAACCCAGAGGACCTCGGAGGAGGAACTACGAATCCGAGAGGATACCCAGATGACCTCGGAGGAAGAGCTACTCCGCCGAGAGGCGAGGACTCGGGCTCTGTCAGCGGGCTGCCTCACCCATTCCCGGCTTATATAGGTGGGACGAGTATGCCGTAGGCCTTACCCCGTCCTGCCTCATATGTATACCTGAGCTCGATTCTGTCTGCAAAAACTGATAAAGGTGGAGGAGTTTGCGGGCTCTGCCGGCGTGCGACCTAACCCCACCCCGCCTTATTTCGGTGGGGCGAGGACTCGAGCTCTGTCAGCGGCTGGCCTCACCCATCCCTGCCTTATAGAGGTGGGGCGAGTATGCGGGAGGCTTTAACCCGCCCTGCCTTAAATAGGTGGGGCAACCACTCGGGTTCAGTCGCCGGGCGGTCCCACCCCACCCCGCATTTTATTTTTTATGAAAGTCCTCGATATAATAAATGTGTTTCCACACCAAAATAAGATTTGAAATTTTAATTTAATATGTACATCCTTTGCTCTTATGTTGTATTTTGATGATTGTATTCATTTATTAACTGATTGCAAAGTGTTTAACATGAAAGCTTTCGCAAATGGATATTCGTTTTATTTTTGGAGTCCACTGAAGTTGATTCTTTGAAACTGTTTTCATGTTGAATCAATGCTATGAGACATTTTCAATCTTTACTCAATAATCTGTTTTTGAAAGATAGTTTCAATTTGATGGTAAAATACTTGTGCATTGGTGCAAACAATAGGGCCATTATAGTTGTAAAAACATCAGCATTTACATGTTCTTGACTTTATTACTTTCACCAGTATCTTGACATGTTTTGGATTTTGAAATATTCCATCACAATCTTAGCCATCAATTCCTCTCCTAAAGAAGTTCACCAATCTCTGTGATTGAGGACCAGGAAGCTCAATGATAAATTGCAGTTTTGTTTTCTGTGCATGTGAAGATTATTTTTCAGCGATAAACATGTGGCAATCCTCACTGACTGCTTGGACTCTGGAGACCACATCAGGAAGCAGATTCTTCACCTTATTTGGTCCAAGGGTGGTGAAAAATTCTCACTTATTTCCTTTGATGGTGAAGTGGAGATGGAAGTAACAATGGATGTCCATCACTTTGACGGGCGAGGTTGGGGCCCGTCAATTTTTAGCCACGTCGCAGACGCTGCTCATAGAGTGCCCTCTGCTGTTGTTGTTGTTGTTCTTCTTCTTCTTGTTCTTCTTCTTCTTGTTGTTCTTGCAGAGAAGACAAAACCTCGAAGCTCCACCCATTCTGGGAACCATAGCTCCACCCATTTTGGGAGAGGCTTCATAAAAACAAATATCCACCATTTTATTAACTCGCATAGCTTTGAGGCCTGTTTTGTAGGCCCGTGGTGTCTTCCTCTCTCACACAGTTTTATTTCAAATCAAATTCGATATATCATTTCTTTTTTCACAGTCGCTAACATAGTTTTAGACTCGGTTGAAAAAAAACGGGAAGAAAATCCGATGAAAGTTGCCCTTTATAGAACAAAATGAATGCTCAAAGGCCTGTAACTTCAAGTCCATTGAGATATATATTTTTTAGATCGCGGCATGGTCAGTCATACACCGCCCAAAATAAGAGACGGGAAAATGCCGAGATATATTAAAAATTCGTCCATTTGATGACAATCGTCACGATGAAATATTTAATTTATACGTCATCACAATAATGTGGAGAGAGGAGCATAGCTTCGTTCACGTGTCGCCACACACGGGAAATTGCCGAGATATATTTTTTTTAAATCGCGGCATGGTCATTCATACACCACCTGAAATAACAGACGGGAAAATGCCGAGATATATTAAAAATACGTCGCCACACATGGGAAATTGCCGAGATATATTTTCACTTTGCACAAAAATAACATCAAGTAATCGAATCAATAGGAATGTCCTGTGCCTATAACGTCGACGTTATAGGCACAGCTGCATCTAGGCATTGTGTAACATCGACGCGGCTTTTGTTTTAATTAAAACTTTTTGTATTGTTTCCTTTGGTGGGCATTGTTGTGGATGTCTTAGTTTTATATCTTGTTTTTTCATTCATACAGAGATATCCTTGTTGTCTTTCGATTGTCAGAGGAAGGACCTTTTTAGGTGTTGTATTGTTTTTTATATGGTTCAATCACGACTACATTTTATGAGCAACTGTCTTGCAACTTACATGAGATATATGTCCTTTCTCGTGGAGAGTAAGTGTGGTCTAAACCTCACCCAAGTGGGCGACCTCACCTCGCTGCGCCTTATAAACGTAGGGCGAGGTATCAAGCCCTGTCGGCGGGGGGCTTCACCCCTCCCCGCCTTACATAGGTGGGGCGAGTATGCGGGAGGCCTGACCCCGCCCTGCCTTGCATATACTTGAGCTCAATTCTGTGTTAAAAAAGGTATATATATATATATATATATATATATATATATATATATATATATATATATATATATATATATATATATATATATATATATATATATATATTGTTGTGGATATGAGAATGTTTTTTTTTTTTTGTTGTGTAATGAATTGTTGTAAAATGTCACCCTCCTTCCTGCATTTGTTGTTGTATAAAGGTCAAAGGGCGTTCCCGTAGTTAATTCCATAAAACATACACGAAGGACACCATATATCCCGGTTCGGTAGTTATATCCTTATTATGTGTATTAGTGTAAGGCTGTGTCTTCCATTAATTTAAATACTCCATTGCACCAAGTGAAATAAGAGTAGATTCCCTTCACCTTCCCCTTCCAACAATTGCCAACTGTTCCCTCCGCGACTCCATTTGCCACGAGGTCGGCTCGGAGAAGAAGGGGGAGGAGCCGCCGAATCCTGGGCGTGCCCGCCCATCGTCATCAAGGGCGGAGCCAGAGGGCCGTGCCGACCAATCAGGGCCGAGG
Source organism: Myxine glutinosa (assembly GCF_964187855.1). NCBI lineage: Eukaryota > Metazoa > Chordata > Myxini > Myxiniformes > Myxinidae > Myxine > Myxine glutinosa. Next base: position 159,281,699 of record NC_136264.1, on the reverse strand, counting down.
CGAGCTCACCGATTGGCGTGTTCTAGAGGCCGGCGGCTTGATTGCCCGGGGGGGTTATAAAGAGCACGCGCGGAAGCCGTTAAGAAGAAGTGCGCACGAGGGCGAAGCAAGAGAGGAACGTCCTGAGAGAGATACGTCCTAAGATATACGTCCAAAGAGATACATGCAGAGATATGTGCGACGATCAAGTGCAAGCGAGTCAGAGCGGCGAAGTGCGAAGTGCCAAGTAGGGAAAGTGCCGAGTGCGCAGAGCCAAGTGCAAGAGAGTTCAAAGGAGCAGCTTTGGAGAGCGAACGGTGCACCGGAGGGGCTTCGCCGTGCAGATTGGAACCGCGGCTGTTTTGGCGATCCCAGCTCGGGTATTGATGGCAGCTATCCGCTTCCGGCCCGACCGATCCCCGCTGAACCTTCCTCCCCCGCCAAGCCATTCCTCCTTCCGATCCTTCCTGCCTGCAAATTCCCAATTCGTGTGAGTCCGTCTTTCGTTTGTTCTGTCCAGGGTTCAAAGTAAGACTGCCATAGATAAGCTAAGTTTCACTTTGTCCGCTTCTTCTTTTTCTGTTTTTATTTTATTATCCTTCCTTCTCCTTGGTTTCTTTGATTGTGTAAATAGTAGGAATAAATTTAGTAGCATTTCCAACCTTTTTGCTTTGGTGTTCTTCTTCTTCACAACCTTCGCTTTAGTCTTTTCCCCATTGAATATCTGTGGCGCGATTCGGCCAACGTTCAGGAATCGGGTTAGTCGGGGTAACTGTTCGGGCGCGGCGGCCATCCGCTCGGCAAACAACATCCTCGCCGCGGTCCCGTAACAATATACTCGATCTCGATTCTGTGTACAAAAAAAATAAATACATGATGATGTGACTGTGTGTATGAATGATGCATTATAATGTGAATGTGCATACTAATGATGCATTATGATGTGACTGTGTGTATTAATGATGTATTTTAATGTGAATATGTGTACGAATGATGCATTATGATATCAATATGTGGACTAATGATGCATTATAATGTGAATATGTGTATTAATGGTGTATTATAATGTGAATATGTGCACTAATGATGTATCATTATGTGAATTTGTGCATTAATGATGCATTATAATGTGAATATGTGTACTAATGATGCATTATGATGTGACTGTGTGTATTAATGGTGTATTATAATATGAATATGCACACTAATGATGCATTATAATGTGAATATGTGCACTAATGATGTATCATTATGTGAATTTGTGCATTAATGATGCATTATAATGTGAATATGTGTACTAATGATGCATTATGATGTGACTGTGTGTATTAATGGTGTATTATAATATTGTTACAGACGCGGCTTTAGATGTTATTTTACCGAGCGGTTGGTATTACCGCGTCCGAACAGTTACTCCCCGATTAGAACCCGATTCCACCCGACGTTGACCAGATCGCACCGCAGATATTCAATCGGGAAACCTCTAAAGCGACCGAAAGAGAAGGAAAAGAGAAGAAGACAGAGTACGGAGGAAGAACAGATTTATTATACACACACAAGCAAAAAGAAAGAGCGACCAAAATTATTTACAAGCAATGGATGGAAAAAGCAGTCACACAGTGCATCGTTAGCTTACTCTATTCAATTTACTTAATCCCAAGACAACGAGTAGGACAGACGACGTTCACACTTACACGGGGGATATTGCAGGCAGGTAGGGCTTGAGGTGTATTGCTGGAGAGGGAGGCAAGGTCGGAGGCAGCAGCTCTCAATTCCTCGCGGTTTTTGGCGGGAAAACCCTCCGTCGCGTATCCGCTGCTGTAGACGTCACGCGCTGGCTCGGCACACCTGCTCCTCTCCTTCTGGTGGAGCCGTCTCCCTCCTTTCAGCGCGTCTCTCCAAAGCTGGTTTCCTTTCCGAGTACCTCTCCTCTTTGGCTTGGAGCGTTTTGCATCTCACCGCTCCTCTTGGTGTCGCCTCTTCGCTCATCTCCCAGGTCATCTGGTGAAGCAGTCCCTTACAGTCCCTTTTATAACTCGGGGAGGAATCAAGCCGCCGGCTGCGAGGGCACGCCTACCGGGTTGCTCACCGCGGTGCTGATTGGCCATGCGACCCTCTGGCTCACTCCTCCCCTCTATGACGAGGTGGAGACACGCCTTTCTTCTCCGAGATTAGCACATGGGCAATGGCGGCTTGCGGGATTGAACACAACTCGCACCCTTTTGAAAGGAACTTTGGAGAGCGGAGATGTTTGGGGAAATTGCAAGGGCCTACGCTTATTTTGTTTGATACAATGCAAAGTCAATCTAGTGGGAAACACATATTTAGCCTACATAGAATAAGGAAATACACTATTTAAAAAGATATATCGTGACCTGCGTGTAAGTTTCATGGAATTAACTAGGAGGACGGCTGCGACCATTATTTACATTACGAGGGTGTTTACACATAACAAAACCATACTTTTTTACATTCGTTACACTTCCTCCAAAATTGTTACACTTCTTAAAAACCGTTACACTTCTCAAATTCGTTACCCACTTCTCAAAACCGTTACACTGCACCCTCCTTTCTTCAGGCCAGGTCGCGGGCCTACTAAACTTTAACTTAGTGTGACACGTAGGTGTAATTCCCTCTACAATTAACCTGACTCTGAGTGCGACAATCTTAAAACACAAATAAGTATGTCCCCCTATTGCATTGCACCCTGTCTAACAGACTCAAGCCCACAGCTAACCGAATTACGGAATTATTCTCAAACTATACATTTACGGTGGGGAGCATTATTTACAATGACGTGATTTCTTATTTACAACGCAACCCAGGACCTGTGTTTTTTTTGTTTTTTTTCTCTTAGGGAACAAGAAAAAGAAATTCCTGTTGGGAGGGAGGAGACAGCACGCATTGCATCGATGCACCAGTACCAATACCACCAAAGCACCCAAAAGCACCAAAAGCACCACAAGCACCACAAAGCACCAAAAGCACCACTCGGTGCGCAGTCACCATGGTTCTTAATAAACACAACAAAACAACTGGTGGTGGTCTTCACTTTCTCTGCTGGGCCGATGTTCTTCCCGACGTCTTCTGGCTTCATGCGGCCTATTTGGACATAATAAAAAGCACAACTTGTGTTCGTTTTTATTTAGGGCCTCAGGGGCCAACTAAGGGTGGTCCACCTGTTTGGCATAGGTGCCAACTTACCGAGGTCCGCAAGCAAGATTCCCTGGCCACGATGGCCGGTCTCCCACAGAGGTGCCCTGCCCCAGAACCTGGGGTCCATCAAGTGGTACTTGGCCGCAGAACAGCGGTCCATAAAGTGGTACATCAACGCAATGCATGCTGGTTCTGGGAATCTCGGGCGCACAATGGCCACCTCACGCACGCTCCCCTCGGCACCCAATGGCGCACTGGTCATGTGGGAGACAAAAGAAAGACAATTGAGTGAGGGGTAAGGTCACAAGGGTACACGTCAATAAGGCAATGCAAGGCGAAATGCGTACGGAGGGCGAAGTGAGAAAGCTCGTCCCTACCATACGTCACCCCCCTGTCACCTACACTACCCTTGCCCTTACCCCATATGTACAAGATCTACACATTACCAATTCGTCACTACTGTCACGTCTTCCCCATATTTCCCCTATACCAAATTCGTCTCCACAATCCCTCGACTTCAAAATTTGCCATCACCAATTCATCATCAATCCTCATAAGGAGGGAGAGATGGAATTACGCACAATGTCACACCCACGTCATGATGCGTCTCACAATCCAAACATTTGCATCAAAAATAATTAAACATGGCATGGTGCGGAGTACCTGTCACCTCAGGTGAGTGGATGCAGATGGTGTGAGGAGATCCTTCTTCCTAACTATCCTCTAAATGACTTTAACACACTTTACACTACCCGGGGTCTTTCCCTGCCAATCCATTGGCCAACTTACACTATGGGTTCTAAAAACCAATTCCCATTGACCAAACTGTGGTGCTTCTCAATTTGGGGTCTCACTCCCCCGATTCATCTCCCGGTGCCTTCGCACAATTTCTGGGCTGCGACGTGCAGCTCTCCCAGCAGGTCTACCCACCTGCACACCTCCACCACTGCAGTTGCCACCCGAGCTTACCTAGCTCCTCACCCTAACCTAACTAACTGGGGAAGGCCCTCTCCTGGCTCTGTCACCCCTTGGTGCCCTCTGGCACTGGGCTACCCGGGTCCGTCCTCCGGATCCTCAGGCCCCATCCACAACAACTACTACCAGCTCCCAGAGCCCACCTGCGGCCTCACCTGGCCGACATCCTCACAGTGGTGGAGCGCCCAACCAACTACACACACTAACAGGCTACACGCCCAGCCATTTCCACAACACTAATGCACCCATCCAAAGACCATTCTTTCACCCGCACCACAGATGCCAATATCCAACCACAATTTACCTGTACCCTCTACCTAACACTTACACTACCCGCCCTGGGTATCCGTGATGGGGGTCCACTCTTCCCCCATTCACACCTTCGCACCATCCACTCCACTCCACAATTTCCATCATACTCACTCCACGACCATCCATTCCAATACTCCATTTATTCCACACTACCATTCTCCATACCTGCTGTTGCACACCTGTGCCCTCACACCTGGTGCCACCTGCACCCTCCTTTCTTCCTGGACCATTTGGTCAGCACAACACGCAATCACCACTACTCCCTCATACACTGCTCCATTCACCTGTTCAGTTGCACACCTGTGCAATCACACCTGTTCAATTCTCACCTGTTCAATCTTCACACACACGGCATCATCTCAGCTAACTACTCCCTTCTGAAACTTGCGCTTCCCAGTCGTCCCTTTAAACTATTGCGCTCCCACGTCATTATCAACCACACTAAACTACCTGCGTCCCCACTACAGGTATCAGTCACTATCTAAACCTTAACGTTACCTAATGTCATCTTCGCTAGATCCCTATCAATATAACCAAGCCCTCCCTGGCTCGGTTGTCATAGCCACCCCATAAACTATTGCGCATTTGCCCCCACCTGTGAGGGATGACAGAGTTGCCATCCCACCACATGGGGCATCTCCCACTACCAATTTTGCACATCGAATTTCAACAAATCAAAAATTTGCCGATCATCTGCCAAACACCATACCATCATCAAATTTTGCTTTTTTTTCTTTCTAATTTCGGGGCCAAAACACTATCCTCATCACCCGTCTACTTATTACATCCTCTCGGTGCGCCAATTCACGTCTACAGCCCGGCTTCGTACAGCCGAGCAATGAACGCGGGTTCTTTGGTGCCGGCGGCTGGATGCGTCCGGCACTCGGTGCAGGGACGGGGGCTTATCCATGCCGAGATCCCACGCACCACCTCGGCGTGGAGCCATCCAATGTCCTGATCTCGACCTGCCGGCACGTCTCAATAGAAAGTTGTCGCCATGACGACCCTTCCTATCGGGCTGCCCGCTCCGCCTAGTGGAGCCCGGACGCGGCCGTTCCAAGCGAGGCACAGCGTGGATCGCGTACGGCGGTTCTTTCGAAACCGCCGTGGTTCGGATCCCCGCTGGTCCTCGCGGCACGCGAAGCTGCCCGGCGCGCACCGAGGGCCCGATTCGGCTATAAGTCGTTCTAACCTCTAACCCGGTTACCGTCGATGCTTCACCTGCATGCGTACAAGCATACACTACCCCTTTCTTGCTCATTCCTCCAGCTGTTCCCATGCTCCTCGTACCTTTCCTTACACACCTCGGTACACTCATTCCGCTCACCGACTTGGTCACACACCTGACCACCGAACACCTTGGCACACATTCGTCGCTCGCACACCTCACCAACACACCTCTTCGCGCCCCTTCCTCGGGCACCTCTTCTGTGACAATCACAGGTGTGCTCTTACTCGCACACCCAACCACGTGCCTCACGACCAACTCAAATGTGCATTCCCACACACGCTCTACCATTCCAGGTGTGCATCCTTCCATTCCAGGTGTACATCCTCGCTCACCTGTCATAACCAACTCACGCTCCGTTTCACTCTCACTACTCTCACCTCCACTCTTGACAACGCACTCACCCTTCCTCTCGACAGCGCACTCTTTCCTCATGCACCTGTCCGTTACACAGTTTTCTCGCGCATCCTCTCGCGCACACTCTTTCGTTACATCCTCTGTAACACTCACCACAGGTGTACACTCTCTCGTTACTTCCTCCGTAACACTCACCACACTGCGCTTCCATGTACCCCCTCGCACACGCGCTATGACCGACTCACTCCTGACGGCACACTCACTCCTCGGCGTGCACTTTTTCCTCACACACCCCATGGTCGGACATTCTCGCACACCTCTTTCTTCGCACACCAGACCTGTCGCACACTTCACCAACGGCCTCTCACGAACACCCGGATCCAAACCAATCCCCAAGCCGACTGAAGCTTTCCTCACATCATATACATTGCCACTCACCTCCGTACCTCGTCTCCGCACCTCCTTTGCCACCTGCAAACTCTTTATTTGGTTAGTGAGCACCTCATCATGATTTGAACACAGACCTTGTACATATTCCATGACTTCCTCCTTTATCTCCCTCTTAGTTTCCCTCCGTCTCTTCTTAATTTCACTCACCCCCTCTTCCACTTCCTCTAATTTTTGTTTAACCTCTTTTATTTCTCGGTGCGTCTCCTCAAGTTCGTCCTCTAAGGCTACCGTGACCGTCTCTATGTGCATCCTCCCCTGCCGGTCCTTTGTCTCCATTATCTCTGTCACCTCGTCCACCCTCATTGTCAGTTCCTCACGTACCATCTGACATTTCCTCTGTGTCGCTATTAATTCGTTTTTAATTTCTTTTTGTGTCGCCTTTAACCCTCCTAGTACCGCAGTGTTCTTTTGAACCTGCTCCACTAGTTCTTTTTGTCCCTCCGTCAGCTGTTCCACCTCCTTCGTCAGACCCTCTATTCCCCCCTGTAATCTAGCCGTATTATTTCTCACTTCTTTTTCCATACGCTTCTCACCTCGCTTTACCTCCTCGCGTAGCCCCGAAACCTCCTCACTTACCCCTCGTCGTATCTCCTCCATCTCTTTTGTAGATGCCACCCTCATCTGTCCCAATTCATCCCTCTGAGCATCCAATTTGGTTTCTACCCCGATTTTTACCTCCTCTATCTGCTCTCCCATTCGTTTGATTTCCCTGGCAGATTGTTCCCCTATTTCCCGCAATTTGTCCTCCATCCTATTTTCTAACCCCATTAACCCATTTTTCACCTCTTTTATCCCGTTGTCTAACCCCTCACCGGTACCCCTCGCTTCGTCCCTCATTACCCCCATTTGGTTTCCCATTACCCCCATTTGGCCCTCCAATCGCTCACCCTGAGCACCCATCCGGTTCCCCATTACCCCCATTTTTGCTTCTAGCCTCTCCCTAAGGGCCCCCATTTGCAACATAAAAAGGTTCGAATCCACCAGCGGCGCTGCTGCGGTCGCGAACGCGGCAAAATTTGGTGCCGCTACACCCACGTGCGCGAGGACGCCATTTTGTGCGCCTGATACCCCCTCAACCACCTCCTCATTGCTCTCCTCCTCCCTTTCTTCCCCTAAGTCCTGGGTTACCCCTAACCCGTCTATCTCCCCCACCGACATCCGATCGCCTTGATTGTCCATGGCGCGATCTCAAAATTCGAGTTTTATAAAACAAAATAAATTTCGGCAGCTTGTAATTTTGAGCGCGTTAAGCGCGCTTCGGGTCCGATCTCACTCCTCGACACCAATTGTTACAGTACTAACACAATTGGTGTCCAAAATTTGGGCCTAACAAATTTAGTCCCAGGTCCGAATCCAACTCCTGACAACCAATTGTTACAGACGCGGCTTTAGATGTTATTTTACCGAGTGGTTGGTATTACCGCGTCCGAACAGTTACTCCCTGATTAGAACCCGATTCCACCCGACGTTGACCAGATCGCACCACAGATATTCAATCGGGAAACCTCTAAAGCGACCGAAAGAGAAGGAAAAGAGAAGAAGACAGAGTACGGAGGAAGAACAGATTTATTATACACACACAAGCAAAAAGAAAGAGCGACCAAAATTATTTACAAGCAATGGATGGACGCGGCTTTAGATGCTTTAGATTTTTAGATGGACGCGGCTTACCTCTGGCTACGGCTTCCCCTTCGCTCCCACCTCTTGTTCATATGTGTGTTGTACCGTCCACCAAACAGTGATGACTCCATCTACATCTCGCTGTCTGATGATATGGACCAACTTCTATCTACTCATCCCAACTCTCTCTTCCTCATATGTGGTGATTTCAACTGTCATCATGCCAGTTGGCTGGGTGTGGGTACCTCTCTCACCAGCCATGGCTCCTCAGCAAAGGACTTCTGCGACTCACTGGGACTGACACAATCTGTCAATTTCCCGACCCGGATCTCAGTCAACGGAACATCTTCTCTTCTGGACTTGGTTATGACTAACTTCCCTGAAAATGTCTGCTGCTCTTCTTCTGCTCCGATCGGATCATCTGATCATGTCCTTGTTAAAGTGGACATCTCTCTGACCATCCTCAGGGAGCCTGCTCAGCGTCGACGAGTCTGGCATTTCACTCAGGCCAACTGGCACGGTCTTCAAGCAGCCATCAATCATCTGGACTGGTCTCCCATCTCTACCACCTCTGACATCAACTCATCCTGGGAATTCTTCCAAAGTAAATTGCTCTCTCTCATGCACAGATTTATCCCATCTCGTCTTCAGTTGTCATACCCTTCCTCCCGTCCATGGTACACGGAATCTTGTGGTGAGGCTGTTGCCCAGAAACAACTTGCCTTCGTCTCCTGGAAAGCAAATCCAACGGAAGGAAATCTCATTTCCTTTCACAAAGCCCGAAACAAGTGTGTGTCCACCCTCAGGAGAGCCAGGAAACAATATCTCTCCGTTCTCAAGACCGAACTCTCTTATCTGTCTCCCTCTTCCAAATCCTGGTGGCGTCTGGTCAAATCCGTTTCTGGTGTTTGTTCCCCCTCCATCCCCTCCCTTACCTCAAACGGCTACACAGCTGACTCCGCACATGAAAAAGCTGAATGCCTCAACTCTGTGTTTGCCTCTAAATCTTGTGTCCCAAACCCATCCCTCTCTGTACCCACCATACCCAGTCGTACCCTGCTGCTCCTGGACTCCGTGTCCTTTCCTCCTGACAAGGTGGAAAAGTTTCTGTCAACCCTCGACTCTGATTCTGCAACTGGACCCGACGGCATCAGCCCACGGGTCCTAAAATCCTGCTCTGCTGCTCTATCTCACCCTCTCTCTGTTCTCTTCACCCTCTCTTTTGCTCAAGGTCAACTGCCATCTGCTTGGAAATCAGCCAACATCACCGCTTTGCACAAAAAAGGTGCAAAAACAGATCCCAGCAACTACAGACCAATCAGCCTTCTCCCAATTATCAGCAAAGTCATGGAATCCATCATTGCTTCGGATATGAAATCTTTCCTCTTCTCCAATGGCTTGATCTCTGATCATCAATTTGGTTTCAGACCAGGTCACTCTACTCTGGACATGCTGCTTCTGCTGTCTCAACAATGGATGGAGGTCCTCAATGCCAAACAGGAAATTAGAGCTGTCTCCCTCGACATATCACGTGCCTTCGACACGGTCTGGCACCCCGCTCTGCTCACCAAACTCTCCTCCTTTGGTATCCATGGAAATCTCCACGCATGGCTGGCGGACTTCCTCTCTAGTCGTCGTCAACGTGTGGCCCTGAATGGGTTTCTCTCATCTCCTCTTCCTGTTCAGGCTGGAGTTCCCCAAGGCAGTGTTCTGGGCCCCGTGCTTTTTCTGGTCTTCATCAATGATCTCTCTGACTCTCTCGAAAATCCTCTCTATCTCTTTGCTGATGACTCCACTCTCTGCCGCTCCATTCCTCTTCCCTCAGATCGGCAGTCTGCTGCCTCCTCACTCTCTGAAGACCTGGACAAAATCACAGACTGGTCAAACAAGTGGAACATGTCTTTCAATCCTGACAAATCTCACACTCTTACTTTGTCTCTCCGAAAAGATCGACTGGACAACCCTCCCATCTACTTTCTCAACAATCCTCTCCAAGAAGTTCTGTCGCTCAAGATTTTGGGTCTCACTATCTGCCATGATCTTTCTTGGGAAAACCACATTTCCAAGCTGGCCTCCAAAGCCAGTCGCCGACTGGGCATCCTCCGTCGTGCGAAGTCCTTCCTCGGCACACCTGAGCTCCTCACCACATACAAGGCTTTCATCCGCAGCTCAATGGAATACTGTTCTCCCCTATGGGCCGGTGCTCCTGCCTCACACCTAGCTCGGCTTCACGCTGTTGAAACCAAAGCTTTCAGAATTATTGGAATCTCCCGCGATGAAGCTATCTCTGAGGGCCTTTCACTCACTCACCGCAGGCAGGTAGGTGGTCTTTCTGTCTTCTACCGACTCCTCTCCGGCCTTGCACCCCCAGCTCTCTCTGTGCTCTGTCCCCCAAATATTCCTACAGGTCGCACAAGATCTGCCAGCAACCCTCTGATGGTTAAACTGCCGAAATCTCGGCTCTCTGCTCACCTTCACTCTTTCATTCCTCTTTTCTCCCGCCTCTGGAACAAACTCCCTCACTCCCTTCAATCCCACTCCTCCCTCCAGGTCTTTAAAACAGCTGTTCACCACCATCTCTTATCTTCCCCCATCCAAAACCTTGATCTTTTCTACCCCCGCTAATTCACCCCAGATCCACCTTGTTTGAAATTCCAACTTCTTTCCTGGAAGTCCTGGCAGTGTCCATATGTTTTATACCTCTCCCACCGCCCCCTTCCCACGCCCCCCCCCTCAAAGCCCTCGCCCTCTCTCAGATCTCTCGATGTCTCCATGTCTCTCGGTCCCTGCTCTCAAATGTTGTGTTTGTGTCCTTCCCCCTCTCTCCCCATCTTGTCTACCGCTCCCTATGTTATATGTTTTATGTGTCGGTTTGTCTTTCTGTGTGATTAATGTTCGCTCTTTCACGAGCCTCGACCTTGTATACAAAAAAAAAAAAAAAAAAAAAAAAAAAAAAAAAATGGATGGAAAAAGCAGTCACACAGTGCGTCGTTAGCTTACTCTATTCAATTTACTTAATCCCAAGACGACGAGTAGGACAGACGACGTTCACACTTACACGGGGGATATTGCAGGCAGGTAGGGCTTGAGGTGGATTGCTGGAGAGGGAGGCAAGGTCGGAGGCAGCAGCTCTCAATTCCTCGCGGTTTTTGGCGGGAAAACCCTCCGTCGCGTATCCGCTGCTGTAGACGTCACGCGCTGGCTCGGCACACCTGCTCCTCTCCTTCTGGTGGAGCCGTCTCCCTCCTTTCAGCGCGTCTCTCCAAAGCTGGTTTCCTTTCCGAGTACCTCTCCTCTTTGGCTTGGAGCGTTTCGCATCTCAACGCTCCTCTTGGTGTCGCCTCTTCGCTCATCTCCCAGGTCATCTGGTGAAGCAGTCCCTTACAGTCCCTTTTATAACTCGGGGCGGAATCAAGCCGCCGGCTGCGAGGGCACGCCTACCGGGTCGCTCACCGCGGTGGTGATTGGCCATGCGACCCTCTGGCTCACTCCTCCCCTCTATGACGAGGTGGAGACACGCCTTTCTTCTCCGAGATTAGCACATGGGCAATGGCGGCTTGCGGGATTGAACACAACTCGCACCCTTTTGAAAGGAACTTTGGAGAGCGGAGATGTTTGGGGAAATTGCAAGGGCCTACGCTTATTTTGTTTGATACAATGCAAAGTCAATCTAGTGGGAAACACATATTTAGCCTACATAGAATAAGGAAATACACTATTTAAAAAGATATATCGTGACCTGCGTGTAAGTTTCATGGAATTAACTAGGAGGACGGCTGCGACCATTATTTACATTACGAGGGTGTTTAAACATAACAAAACCATACTTTTTTACATTCGTTACACTTCCTCCAAAATTGTTACACTTCTTAAAAACCGTTACACTTCTCAAATTCGTTACCCACTTCTCAAAACCGTTACAATATGAATATGCATACTAATGATGCATTATGATGTGACTGTGTGTATTAATGGTGTATTATAATGTGAATATGTGTACTAATGATGTATCATTATGTGAATATGTGTACTAATGATGCATTATGATGTGAATATGTGTACTAATGATGTATCATTATGTGAATATGTGTACTAATGATGCATTATGATGTGACGATGTGTATTAATGATGTTTTATCATGTGGATATGTGTACTAATGATGTATCATTATGTGAATATGTGTACTAATGATGCATTATAATGTGAATATGTGTACTAATGATGCATTATGATGTGACTGTGTGTTTTATTGATGTATTATCATGTGAATATGTGTACTAATGATGCATTATGATGTGACGATGTGTATTAATGATGTTTTATCATGTGGATATGTGTACTAATGATGCATTATGATGTGACTGTGTGTTTTATTGATGTATTATCATGTGAATATGTGTACTAATGATGCATTATGATGTGACGATGTGTATTAATGATGTATTATAATGTGAATATGTGTACTAATGATGTATCATGATGTGAATATGTGTACTAATGATGCATTATGATGTGAATATGTGTACTAATGATGCATTATAATGTGAATATGTGTTCTAATGATGCATTATGATGTGAATATGTGTACTAATGATGCATTATGATGTGAATATGTGCACTAATGATGCATTATAATGTGAATATGTGCACTAATGACGCATTATGATGTGAATATGTGTACTAATGATGCATTATGATGTGACTGTGTGCACTAATGATGCATTATGATGTGAATATGTGTACTAATGACGCATTATGATGTGAATATGTGTACTAATGATGCATTATGATGTGACTGTGTGCACTAATGATGCATTATGATGTGAATATGTGTACTAATGATGCATTATAATGTGAATATGTGTACTAATAGCGCATTATGATGTGAATATGTGTACTAATGATGCATTATAATGTGAATATGTGTCCTAATGATGCATTATGATGTGACTGTGTATTAATTGATGTATTATCATGTGAATATGTGTACTAATGATGTTTTATCACGTGGATATGTGTACTAATGATGCATTATGATGTGAATATGTGTACTAATGATGCATTATAATGTGAATATGTGTACTCATGATGTATTATCATGTGAATATGTGTACTCATGGTGCATTATAAAGTGATTATGTGTATTAATGATGTATTATAATGTGAATATGTGTACTAATGATGCATTATGATGTGACGATGTGTATTAATGATGTATTATCATGTGAATATGTGTACTAATGATGCATTATGATGTGACTGGGTGCACTAATGATGCATTATGATGTGAATATGTGTACTAATGACGCATTATGATGTGAATATGTGTACTAATGATGCATTATGATGTGACTGTGTGCACTAATGATGCATTATGATGTGAATATGTGTACTAATGATGCATTATAATGTGAATATGTGTACTAATGATGTATTATAATGTGAATATGTGTATTAATGATGTATTATAATGTGAATATGTTTATTAATAATGTATTATAATGTGAATATGTTTATTAATGATGTATTATAATGTGAATATGTGTATTAATGATGTATTAAAATGTGAATATGTGCACTAATGATGTATTATAATGTGAATATGTTTATTAATGATGTATTAAAATGTGAATATGTGCACTAATGATGTATTATAATGTGAATATGTTTATCAATGATGTATTACAATGTGAATATGAATAACCCAGAGGACCCCGGAGGAGGAGCTACGAATCCGAGAGGATACCCAGAGGACCTCGGAGGAGAAGCTATGAATCCGAGAGGACACCCAGAGGACCTCGGAGGAGGAGCTACAAATCCGAGAGGATACCCAGAGGACCTCGGAGGAGGAGCTACAAATCCAAGAGGATAACCATAGGACCCCGGAGGAGGAGCTACGAATCCGAGAGGATAACCAGAGGACTTCGAAGGAGGAGCTACGAATTCGAGAGGATACCCAGAGGACCTCGGAGGAGGAGCTACGAATCCGAGAGGATACCCAGAGGACCTCGGAGGAGGAACTACGAATCCGAGAGGATACCCAGAGGACCTCGGAGGAGGAGCTACAAATCCGAGAGGATACCCAGAGGACCTCGGAGGAGGAGCTACGAATCCGAGAGGATACCCAAAGGACCTCAGAGGAGGAGCTACGAATCCGAGAGGATACCCAGAGGACCTCGGAGGAGGAGCTACGAATCAGAGAGGATACCCAGAGGACCTCGGAGGAGGAGCTATGAATCCGAGAGCCGAGGACTCGGGCTCTGTCAGCGGGCTGCCTCACCCATTCCCGGCTTATATAGGTGGGACAAGTATGCCGTAGGCCTTACCCCGTCCTGCCTCATATGTATACCTGAGCTCGATTCTGTCTGCAAAAACTGATAAAGGTGGAGGAGTTTGCGGGCTCTGCCGGCGTGCGACCTAACCCCACCCCGCCTTATATAGGTGGGGCGAGGACTCGAGCTCTGTCAGCGGCTGGCCTCACCCATCCCTGACTTATAGAGGTGGGGCGAGTATGCGGGAGGCTTTAACCCGCCCTGCCTTAAATAGGTGGGGCAACCACTCGGGTTCAGTCGCCGGGCGGTCCCACCCCGCCTCGCATTTTATTTTTTATGAAAGTCCTCGATATAATAAATGTGTTTCCACACCAAAATAAGATTTGAAATTTTAATTTAATATGTACATCCTTTGCTCTTTTGTTGTATTTTGATGATTGTATTCATTTATTAACTGATTGCAAAGTGTTTAACATGAAAGCTTTCGCAAATGGATATTGGTTTTATTTTTGGAGTCCACTGAAGTTGATTCTTTGAAACTGTTTTCATGTTGAATCAATGCTGTGAGACATTTTCAATCTTTACTCAATAATCTGTTTTTGAAAGATAGTTTCAATTTGATGGTAAAATACTTGTGCATTGGTGCAAACAATAGGGCCATTATAGTTGTAAAAACATCAGCATTTACATGTTCTTGACTTTATTACTTTCACCAGTATCTTGACATGTTTTGGATTTTGAAATCTTCCATCACAATCTTAGCCATCAATTCCTCTCCTAAAGAAGTTCACCAATCTCTGTGATTGAGGACCAGGAAGCTCAATGATAAATTGCAGTTTTGTTTTCTGTGCATGTGAAGATTATTTTTCAGCGATAAACATGTGGCAATCCTCACTGACTGCTTGGACTCTGGAGACCACATCAGGAAGCAGATTCTTCACCTTATTTGGTCCAAGGGTGGTGAAAAATTCTCACTTATTTCCTTTGATGGTGAAGTGGAGATGGAAGTAACAATGGATGTCCATCACTTTGACGGGCGAGGTTGGGGCCCGTCAATTTTTAGCCATGTCGCAGACGCTGCTCATAGAGTGCCCTCTGCTGTTGTTCTTCTTCTTCTTCTTCTTGTTCTTCTTCTTCTTCTTGTTGTTCTTGCAGAGAAGACAAAACCTCGAAGCTCCACCCATTCTGGGAACCATAGCTCCACCCATTTTGGGAGAGGCTTCATAAAAACAAATATCCACCATTTTATTAACTCGCATAGCTTTGAGGCCTGTTTTGTAGGCCCGTGGTGTCTTCCTCTCTCACGCAGTTTTATTTCAAATCAAATTCGATATATCATTTCTTTTTTCACAGTCGCTAACATAGTTTTAGACTCGGTTGAAAAAAAACGGGAAGAAAATCCGATGAAAGTTGCCCTTTATAGAACAAAATGAATGCTCAAAGGCCTGTAACTTCAAGTCCATTGAGATATATATTTTTTAGATCGCGGCATGGTCAGTCATACACCGCCCGAAATAAGAGACGGGAAAATGCCGAGATATATTAAAAATTCGTCCATTTGATGACAATCGTCACGATGAAATATTTAATTTATACGTCATCACAATAATGTGGAGAGAGGAGCATAGCTTCGTTCACGTGTCGCCACACACGAGAAATTGCCGAGATATATTTTTTTTAAATCGCGGCATGGTCATTCATACACCACCTGAAATAACAGACGGGAAAATGCCGAGATATATTAAAAATTCGTCGCCACACATGGGAAATTGCCGAGATATATTTTCACTTTGCATAAAAATAACATCAAGTAATCGAATCAATAGGAATGTCCTGTGCCTATAACGTCGACGTTATAGGCACAGCTGCATCTAGGCATTGTGTAACATCGACGCGGCTTTTGTTTTAATTAAAACTTTTTGTATTGTTTCCTTTGGTGGGCATTGTTGTGGATGTCTTAGTTTTATATCTTGTTTTTTCATTCATACAGAGATATCCTTGTTGTCTTTCGATTGTCAGAGGAAGGACCTTTTTAGGTGTTGTATTGTTTTTTATATGGTTCAATCACGACTACATTTTATGAGCAACTGTCTTGCAACTTACATGAGATATATGTCCTTTCTCGTGGAGAGTAAGTGTGGTCCAAACCTCACCCAAGTGGGCGACCTCACCTCGCTGCGCCTTATAAAGGTGGGGCGAGGTATCAAGCCCTGTCGGTGGGGGGCTTCACCCCTCCCCGCCTTACATAGGTGGGGCGAGTATGCGGGAGGCCTGACCCCGCCCTGCCTTGCATATACTTGAGCTCAATTCTGTGTTAAAAAAAGGTATATATATATATATATATATATATATATATATATTGCTGTGGATATGAGAATGTTTTTTTTTTTTTGTTGTGTAATGAATTGTTGTAAAATGTCACCCTCCTTCCTGCATTTGTTGTTGTATAAAGGTCAAAGGGCGTTCCCGTAGTTAATTCCATAAAACATACACGAAGGACACCATATATCCCGGTTCGGTAGTTATATCCTTATTATGTGTATTAGTGTAAGGCTGTGTCTTCCATTAATTTAAATACTCCATTGCACCAAGTGAAATAAGAGTAGATTCCTTTCACCTTCCCCTTCCAACAATTGCCAACTGTTCCCTCCGCGACTCCATTCGCCACGAGGTCGGCTCGGAGAAGAAGGGGGAGGAGCCGCCGAATCCTGGGCGTGCCCGCCCATCGTCATCAAGGGCGGAGCCAGAGGGCCGTGCCGACCAATCAGGGCCGAGGCGAGCTCACCGATGGGCGTGTTCTAGAGGCCGGCGGCTTGATTGCCCGGGGGGGTTATAAAGAGCACGCGCGGAAGCCGTTAAGAAGAAGTGTGCACGAGGGCGAAGCAAGAGAGGAACGTCCTGAGAGAGATACGTCCTAAGATATACGTCCAAAGAGATACATGCAGAGATACGTGCGACGATCAAGTGCAAGCGAGTCAGAGCGGCGAAGTGCGAAGTGCCAAGTAGGGAAAGTGCCGAGTGCGCAGAGCCAAGTGCAAGAGAGTTCAATGGAGCAGCTTTGGAGAGCGAACGGTGCACCGGAGGGGCTTCGCCGTGCAGATTGGAACCGCGGCTGTTTTGGCGATCCCAGCTCGGGTATTGACGGCAGCTATCCGCTTCCGGCCCGACCGATCCCCGCTGAACCTTCCTCCCCCGCCAAGCCATTCCTCCTTCCGATCCTTCCTGCCTGCAAATTCCCAATTCGTGTGAGTCCGTCTTTCGTTTGTTCTGTCCAGGGTTCAAAGTAAGACTGCCATAGATAAGCTAAGTTTCACTTTGTCCGCTTCTTCTTCTTCTGTTTTTATTTTATTATCCTTCCTTCTCCTTGGTTTCTTTGATTGTGTAAATAGTAGGAATAAATTTAGTAGCATTTCCAACCTTTTTGCTTTGGTGTTCTTCTTCTTCACAACCTTCGCTTTAGTCTTTTCCCCATTGAATATCTGTGGCGCGATTCGGCCAACGTTCAGGAATCGGGTTAGTCGGGGTAACTGTTCGGGCGCGGCGGCCATCCGCTCGGCAAACAACATCCTCGCCGCGGTCCCGTAACAATATACTCGATCTCGATTCTGTTTTCAAAAAAAATAAATACATGATGATGTGACTGTGTGTATGAATGATGCATTATAATGTGAATGTGCATACTAATGATGCATTATGATGTGACTGTGTGTATTAATGATGTATTTTAATGTGAATATGTGTACGAATGATGCATTATGATGTCAATATGTGGACTAATGATGCATTATAATGTGAATATGTGTATTAATGGTGTATTATAATGTGAATATGTGCACTAATGATGTATCATTATGTGAATTTGTGCATTAAGGATGCATTATAATGTGAATATGTGTACTAATGATGCATTATGATGTGACTGTCATCATTTCAACTGTCATCATGCCAGTTGGCTGGGTGTGGGTACCTCTCTCACCAGCCATGGCTCCTCAGCAAAGGACTTCTGCGACTCACTGGGACTGACACAATCTGTCAATTTCCCGACCCGGATCTCAGTCAACGGAACATCTTCTCTTCTGGACTTGGTTATGACTAACTTCCCTGAAAATGTCTGCTGCTCTTCTTCTGCTCCGATCGGAACATCTGATCATGTCCTTGTTAAAGTGGACATCTCTCTGACCATCCTCAGGGAGCCTGCTCAGCGTCGACGAGTCTGGCATTTCACTCAGGCCAACTGGCACGGTCTTCAAGCAGCCATCAATCATCTGGACTGGTCTCCCATCTCTACCACCTCTGACATCAACTCATCCTGGGAATTCTTCCAAAGTAAATTGCTCTCTCTCATGCACAGATTTATCCCATCTCGTCTTCAGTTGTCATACCCTTCCTCCCGTCCATGGTACACGGAATCTTGTGGTGAGGCTGTTGCCCAGAAACAACTTGCCTTCGTCTCCTGGAAAGCAAATCCAACGGAAGGAAATCTCATTTCCTTTCACAAAGCCCGAAACAAGTGTGTGTCCACCCTCAGGAGAGCCAGGAAACAATATCTCTCCGTTCTCAAGACCGAACTCTCTTATCTGTCTCCCTCTTCCAAATCCTGGTGGCGTCTGGTCAAATCCGTTTCTGGTGTTTGTTCCCCCTCCATCCCCTCCCTTACCTCAAACGGCTACACAGCTGACTCCGCACGTGAAAAAGCTGAATGCCTCAACTCTGTGTTTGCCTCTAAATCTTGTGTCCCAAACCCATCCCTCTCTGTACCCACCATACCCAGTCGTACCCTGCTGCTCCTGGACTCCGTGTCCTTTCCTCCTGACAAGGTGGAAAAGTTTCTGTCAACCCTCGACTCTGATTCTGCAACTGGACCCGACGGCATCAGCCCACGGGTCCTAAAATCCTGCTCTGCTGCTCTATCTCACCCTCTCTCTGTTCTCTTCGCCCTCTCTTTTGCTCAAGGTCAACTGCCATCTGCTTGGAAATCAGCCAACATCACCGCTTTGCACAAAAAAGGTGCAAAAACAGATCCTAGCAACTACAGACCAATCAGCCTTCTCCCAATTATCAGCAAAGTCATGGAATCCATCATTGCTTCTGATATGAAATCTTTCCTCTTCTCCAATGGCTTGATCTCTGATCATCAATTTGGTTTCAGACCAGGTCACTCTACTCTGGACATGCTGCTTCTGCTGTCTCAACAATGGATGGAGGTCCTCAATGCCAAACAGGAAATTAGAGCTGTCTCCCTCGACATATCACGTGCCTTCGACACGGTCTGGCACCCCGCTCTGCTCACCAAACTCTCCTCCTTTGGTATCCATGGAAATCTCCACGCATGGCTGGCGGACTTCCTCTCTAGTCGTCGTCAACGTGTGGCCCTGAATGGGTTTCTCTCATCTCCTCTTCCTGTTCAGGCTGGAGTTCCCCAAGGCAGTGTTCTGGGCCCCGTGCTTTTTCTGGTCTTCATCAATGATCTCTCTGACTCTCTCGAAAATCCTCTCTATCTCTTTGCTGATGACTCCACTCTCTGCCGCTCCATTCCTCTTCCCTCAGATCGGCAGTCTGCTGCCTCCTCACTCTCTGAAGACCTGGACAAAATCACAGACTGGTCAAACAAGTGGAACATGTCTTTCAATCCTGACAAATCTCACACTCTTACTATGTCTCTCCGAAAAGATCGACTGGACAACCCTCCCATCTACTTTCTCAACAATCCTCTCCAAGAAGTTCTGTCGCTCAAGATTTTGGGTCTCACTATCTGCCATGATCTTTCTTGGGAAAACCACATTTCCAAGCTGGCCTCCAAAGCCAGTCGCCGACTGGGCATCCTCCGTCGTGCGAAGTCCTTCCTCGGCACACCTGAGCTCCTCACCACATACAAGGCTTTCATCCGCAGCTCAATGGAATACTGTTCTCCCCTATGGGCCGGTGCTCCTGCCTCACACCTAGCTCGGCTTCACGCTGTTGAAACCAAAGCTTTCAGAATTATTGGAATCTCCCGCGATGAAGCTATCTCTGAGGGCCTTTCACTCACTCACCGCAGGCAGGTAGGTGGTCTTTCTGTCTTCTACCGACTCCTCTCCGGCCTTGCACCCCCAGCTCTCTCTGTGCTCTGTCCCCCAAATATTCCTACAGGTCGCACAAGATCTGCCAGCAACCCTCTGATGGTTAAACTGCCGAAATCTCGGCTCTCCGCTCACCTTCACTCTTTCATTCCTCTTTTCTCCCGCCTCTGGAACAAACTCCCTCACTCCCTTCAATCCCACTCCTCCCTCCAGGTCTTTAAAACAGCTGTTCACCACCATCTCTTATCTTCCCCCATCCAAAACCTTGATCTTTTCTACCCCCGCTAATTCACCCCAGATCCACCTTGTTTGAAATTCCAACTTCTTTCCTGGAAGTCCTGGCAGTGTCCATATGTTTTATACCTCTCCCACTGCCCCCTTCCCACGCCCCCCCCCCCCCAAAGCCCTCGCCCTCTCTCAGATCTCTCGATGTCTCCATGTCTCTCGGTCCCTGCTCTCAAATGTTGTGTTTGTGTCCTTCCCCCTCTCTCCCCATCTTGTCTACCGCTCCCTATGTTATATGTTTTATGTGTCGGTTTGTCTTTCTGTGTGATTAATGTTCGCTCTTTCACGAGCCTCGATATTGTATACAAAAAAAAAAAAAAAAAAAAAAAAAAAAAAAGACTGTATTAATGGTGTATTATAATATGAATATGCACACTAATGATGCATTATAATGTGAATATGTGCACTAATGATGTATCATTATGTGAATTTGTGCATTAATGATGCATTATAATGTGAATATGTGTACTAATGATGCATTATGATGTGACTGTGTGTATTAATGGTGTATTATAATATGAATATGCATACTCATGATGCATTATGATGTGACTGTGTGTATTAATGGTGTATTATAATGTGAATATGTGTACTAATGATGTATCATTATGTGAATATGTGTACTAATGATGCATTATGATGTGAATATGTGTACTAATGATGTATCATTATGGGAATATGTGTACTAATGATGCATTATGATGTGACGATGTGTATTAATGATGTTTTATCATGTGGATATGTGTACTAATGATGTATCATTATGTGGATATGTGTACTAATGATGCATTATGATGTGAATATGTGTACTAATGATGCATTATAATGTGAATATGTGTATTAATGGTGTATTATAATGTGAATATGTGCACTAATGATGTATCATCTATCTATAATTCCAGCAATCTCTGTGTGTCTGTCTGTGTGTCTGTGACCGCTGTTTCTCGACAACCACGGGTCCGATATACTTGAAACTTGCCAGGTATATTGCTGGGGACCCGAGGATGTGCCTTTTCAAGGTTTGTAATTAATCGGACAAGTACCTACCGAGCTATGTCCAAAAAACGCTTCAACCAATCAGAGAGCAGCGAGCTATCACGTGTGCCAAACCGTTAATGCAATGCAAGCGTTAATGCGTTAATGCAAGGCTTTTCTTTTTTTCCCTCTTCTCTTTCTACTTTTCCTTGCGATTAAATTGCAAACAGCCAAAATACGTTGGCGCTAATTGAATAATTGGCCATTAACACTAAAATAATCGTAACTGCGATATGCCAACTTCCGGACAGTGCAGCCTTCCATGTTGTTGTTGTTTGCAGCAGCTGTTTGCAGCAAGGCAAGGCTTTTCTTTTTTTCCCTCTTCTCTTTCTACTTTTCCTTGCGATTAAATTGCAAAAAGCCAAAATACGTTGGCGATAATTGAATAATTGGGCATTATGTTTTACAACTAATAAAAACGAATTTGCGATTCATTCGCTTTCCTGCGCGTTTGTGTACGCGATGGCGATTTCTTTACCAAACTCCGGAAGCCGTTCGCTTTGGACCGAACCATTGCATGTAAATAGAGGGGGGGGATTGTCACCACTCGCAAGCCGTTCGCTTTGGACCAAACCATTTCATGTAAATAGGGGGGGGGGATATAATTTTAGATATATATATAGTACGGGCATGCCCTAGTTATGTGAATTTGTGCATTAATGATGCATTATAATGTGAATATGTGTACTAATGATGCATTATGATGTGACTGTGTGTATTAATGGTGTATTATAATATGAATATGCACACTAATGATGCATTATAATGTGAATATGTGTACTAATGATGTATCATTATGTGAATTTGTGCATTAATGATGCATTATAATGTGAATATGTGTACTAATGATGCATTATGATGTGACTGTGTGTATTAATGATGCATTATGATGTGAATATGTGTACTAATGATGCATTATGATGTGAATATGTGTACTAATGACGCATTATGATGTGAATATGTGTACTAATGATGCATTATGATGTGACTGTGTGCACTAATGATGCATTATGATGTGAATATGTGTACTAATGATGCATTATAATGTGAATATGTGTACTAATGATGTATTATAATGTGAATATGTGTATTAATGATGTATTATAATGTGAATATGTTTATTAATAATGTATTATAATGTGAATATGTTTATTAATGATGTATTATAATGTGAATATGTGTATTAATGATGTATTAAAATGTGAATATGTGCACTAATGATGTATTATAATGTGAATATGTTTATTAATGATGTATTATAATGTGAATATGTGTATTAATGATGTATTAAAATGTGAATATGTGCACTAATGATGTATTATAATGTGAATATGTTTATCAATGATGTATTACAATGTGAATATGAATAACCCAGAGGACCCCGGAGGAGGAGCTACGAATCCGAGAGGATACCCAGAGGACCTCGGAGGAGGAGCTATGAATCCGAGAGGACACCCAGAGGACCTCGGAGGAGGAGCTACAAATCCGAGCGGATACCCAGAGGACCTTGGAGGAGGAGCTACAAATCCAAGAGGATAACCATAGGACCCCGGAGGAGGAGCTACGAATCCGAGAGGATAACCAGAGGACTTCTAAGGAGGAGCTACGAATCCGAGAGGATACCCAGAGGACCTCGGAGGAGGAGCTACGAATCCGAGAGGATACCCAGAGGACCTCGGAGGAGGAACTACGAATCCGAGAGGATACCCAGAGGACCTCGGAGGAGGAGCTACAAATCCGAGAGGATACCCAGAGGACCTCGGAGGAGGAGCTATGAATCCGAGAGGATACCCAGAGGACCTCGGAGGAGGAGCTATGCCGACGAGAGGATACCCAGAGGACCTTGGAGGAGGAGCTACGCCATTGAGAGGATACCCATAGGACCTCGGAGGAGGAGCTACGACTCCGGGAGGATACCCAGAGGACCTCAGAGGAGGAGTTACGTATCCGAGAGGATACCCAGATGACCTCGGAGGAGGAGGTATACCGCCAAGAGCATACCCAGAGGACCTTGGAGATGGAGCTACGAATCCGAGAGCATATCCAGAGGACCTTGGAGGCGGAGCTACGAATACGAGAGGCGAGGACTCGGGCTCTGTCAGCGGGCTGCCTCAACCATTCCCGTCTTATATAGGTGGGACGAGTATGCCGTAGGCCTTACCCCACCCTGCCTGATATATATATATACTTGAACTCGATTCTGTCTACAAAAACAAACAAACAAAAAAAAACCTCATCCCTCCCCACCTTATATAGGCGGAGGAGTTTGCGGGCTTTGTCGGCGTGCGACCTAACCCCACCCCGCCTTATATAGGTGGGGCAAGGACTCGAGATCTGTCAGCGGGCGGCCTCACCCATCCCCGCCTTCTAGAGGTGGGGCGAATATGCAGGTCGCAGTAGGCTTTAACCTGCCCTGCCTTATTTAGGTGGGGCAACCACTCGGGTTCAGTCGCCGGGCTGTCCCACCCCGCCGCGCATTTTATTTTTTATAAAAGACCTCGATATAATGTGCATGTTTCCACACCAAAATAAGATTTGAAATTTAAATTTAATATGTCCATCCTTTGCTCTTATGTTGTATTTTGAAGATTGTTTTAGTTTATTAACTGATTGCAAAGTGTTTAACATGAAAGATTTCGCAAACGGATATTGGTTTTATTTTTGGAGTCCACTGAAGTTTATTCTTTGAAACTGTTTTCATGTTGAATCAATGCAATGGGACATTTTCAATCTTTACTCAATAATCTGTTTTTGGAAGATAGTTTCAATTTGATGGTAAAATACTTGTGCACTGGTGCAAACAATAGGGCCATTATAGTTGTAAAAACATCAGCATTTACATGTTCTTGACTTTATTATTTTCACCAGTATCCTGACAGGTTTTGGATTTTGAAATCTTCCATCACAATCTTCGCCATCAATTCCTCTCCTAAATAAGTTCACCAATCTCTGCGATTGAGGACCAGGAAGCTCAATGATAAATTGCAGTTTTGTTTTCTGTGCATGTGAAGATTATTTTTCAGCGATAAACATGTGGCAACCCTCATTGACTGATTGGACTCTGGAGACCACATCAGGAAGCAGATTCTTCACCTTATTTTGTCCAAAGTTGGTGAAAAATTCTCACTTATTTCCTTTGATGGTGAAGTGGAGATGGAAGTAATAATGGATGTCCATCACTTTGACGGGCGAGGTTGGGGCCCGTCAATTTTTTCCTTTGGTGGGCATGGTTGTGGATGTCTTAGTTTTATATCTTGTTTTTTCATTCATTCAGAGATATCCTTGTTGTCTTTCGATTGTCAGAGGAAGGACCTTTTTAGGTGTTGTATTGTTTTTATATGGTTCAATCACGACTACATTTTATGAGAAACTGTCTTGCAACTTACATGAGATATATGTCCTTTCTCGTGGAGAGTAAGTGTGGTCCAACCCTCACCCAAGTGGGCGACCTCACCTCGCTGCAGCTTATAAAGGTGGGGCAAGGAATCAAGCCCTGTCGGCGGGGGGCCTCACCCCTCCCCGCCTTACATAGGTGGGGCGAGTATGCTGGAGGGCTGACCTTGCTCTGCCTTGTATATACTTGAGCTCAATTCTGTGTTTAAAAAATGTATATATGTATCTATATTATAATAGGCTACGGTGATTCTGTTGGACGTCTGTCCGGGGGTGTGGCTTCATCCGTTTGCAGAGTAGCTCCACCCGTAGCTCCACCCATTCTTGGAGAGGCTTCATGTAAACAAATATCCACCATTTTATTAACTCGAATGGCTTTGAGGCCTGTTTAGTTAGGCCCGTGCTGTCTTTCTCTCTCACACAGGTTTATTTCAATTCTAATTCGATATATCATTTCATTTTTAACAGTCGCTAACATTGTGTTAGACTCGGTTGAAAAAAAACGGGAAGAGAATCCCAAGAAAGTTTCCGTTTATAGAACGAAATGATTTCTCAAAGGCCTGTAAACTAAACGCCCATTTTATCGAATTCACCATCTGATTTAATTTTTATCGATGGTTTTCGACTCGGTGTCAGAAATAATTGAGAACATTCACAGACGCACGGGAAATTGCCGAGATATATTTATAACAAGTACAAAAAGTTTTAATTAAAACAAAAGCCGCGTCGATGTTGCACAATGCCTCGATGCAGCTGTGCCTATAACGTCGATGTTATAGGCACAGGACATTCCTATTGATTCGATTACTTGATGTTATTTTTGTGCAAAGTGAAAATATATCTCGGCAATTTCCTGTGTGTGGCGACGAATTTTTTATATATCTCGGCATTTTCCCGTCTGTTATTTCAGGCGGTGTATGACTGACCATGCCGCGATTTAAAAAAAATATATCTCGGCAATTTCCCGTGTGTGGCGACATGTGAACGAAGCGATGCTCCTCTCTCCACATTATTGTGACGACGTATAAATTAAATATTTCATCGTGACGATTGTCATCAAATGGACGAATTTTTAATATATCTCGGCATTTTCCCATCTGTTATTTCAGGCGGCGTATGACTGACCATGCCGCGATTTAAAAAATATATATCTCGGCAATTTCCCGTATGTGGCGACACGTGAACGAAGCTATGCTCCTCTCTCCACATTATTGTGACGACGTATAAATTAAATATTTCATCGTGACGATTGTCATCAAATGGACGAATTTTTAATATATCTCGGCATTTTCCCGTCTGTTATTTCGGGCGGTGTATGACTGACCATGCCGCGATTTAAACAAAATATATATATCTCGGCATTTTCCCACCTGTTATTTCGGGCGGTGTATGACTGACCATGCCGCGATAAAAAAAAAAAAAATCTCAATGGACTTGAAGTTACAGGCCTTTGAGAATTCATTTCGTGCTATAAAGGGCAACTTTCATCGGATTTTCTTCCCGTTTTTTTTCAACCGAGTCTAAAACTATGTTAGCGACTGTGAAAAATGAAATGATATACCGAATTTGATTTGAAAGAAAACTGTGTGAGAGAGGAAGACACCACAGGCCTACAAAACAGGCCTCAAAGCTATGCGAGTTAATAAAATGGTGGATATTTGTTTATATGAAGCCGCTCCCACAATGGGTGGAGCTATGGCTCCCAGAATGGGTGGAGCTTTGAGGTTTTGTCTTCTCTGCAAGAACAAGAACAACAAGAAGAAGAAGAACAACAACAACAGCAGAGGGCACTCTATGACCAGCGTCTGCGACGCGGCTAAAAAAATCGCGCCATGATGATACACAAAAATACACCGCCTAAAATAACAGTTGGGGAAAATGTCGACATATATTAAAAATTTGCTTTTTCTTTTCGTTAAGATATATTACTTTTACGTTTTATGAGAGTCGGCACAAAAACGACATATATATCTTCGTTCTTTCTTATTTCATTCAACATTATTATCCGCAAGTAAAATATGTTTCACGAAATTACCGAGAGATATGCCTTCGTTTTTTTTTATTAGTTATGTGCGCATACACTTTAAATAGGTTTGGCAATAGGGGTTGGCGAGGAGTGTGAGGGGTTGTAGAGGGGTGTGAGGAGGTATTGGAGAGGAGTGCGAGGAGGCATTGGAGAGGAGTGCAAGGAGGAATTGGAGAGGAATGCGAGGAGGTATTTGAGAGGAATGCGAGGAGGTATTGGAGAGGAATGCGAGGAGTTATTGGAGAGGAGGGCGAGGAGGTATTGGAGAGGAGTGCGAGGAGGTATTGGAGAGGAGTGCGAGGAGGTATTGGAGAGGAGTGTGAGGAGGTATTGGAGAGGAGTGCGAGAAGGTATTGGAGAGGAGTGCGAGGAGGTATTGGAGAGGAGTGTGCGGGATTGGAGAAGAGTGTGCGGGATTGGAGAGGAGTGTGCGGGATTGGAGAGGAGTGTGCGGGATTGGAGAGGAGTGTGCGGGATTGGAGAGGAGTGTGCGGGATTGGAGAGGAGTGTGCGGGATTGGAGAGGAGTGTGTGGGATTGGAGAAGAGTGTGCGGGATTGGAGAAGAGTGTGCGGGATTGGAGAGGAGTGTGCGGGATTGGAGAGGAGTGTGCGGGATTGGAGAGGAGTGTGAGGGATTTGAGAGGCGTGCGAGGGATTGGAGAGGAGTGTGAGGGATTGGAGAGGAGTGTGAGGGATTGGAGAGGAGTGTGAGGGATTGGATAGGAGTGTGAGGGATTGGGGAGGAGTGTGAGGGATTGGAGAGGAGTGTGAGGGATTGGAGAGGAGTGCGAGGAGGTATTGGAGAGGAGTGTGAGGAGGTATTGGAGAGGAGTGTGAGGAGGAGTGGTATTGGAGAGGCGTGAGGGTAGAGAGCAGTGAGGGGGTCACATATTATGTGAAATAAATAAGTTGTGTTCATTACACCATTTTAACCATTTTGTAAAATTTAATGTGCAGCATCTAAATCAAGATGTCCAAATGTCACACACCATACCCATGGGATTCCCACGGGTGACCCCACGAGTATATATATACTCGATCTCGATTCTGTGTACAAAAAAAATAAATACCTGATGATGTGACTGTGTGTATGAATGATGCATTCTAATGTGAATGTGCGTACTAATGATGCATTATGATGTGACTGTGTGTGTTAATGATGTATTATAATGTGAATGTGCGTACTAATGATGCATAATGATGTGACTGTGTGTATTAATGATGTATTATAATGTGAATATGTGTACTAATGATGCATGATAATGTGAACATGTGTACTAATGATGCATTATGATGTGAATATGTGTACTAATGACGCATTATGATGTGACTGTGTGTATTAATGATGTATTATCATGTGAATATGTGTACTAATGATGCATTATGATGTGAATATGTGTGCTAATGATGCATTATAATGTGAATATGTGTATTAATGGTGTATTATAATGTGAATATGTGCACTAATGATGTATCATTATGTGAATTTGTGCATTAATGATGCATTATGATGTGAATATGTGTACTAATGATGCATTATGATGTGAATATGTGTACTAATGATGCATTATAATGTGAATATGTGTACTAATGACGCATTATGATGTGGATATGTGTACTAATGACGCATTATGATGTGAATATGTGGACTAATGATGATTATAATGTGAATATGTGTACTAATGATGCATTATGACGTGAATATGTGCACTAATGATGCATAATAATGTGACTATGTGTACTAATGATGTATTATGACATGAATATGTGCACTAATGATGCATTATAATGTGAATATGTTTACTAATGATGCATTATGACATGAATATGTGTACTAATGATGCATTATAATGTGAATATGTGTACTAATGACGCATTATAATGTGAATATGTTTACTAATGATGCATTATGGCATGAATATGTGTACTAATGATGTATTATAATGTGAATATGTGTATTAATGGTGTATTATAATGTGGATATGTGTACGAATGATGTATCATTATGTGAATATGTGTACTAATGATGCATTATAATGTGAATATGTGTACTCATGATGTATTATCATGTGAATATGTGTACTCATGATGCATTATAAAGTGATTATGTGTATTAATGATGTATTATCATGTGAATATGTGTACTAATGATGCATTATGATGTGACTGTGTGTATTAATGATGTATTATCATGTGAATATGTGTACTAATGATGCATTATGATGTGACTGTGTGTATTAATGATGTATTATAATGTGAATATGTGTGCTAATGATGTATCATTATGTGAATATGTGTAATAATGACGCATTATGATGTGAATATGTGGACTAATGATGCATTATAATGTGAATATGTGTTCTAATGATGCATTATGATGTGAATATGTGCACTAATGATGCATTATGATGTGAATATGTGTACTAATGATGCATTATAATGTGAATATGTGTACTAATGATGAATTATGATGTGAATATGTGTGCTAATGATGCTTTATAATGTGAATATGTGTACTAATGATGCATTATGATGTGAATATGTGTACTAATGACGCATTACGATGTGAAAATGTGTACTAATGATGCATTATGATGTGAATATGTGTACTAGTGATGCATTATAATGTGACTGTGTGTATTAATGATGTATTATAATGTGAATATGTGTATTAATGGTGTATTATAATGTGGATATGTGTACTAATGATGTATCATTATGTGAATATGTGTACTAATGACGCATTATGATGTGAATATGTGCACTAATGATGCATTATAATGTGAATATGTGTTCTATTGATGCATTATGATGTGAATATGTTTACTAATGATGCATTATGATGTGAATATGTGCACTAATGATGCATTATAATGTGAATATGTGCACAAATGACGCATTATGATGTGAATATGTGCAATAATGATGCATTATAATGTGAATATGTGTACTAATGATGCATTATGACATGAATATGTGCACTAATGATGCATTATAATGTGAATATGTGTTCTAATGACGCATTATGATGTGAATATGTGTACTAATGATGCAATATGATGTGAATATGTGTACTAATGATGCATTATAATGTGAATATGTGTACTAATGATGCATTATGATGTGAAAATGTGTACTAATGATGCATTATAATGTGAATATGTGTCCTAATGATGCATTATGATGTGACTGTGTGTATTAATTGATGTATTATCATGTGAATATGTGTTCTAATGATGCATTATGATGTGAATATGTTTACTAATGATGCATTATGATGTGAATATGTGCACTAATGATGCATTATAATGTGAATATGTGTACTAATGATGCATTATGATGTGAATATGTGTAATAATGATGCATTATAATGTGAATATGTGTACTAATGATGCATTATGACGTGAATATGTGCACTAATGATGCATTATAATGTGAATATGTGTACTAATGATGCATTATGATGTGAATATGTGTACTAATGATGCATTATGATGTGAATATGTGTACTAATGATGCATTATAATGTGAATATGTGTACTAATGATGCATTATGATGTGAAAATGTGTACTAATGATGCATTATAATGTGAATATGTGTCCTAATGATGCATTATGATGTGACTGTGTGTATTAATTGATGTATTATCATGTGAATATGTGTACTAATGATGTTTTATCATGTGGATATGTGTACTAATGATGCATTATGATGTGAATATGTGTACTAACGATGCATTATGATGTGACTGTGTGCACTAATGATGCATTATGATGTGAATATGTGTACTAATGATGCATTATAATGTGAATATGTGTACTAATGATGTATTATAATGTGAATATGTGTATTCATGATGTATTATAATGTGAATATGTTTATTAATAAGGTATTATAATGTGAATATGTTTATTAATGATGTATTATAATGTGAATATGTGTATTAATGATGTATTAAAATGTGAATATGTGCACTAATGATGTATTATAATGTGAATATGTTTATTAATGATGTATTATAATGTGAATATGTGTATTAATGATGTATTAAAATGTGAATACGTGCATTCATGATGTATTATAATGTGAATATGTTTATTAATGATGTATTACAATGTGAATATGAATAACCCAGAGGACCTCGGAGGAGGAGCTACGAATCCGAGAGGATACCCAGAGGACCTCGGAGGAGGAGCTATGAATCCGAGAGGACACCCAGAGGACCTCTGAGGAGGAGCTACGAATCCGAGAGGATACCCAGAGGACCTTGGAGGAGGAGCTACGAATCTGAGAGGATACCCAGAGGACCTCAGAGGAGGAGCTACGAATCCGAGGGGATACCCAGAGGACCTCGGAGGAGGAGCTACAAATCCGAGAGGATAACCATAGGACCCCGGAGGAGGAGCTACGAATCCGAGAGGATAACCAGAGGACTTCGAAGGAGGAGCTACGAATCCGAGAGGATACCCAGAGGACCTCGGAGGAGGAGCTACGAATCCTAGAGGATACCCAGAGGACCTCGGAGGAGGAGCTACGAATCAGAGAGGATACCCAGAGGACCTCGGAGGAGGAGCTACGAATCCGAGAGGATACCCAGAGGACCACGGAGGAGGAGCTACAAATCCGAGAGGATACACAGAGGACCTCGGAGGAGGAGCTACCAATACGAGAGGATACCCAGAGGACCTCGGAGGAGGAGCTACGAATCCGAGAGGATACCCAGAGGACCTCGGAGGAGGAGATACGAATCAGAGAGGATACCCAGAGGACCTCGGAGGAGGAGCTTCGAATCTGAGAAGATACCCAGAGGACCTCGGAGGAGGAGCTACGAATCCGAGAGGATACCTAGAGGACCTCGGAGGAGGAGCTATGAATCCGAGAGGATACCCAGAGGACCTCGGAGGAGGAGCTACGAATCGGAGAGGAAACCCAGAGGACCTCGGAGGAGGAACTACGAATCCGAGAGGATACCCAGATGACCTCGGAGGAGGAGCTACGAATCCGAGAGGAAACCCAGAGGACCTCGGAGGAGGAACTACGAATCCGAGAGGATACCCAGATGACCTCGGAGGAAGAGCTACTCCGCCGAGAGGCGAGGACTCGGGCTCTGTCAGCGGGCTGCCTCACCCATTCCCGGCTTATATAGGTTGGACGAGTATGCCGTAGGCCTTACGCCGTCCTGCCTCATATGTATACCTGAGCTCGATTCTGTCTGCAAAAACTGATAAAGGTGGAGGAGTTTGCGGGCTCTGCCGGCGTGCGACCTAACCCCACCCCGCCTTATATAGGTGGGGCGAGGACTCGAGCTCTGTCAGCGGCTGGCCTCACCCATCCCTGCCTTATAGAGGTGGGGCGAGTATGCGGGAGGCTTTAACCCGCCCTGCTTTAAATAGGTGGAGCAACAACTCGGGTTCAGTCGCCGGGCGGTCCCACCCCACCCCGCATTTTATTTTTTATGAAAGTCCTCGATATAATAAATCTGTTTCCACACCAAAATAAGATTTGAAATTTTAATTTAATATGTACATCCTTTGCTCTTATGTTGTATTTTGATGATTGTATTCATTTATTAACTGATTGCAAAGTGTTTAACATGAAAGCTTTCGCAAATGGATATTGGTTTTATTTTTGGAGTCCACTGAAGTTGATTCTTTGAAACTGTTTTCATGTTGAATCAATGCTATGAGACATTTTCAATCTTTACTCAATAATCTGTTTTTGGAAGATCGTTTCAATTTGATGGTACAATACTTGGGCACTGGTGCAAACAATAGGGCCATTATAGTTGTAAAAACATCAGCATTTACATGTTCTTGACTTTATTATTTTCACCAGTATCTTGACATGTTTTGGATTTTGAAATCTTCCATCACAATCTTAGCCATCAATTCCTCTCCTAAAGAAGTTCACCAATCTCTGTGATTGAGGACCAGGAAGCTCAATGATAAATTGCAGTTTTGTTTTCTGTGCATGTGAAGATTATTTTTCAGCGATAAACATGTGGCAATCCTCACTGACTGCTTGGACTCTGGAGACCACATCAGGAAGCAGATTCTTCACCTTATTTGGTCCAAGGGTGGTGAAAAATTCTCACTTATTT
Organism: Myxine glutinosa; assembly: GCF_964187855.1. NCBI lineage: Eukaryota > Metazoa > Chordata > Myxini > Myxiniformes > Myxinidae > Myxine > Myxine glutinosa. The sequence continues at coordinate 159,248,449 of NC_136264.1, read as the reverse complement.
CCTTTGATGGTGAAGTGGAGATGGAAGTAACAATGGATGTCCATCACTTTGACGGGCGAAGTTGGGGCCCGTCAATTTTTAGCCACGTCGCAGACGCTGCTCATAGAGTGCCCTCTGCTGTTGTTGTTGTTCTTCTTCCTCTTCTTGTTCTTCTTCTTCTTGTTGTTCTTGCAGAGAAGACAAAACCTCGAAGCTCCACCCATTCTGGGAACCATAGCTCCACCCATTTTGGGAGAGGCTTCATAAAAACAAATATCCACCATTTTATTAACTCGCATAGCTTTGAGGCCTGTTTTGTAGGCCCGTGGTGTCTTCCTCTCTCACACAGTTTTATTTCAAATCAAATTCGATATATCATTTCTTTTTTCACAGTCGCTAACATAGTTTTAGACTCAGTTGAAAAAAAACGGGAAGAAAATCCGATGAAAGTTGCCCTTTATAGAACAAAATGAATGCTCAAAGGCCTGTAACTTCAAGTCCATTGGGATATATATTTTTTAGATCGTGGCATGGTCAGTCATACACCGCCCGAAATAAGAGACGGGAAAATGCCGAGATATATATATATTTTGTTTAAATTGCGGCATGGTCAGTCATACACCGCCCGAAATAAGAGACGGGAAAATGCCGAGATATATATATATTTTGTTTAAATTGCGGCATGGTCAGTCATACACCGCCCGAAATAACAGACGGGAAAATGTCGAGATATATTAAAAATTCGTCCATTTGATGACAATCGTCACGATGAAATATTTAATTTATACGTCATCACAATAATGTGGAGAGAGGAGCATAGCTTCGTTCACGTGTCGACACACACGGGAAAATGCCGAGATATATAAAAAATTCGTCGCCACAAATGGGAAATTGCCGAGATATATTTTCACTTTGCACAAAAATAACATCAAGTAATCGAATCAATAGGAATGTCCTGTGCCTATAACATCGACGTTATAGGCACAGCTGCATCTAGGCATTGTGTAACATCGACGCGGCTTTTGTTTTAATTAAAACTTTTTGTATTGTTTCCTTTGGTGGGCATGGTTGTGGATGTCTTAGTTTTATATCTTGTTTTTTCATTCATACAGAGATATCCTTGTTATCTTTCGATTGTCAGAGGAAGGACCTTTTTAGGTGTTGTATTGTTTTTTATATGGTTCAATCACGACTACATTTTATGAGCAACTGTCTTGCAACTTACATGAGATATATGTCCTTTCTCGTGGAGAGTAAGTTTGGTCCAAACCTCACCCAAGTGGGCGACCTCACCTCGTTGCGCCTTATAAAGGTGGGGCGAGGTATCAAGCCCTGTCGGCGGGGGGCTTCACCCCTCCCCGCCTTACATAGGTGGGGCGAGTATGCGGGAGGCCTGACCCCGCCCTGCCTTGCATATACTTGAGCTCAATTCTGTGTTAAAGAAGGTATATATATATATATATATATATATATATATATATATATATTGTTGTGGATATGAGAATGTTTTTTTTTTTTTGTTGTGTAATGAATTGTTGTAAAATGTCACCCTCCTTCCTGCATTTGTTGTTGTATAAAGGTCAAAGGGCGTTCCCGTAGTTAATTCCATAAAACATACACGAAGTACACCATATATCCCGGTTCGGTAGTTATATCCTTATTATGTGTATTAGTGTAAGGCTGTGTCTTCCATTAATTTAAATACTCCATTGCACCAAGTGAAATAAGAGTAGATTCCCTTCACCTTCCCCTTCCAACAATTGCCAACTGTCCCCTCCACGACTCCATTCGCCACGAGGTCGGCTCGGAGAAGAAGGGGGAGGAGCCGCCGAATCCTGGGCGTGCCCGCCCATCGTCATCAAGGGCGGAGCCAGAGGGCCGTGCCGACCAATCAGGGCCGAGGCGAGCTCACCGATGGGCGTGTTCTAGAGGCCGGCGGCTTGATTGCCCGGGGGGTTATAAAGAGCACGCGCGGAAGCCGTTAAGAAGAAGTGCGCACGAGGGCGAAGCAAGAGAGGAACGTCCTGAGAGAGATACGTCCTAAGATATACGTCTAAAGAGATACATGCAGAGATACGTGCGACGATCAAGTGCAAGCGAGTCAGAGCGGCGAAGTGCGAAGTGCCAAGTAGGGAAAGTGCCGAGTGTGCAGAGCCAAGTGCAAGAGAGTTCAAAGGAGCAGCTTTGGAGAGCGAACGGTGCACCGGAGGGGCTTCGCCGTGCAGATTGGAACCGCGGCTGTTTTGGCGATCCCAGCTCGGGTATTGACGGCAGCTATCCGCTTCCGGCCCGACCGATCCCCGCTGAACCTTCCTCCCCCGCCAAGCCATTCCTCCTTCCGATCCTTCCTGCCTGCAAATTCCCAATTCGTGTGAGTCCGTCTTTCGTTTGTTCTGTCCAGGGTTCTAAGTAAGACTGCCATAGATAAGCTAAGTTTCACTTTGTCCGCTTCTTCTTCTTCTGTTTTTATTTTATTATCCTTCCTTCTCCTTGGTTTCTTTGATTGTGTAAATAGTAGGAATAAATTTAGTAGCATTTCCAACCTTTTTGCTTTGGTGTTCTTCTTCTTCACAACCTTCGCTTTAGTCTTTTCCCCATTGAATATCTGTGGCGCGATTCGGCCAACGTTCAGGAATCGGGTTAGTCGGGGTAACTGTTCGGGCGCGGCGGCCATCCGCTCGGCAAACAACATCCTCGCCGCGGTCCCGTAACAATATACTCGATCTCGATTCTGTGTACAAAAAAAATAAATACATGATGATGTGACTGTGTGTATGAATGATGCATTATAATGTGAATGTGCGTACTAATGATGCATTATGATGTGACTGTGTGTATTAATGATGTATTTTAATGTGAATATGTGTACGAATGATGCATTATGATGTCAATATGTGGACTAATGATGCATTATAATGTGAATATGTGTATTAATGGTGTATTATAATGTGAATATGTGCACTAATGATGTATCATGATGTGAATTTGTGCATTAATGATGCATTATAATGTGAATATGTGCACTAATGATGCATTATGATGTGACTGTGTGTATTAATGGTGTATTATAAAATGAATATGCGTACTAATGATGCATTATGATGTGACTGTGTGTATTAATGGTGTATTATAATGTGAATATGTGTACTAATGATGTATCATTATGTGAATATGTGTACTAATGATGCATTATGATGTGAATATGTGTACTAATGATGTATCATTATGTGAATATGTGTACTAATGATGCATTATGATGTGACGATGTGTATTAATGATGTTTTACCATGTGGATATGTGTACTAATGATGTATCATTATGTGAATATGTGTACTAATGATGCATTATGATGTGAATATGTGTACTAATGATGCATTATAATGTGAATATGTGTACTAATGATGCATTATGATGTGACTGTGTGTTTTATTGATGTATTATCATGTGAATATGTGTACTAATGATGCATTATGATGTGACGATGTGTATTAATGATGTTTTATCATGTGGATATGTGTACTAATGATGCATTATGATGTGACTGTGTGTATTAATAATGTATTATAATGTGAATATGTGTACTAATGATGTATCATGATGTGAATATGTGTACTAATGATGCATTATGATGTGATTATGTGTACTAATGATGCATTATAATGTGAATATGTGTTCTAATGATGCATTATGATGTGAATATGTGTACTAATGATGCATTATGATGTGAATATGTGCACTAATGATGCATTATAATGTGAATATGTGTACTAATGATGCATTATGATGTGAATATGTGCAATAATGATGCATTATAATGTGAATATGTGTACTAATGATGCATTATGACGTGAATATGTGCACTAATGATGCATTATAATGTGAATATGTGTACTAATGACGCATTATGATGTGAATATGTGTACTAATGATGCATTATGATGTGAATATGTGTACTAATGATGCATTATAATGTGAATATGTGTACTAATAGCGCATTATGATGTGAATATGTGTACTAATGATGCATTATAATGTGAATATGTGTCCTAATGATGCATTATGATGTGACTGTGTGTATTAATTGATGTATTATCATGTGAATATGTGTACTAATGATGTTTTATCACGTGGATATGTGTACTAATGATGCATTATGATGTGAATATGTGTACTAATGATGCATTATGATGTGAATATGTGTACTAATGATGCATTATGATGTGACTGTGTGCACTAATGATGCATTATGATGTGAATATGTGTACTAATGATGCATTATGATGTGAATATGTGTACTAATGATGCATTATGATGTGACTGTGTGCACTAATGATGCATTATGATGTGAATATGTGTACTAATGATGCATTATAATGTGAATATGTGTACTAATGATGTATTATAATGTGAATATGTGTATTAATGATGTTGTGGCGGACACAAAAGCCCACTGGCGTGGTGACATCATTCCACGCACCAAGTGGGCGGTGGCCACGCCCGAGGGGTAGGCGTGGCCTCATGATATACCCCGGGCGACCAGCCCGGAGGAGTACAGTGTTACAGTGTAGTCTTACAATAAAGACGTTTATATGTTACCGCTTGTCCGCTTCCTCCTTGCTCACAAGCAGCGCGCGTAACGCCGCGCTTTAATGTATTATAATGTGAATATGTTTATTAATAATGTATTATAATGTGAATATGTTTATTAATGATGTATTATAATGTGAATATGTGTATTAATGATGTATTAAAATGTGAATATGTGCACTAATGATGTATTATAATGTGAATATGTTTATTAATGATGTATTATAATGTGAATATGTGTATTAATGATGTATTAAAATGTGAATATGTGCACTAATGATGTATTATAATGTGAATATGTTTATCAATGATGTATTACAATGTGAATATGAATAACCCAGAGGACCCCGGAGGAGGAGCTACGAATCCGAGAGGATACCCAGAGGACCTCGGAGGAGGAGCTACAAATCCGAGAGGATACCCAGAGGACCTCGGAGGAGGAGCTACAAATCCAAGAGGATAACCATAGGACCCCGGAGGAGGAGCTACGAATCCGAGAGGATAACCAGAGGACTTCGAAGGAGGAGCTACGAATTCGAGAGGATACCCAGAGGACCTCGGAGGAGGAGCTACGAATCCGAGAGGATACCCAGAGGACCTCGGAGGAGGAACTACGAATCCGAGAGGATACCCAGAGGACCTCGGAGGAGGAGCTACAAATCCGAGAGGATACCCAGAGGACCTCGGAGGAGGAGCTACGAATCCGAGAGGATACACAGAGGACCTCAGAGGAGGAGCTACGAATCCGAGAGGATACCCAGAGGACCTTGGAGGAGGAGCTACGAATCAGAGAGGATACCCAGAGGACCTCGGAGGAGGAGCTATGAATCCGAGAGGATACCCAGAGGACCTCGGAGGAGGAGCTATGAATCCGAGAGGATACCCAGAGGACCTCGGAGGAGGAGCTACGAATCCGAGAGGCTACACAGAGGACCTCGGAGGAGGAGCTACGAATCCGAGAGGCTACACAGAGGACCTCGGAGGAGGAGCTACAACGCCGAGAGGATACCCAGAGGACCTCAGAGGCGGAGCTATGAATATTAGAGCATACCCAGAACACCTTGGAGGCGGAGCTACGAATGCGAGAGCTTACCCAGAGGACCTTGGAGGTGGAGCTACGATTCCGAGAGGATACCCAGAGGACCTCGGATGAAAGCTACGAATCCGAGAGGATACCCAGAGGACCTCGGATGAGGAGCTATGAATCCGAGAGGATACCCAGAGGACCTCGGAGGAGGAGCTATGCCGAAGAGAGGATACCCAGAGGATCTTGGAGGAGGAGCTACGCCATTGAGAGGATACCCATAGGACCTCGGAGGAGGAGCTACGACTCCGGGAGGATACCCAGAGGACCTCAGAGGAGGAGTTACGTATCCGAGAGGATACCCAGATGACCTCGGAGGACGAGGTATACCGCCGAGAGCATACCCAGAGGACCTTGGAGATGGAGCTACGAATCCGAGAGCATATCCAGAGGACCTTGGAGGCGGAGCTACGAATACGAGAGGCGAGGACTCGGGCTCTGTCAGCGGGCTGCCTCACCCATTCCCGGCTTATATAGGTGGGACGAGTATGCCGTAGGCCTTACCCCGTCCTGCCTCATATGTATACCTGAGCTCGATTCTGTCTGCAAAAACTGATAAAGGTGGAGGAGTTTGCGGGCTCTGCCGGCGTGCGACCTAACCCCGCCCCGCCTTTTATAGGTGGGGCGAGGACTCGAGCTCTGTCAGCGGCTGGCCTCACCCATCCCTGCCTTATAGAGGTGGGGCGAGTATGCGGGAGGCTTTAACCCACCCTGCCTTAAATAGGTGGGGCAACCACTCGGGTTCAGTCGCCGGGCGGTCCCACCCCGCCCCGCATTTTATTTTTTATGAAAGTCCTCGATATAATAAATGTGTTTCCACACCAAAATAAGATTTGAAATTTTTATTTAATATGTACATCCTTTGCTCTTACTAGGGCATGCCCGTACTATATATATGCCCGTACTATATATCTATCTAAAATTATATCCCCCCCCTCTATTTACATGAAATGGTTTCGTTCATTCGCAACGCCAAAGCGAACGGCGAACGGCTTGCGAGTACAGTGACAATCCCCCCCCTCTATTTACATGAATGGTTTGGTCCATTCGCAACGACCACAGAACCCCCCCCTCTATTTACATGCAATGGTTTGGTCCAAAGCGAACGGCTTCCGGAGTTTGGTAAAGCAATCGCCATCGCGTGCACAAACGCGCAGGAAAGCGAATGAATCGCAAATTCGTTTTTATTAGTTTTAAAACTTTATTAAAACATAGTTTAACGCCAACATAGTTTGCAAACGTGAAATAAATGAATACGCTCTCAAATGTGCCATCCGAGGCAGAGTGTGTCCGCCACGTTCGGCACACGCGATCGTTCGCTGCTCTCTGATTGGTTGAATCGTTTTTTGGACATAGCTCGGTAAGTAATTGTCCGATTAATATGAAACCTTGAAAAGGCACATCCTCGGGTCCCCAGCAATATACCTGGCAAGTTAAAAGTATATCGGACCCGTGGTTGTCGAGAAACAGCGGTCACAGACAAACGTACAGACGTACAGACAGACAGACAGAGATTACTGGAATTATAGATAGACTAGGGCATGCCCGTACTATATATATGCCCGTACTATATATCTATCTAAAATTATATCCCCCCCCTCTATTTACATGAAATGGTTTGGTTCATTCGCAACGCCAAAGCGAACGGCGAACGGCTTGCGAGTACAGTGACAATCCCCCCCCCTCTATTTACATGAATGGTTTGGTCCATTCGCAACGACCACAGAACCCCCCCCTCTATTTACATGCAATGGTTTGGTCCAAAGCGAACGGCTTCCGGAGTTTGGTAAAGCAATCGCCATCGCGTGCACAAACGCGCAGGAAAGCGAATGAATCGCAAATTCGTTTTTATTAGTTTTAAAACTTTATTAAAACATAGTTTAACGCCAACATAGTTTGCAAACGTGAAATAAATGAATACGCTCTCAAATGTGCCATCCGAGGCAGAGTGTGTCCGCCACGTTCGGCACACGCGATCGTTCGCTGCTCTCTGATTGGTTGAATCGTTTTTTGGACATAGCTCGGTAAGTAATTGTCCGATTAATATGAAACCTTGAAAAGGCACATCCTCGGGTCCCCAGCAATATACCTGGCAAGTTAAAAGTATATCGGACCCGTGGTTGTCGAGAAACAGCGGTCACAGACAAACGTACAGACGTACAGACAGACAGACAGAGATTACTGGAATTATAGATAGATGTTGTATTTTGATGATTGTATTCATTTATTAACTGATTGCAAAGTGTTTAACATGAAACCTTTCGCAAATGGATATTGGTTTTATTTTTGGAGTCCACTGAAGTTGATTCTTTGAAACTGTTTTCATGTTGAATCAATGCTATGAGACATTTTCAATCTTTACTCAATAATCTGTTTTTGAAAGATAGTTTCAATTTGATGGTAAAATACTTGTGCATTGGTGCAAACAATAGGGCCATTATAGTTGTAAAAACATCAGTATTTACATGTTCTTGACTTTATTACTTTCACCAGTATCTTGACATGTTTTGGATTTTGAAATCTTCCATCACAATCTTAGCCATCAATTCCTCTCCTAAAGAAGTTCACCAATCTCTGTGATTGAGGACCAGGAAGCTCAATGATAAATTGCAGTTTTGTTTTCTGTGCATGTGAAGATTATTTTTCAGCGATAAACATGTGGCAATCCTCACTGACTGCTTGGACTCTGGAGACCACATCAGGAAGCAGATTCTTCACCTTATTTGGTCCAAGGGTGGTGAAAAATTCTCACTTATTTCCTTTGATGGTGAAGTGGAGATGGAAGTAACAATGGATGTCCATCACTTTGACGGGCGAGGTTGGGGCCCGTCAATTTTTAGCTACGTCGCAGACGCTGCTCATAGAGTGCCCTCTGCTGTTGTTGTTCTTCTTCTTCCTCTTCTTGTTCTTCTTCTTCTTGTTGTTCTTGCAGAGAAGACAAAACCTCGAAGCTCCACCCATTCTGGGAACCATAGCTCCACCCATTTTGGGAGAGGCTTCATAAAAACAAATATCCACCATTTTATTAACTCGCATAGCTTTGAGGCCTGTTTTGTAGGCCCGTGGTGACTTCCTCTCTCACACAGTTTTATTTCAAATCAAATTCGATATATCATTTCTTTTTTCACAGTCGCTAACAGTTTTAGACTCGGTTGAAAAAAAACGGGAAGAAAATCCGATGAAAGTTGCCCTTTATAGAACAAAATGAATGCTCAAAGGCCTGTAACTTCAAGTCCATTGAGATATATATTTTTTAGATCGCGGCATGGTCAGTCATACACCGCCCGAAATAAGAGACGGGAAAATGCCGAGATATATTAAAAATTCGTCCATTTGATGACAATCGTCACGATGAAATATTTAATTTATACGTCATCACAATAATGTGGAGAGAGGAGCATAGCTTCGTTCACGTGTCGCCACACACGGGAAATTGCCGAGATATATTTTTTTTAAATCGCGGCATGGTCATTCATACACCACCTGAAATAACAGACGGGAAAATGCCGAGATATATTAAAAATTCGTCGCCACACATGGGAAATTGCCGAGATATATTTTCACTTTGCACAAAAATAACATCAAGTAATCGAATCAATAGGAATGTCCTGTGCCTATAACGTCGACGTTATAGGCACAGCTGCATCTAGGCATTGTGTAACATCGACGCGGCTTTTGTTTTAATTAAAACTTTTTGTATTGTTTCCTTTGGTGGGCATTGTTGTGGATGTCTTAGTTTTATATCTTGTTTTTTCATTCATACAGAGATATCCTTGTTGTCTTTCGATTGTCAGAGGAAGGACCTTTTTAGGTGTTGTATTGTTTTTTATATGGTTCAATCACGACTACATTTTATGAGCAACTGTCTTGCAACTTACATGAGATATATGTCCTTTCTCGTGGAGAGTAAGTGTGGTCCAAACCTCACCCAAGTGGGCGACCTCACCTCGCTGCGCCTTATAAAGGTGGGGCGAGGTATCAAGCCCTGTCGGCGGGGGGCTTCACCCCTCCCCGCCTTACATAGGTGGGGCGAGTATGCGGGAGGCCTGACCCCGCCCTGCCTTGCATATACTTGAGCTCAATTCTGTGTTAAAAAAGGTATATATATATACTGTATATATATATATATATATATATATATATATTGTTGTGGATATGAGAATGTTTTTTTTTTTTTGTTGTGTAACGAATTGTTGTAAAATGTCACCCTCCTTCCTGCATTTGTTGTTGTATAAAGGTCAAAGGGCGTTCCCGTAGTTAATTCCATAAAACATACACGAAGGACACCATATATCCCGGTTCGGTAGTTATATCCTTATTATGTGTATTAGTGTAAGGCTGTGTCTTCCATTAATTAAAATACTCCATTGCACCAAGTGAAATAAGAGTAGATTCCCTTCACCTTCCCCTTCCAACAATTGCCAACTGTTCCCTCCGCGACTCCATTCGCCACGAGGTCGGCTCGGAGAAGAAGGGGGAGGAGCCGCCGAATCCTGGGCGTGCCCGCCCATCGTCATCAAGGGCGGAGCCAGAGGGCCGTGCCGACCAATCAGGGCCGAGGCGAGCTCACCGATGGGCGTGTTCTAGAGGCCGGCGGCTTGATTGCCCGGGGGGGTTATAAAGAGCACGCGCGGAAACCGTTAAGAAGAAGTGCGCACGAGGGCGAAGCAAGAGAGGAACGTCCTGAGAGAGATACGTCCTAAGATATACGTCCAAAGAGATACATGCAGAGATACGTGCGACGATCAAGTGCAAGCGAGTCAGAGCGGCGAAGTGCGAAGTGCCAAGTAGGGAAAGTGCCGAGTGTGCAGAGCCAAGTGCAAGAGAGTTCAAAGGAGCAGCTTTGGAGAGCGAACGGTGCACCGGAGGGGCTTCGCCGTGCAGATTGGAACCGCGGCTGTTTTGGCGATCCCAGCTCGGGTATTGACGGCAGCTATCCGCTTCCGGCCCGACCGATCCCCGCTGAACCTTCCTCCCCCGCCAAGCCATTCCTCCTTCCGATCCTTCCTGCCTGCAAATTCCCAATTCGTGTGAGTCCGTCTTTCGTTTGTTCTGTCCAGGGTTCAAAGTAAGACTGCCATAGATAAGCTAAGTTTCACTTTGTCCGCTTCTTCTTCTTCTGTTTTTATTTTATTATCCTTCCTTCTCCTTGGTTTCTTTGATTGTGTAAATAGTAGGAATAAATTTAGTAGCATTTCCAACCTTTTTGCTTTGGTGTTCTTCTTCTTCACAACCTTCGCTTTAGTCTTTTCCCCATTGAATATCTGTGGCGCGATTCGGCCAACGTTCAGGAATCGGGTTAGTCGGGGTAACTGTTCGGGCGCGGCGGCCATCCGCTCGGCAAACAACATCCTCGCCGCGGTCCCGTAACAATATACTCGATCTCGATTCTGTGTACAAAAAAAATAAATACATGATGATGTGACTGTGTGTATGAATGATGCATTATAATGTGAATGTGTGTACTAATGATGCATTATGATGTGACTGTATGTATTAATGATGTATTTTAATGTGAATATGTGGACTAATGATGCATTATAATGTGAATATGTGTATTAATGGTGTATTATAATGTGAATATGTGCACTAATGATGTATCATTATGTGAATTTGTGCATTAATGATGCATTATAATGTGAATATGTGTACTAATGATGCATTATGATGTGACTGTGTGTATTAATGGTGTATTATAATATGAATATGCACACTAATGATGCATTATAATGTGAATATGTGCACTAATGATGTATCATTATGTGAATTTGTGCATTAATGATGCATTATAATGTGAATATGTGTACTAATGATGCATTATGATGTGACTGTGTGTATTAATGGTGTATTATAATATGAATATGCATACTAATGATGCATTATGATGTGACTGTGTGTATTAATGGTGTATTATAATGTGAATATGTGTACTAATGATGTATCATTATGTGAATATGTGTACTAATGATGCATTATGATGTGAATATGTGTACTAATGATGTATCATTATGTGAATATGTGTACTAATGATGCATTATGATGTGACGATGTGTATTAATGATGTTTTATCATGTGGATATGTGTACTAATGATGTATCATTATGTGAATATGTGTACTAATGATGCATTATGATGTGAATATGTGTACTAATGATGCATTATAATGTGAATATGTGTACTAATGATGCATTATGATGTGACTGTGTGTTTTATTGATGTATTATCATGTGAATATGTGTACTAATGATGCATTATGATGTGACGATGTGTATTAATGATGTTTTATCATGTGGATATGTGTACTAATGATGCATTATGATGTGACTGTGTGTATTAATGATGTATTATAATGTGAATATGTGTACTAATGATGTATCATGATGTGAATATGTGTACTAATGATGCATTATGATGTGAATATGTGTACTAATGATGCATTATAATGTGAATATGTGTTCTAATGATGCATTATGATGTGAATATGTGTACTAATGATGCATTATGATGTGAATATGTGCACTAATGATGCATTATAATGTGAATATGTGTACTAATGACGCATTATGATGTGAATATGTGTAATAATGATGCATTATAATGTGAATATGTGTACTAATGATGCATTATGACGTGAATATGTGCACTAATGATGCATTATAATGTGAATATGTGTACTAATGACGCATTATGATGTGAATATGTGTACTAATGATGCATTATGATGTGAATATGTGTACTAATGATGCAATATAATGTGAATATGTGTACTAATGACGCATTATGATGTGAATATGTGTACTAATGATGCATTATAATGTGAATATGTGTCCTAATGATGCATTATGATGTGACTGTGTGTATTAATTGATGTATTATCATGTGAATATGTGTACTAATGATGTTTTATCACGTGGATATGTGTACTAATGATGCATTATGATGTGAATATGTGTACTAATGACGCATTATGATGTGAATATGTGTACTAATGATGCATTATGATGTGACTGTGTGCACTAATGATGCATTATGATGTGAATATGTGTACTAATGATGCATTATGATGTGAATATGTGTACTAATGATGCATTATGATGTGACTGTGTGCACTAATGATGCATTATAATGTGAATATGTGTACTAATGATGCATTATAATGTGAATATGTGTACTAATGATGTAATATAATGTGAATATGTGTATTAATGATGTATTATAATGTGAATATGTTTATTAATAATGTATTATAATGTGAATATGTTTATTAATGATGTATTATAATGTGAATATGTGTATTAATGATGTATTAAAATGTGAATATGTGCACTAATGATGTATTATAATGTGAATATGTTTATTAATGATGTATTATAATGTGAATATGTGTATTAATGATGTATTAAAATGTGAATATGTGCACTAATGATGTATTATAATGTGAATATGTTTATCAATGATGTATTACAATGTGAATATGAATAACCCAGAGGACCTCGGAGGAGGAGCTACGAATCCGAGAGGATACCCAGAGGACCTCGGAGGAGGAGCTATGAATCCGAGAGGACACCCAGAGGACCTCGGAGGAGGAGCTACAAATCCGAGAGGATACCCAGAGGACCTCGGAGGAGGAGCTACAAATCCAAGAGGATAACCATAGGACCCCGGAGGAGGAGCTACGAATCCGAGAGGATAACCAGAGGACTTCGAAGGAGGAGCTACGAATCCGAGAGGATACCCAGAGGACCTTGGAGGAGGAGCTACGAATCCGAGAGGATACCCAGAGGACCTCGGAGGAGGAACTACGAATCCGAGAGGATACCCAGAGGACCTCGGAGGAGGAGCTACAAATCCGAGAGGATACCCAGAGGACCTCGGAGGAGGAGTTACGTATCCGAGAGGATACCCAGATGACCTCGGAGGAGGAGGTATACCGCCGAGAGCATACCCAGAGGACCTTGGAGATGGAGCTACGAATCCAAGAGCATATCCAGAGGACCTTGGAGGCGGAGCTACGAATACGAGAGGCGAGGACTCGGGCTCTGTCAGCGGGCTGCCTCAACCATTCCCGTCTTATATAGGTGGGACGAGTATGCCGTAGGCCTTACCCCACCCTGCCTGATATCTATATACTTGAACTCGATTCTGTCTACAAAAACAAACAAACAAAAAAAAACCTCATCCCTCCCCACCTTATATAGGCGGAGGAGTTTGCGGGCTTTGTCGGCGTGCGACCTAACCCCACCCCGCCTTATATAGGTGGGGCAAGGACTCGAGATCTGTCAGCGGGCGGCCTCACCCATCCCCGCCTTCTAGAGGTGGGGCGAATATGCAGGTCGCAGGAGGCTTTAACCCGCCCTGCCTTATTTAGGTGGGGCAACCACTCGAGTTCAGTCGCCGGGCTGTCCCACCCCGCCGCGCATTTTATTTTTTATAAAAGACCTCGATATAATGTGCATGTTTCCACACCAAAATAAGATTTGAAATTTAAATTTAATATGTCCATCCTTTGCTCTTATGTTGTATTTTGATGATTGTTTTAGTTTATTAACTGATTGCAAAGTGTTTAACATGAAAGATTTCGCAAACGGATATTGGTTTGATTTTTGGAGTCCACTGAAGTTTATTCTTTGAAACTGTTTTCATGTTGAATCAATGCAATGGGACATTTTCAATCTTTACTCAATAATCTGTTTTTGGAAGATAGTTTCAATTTGATAGTAAAATACTTGTGCACTGGTGCAAACAATAGGGCCATTATAGTTGTAAAAACATCAGCATTTACATGTTCTTGACTTTATTATTTTCACCAGTATCCTGACATGTTTTGGATTTTGAAATCTTCCATCACAATCTTCGCCATCAATTCCTCTCCTAAATAAGTTCACCAATCTCTGTGATTGAGGACCAGGAAGCTCAATGATAAATTGCAGTTTTGTTTTCTGTGCATGTGAAGATTATTTTTCAGCGATAAACATGTGGCAACCCTCATTGACTGATTGGACTCTGGAGACCACATCAGGAAGCAGATTCTTCACCTTATTTTGTCCAAAGTTGGTGAAAAATTCTCACTTATTTCCTTTGATGGTGAAGTGGAGATGGAAGTAATAATGGATGTCCATCACTTTGACGGGCGAGGTTGGGGCCCGTCAATTTTTTCCTTTGGTGGGCATGGTTGTGGATGTCTTAGTTTTATATCTTGTTTTTTCATTCATTCAGAGATATCCTTGTTGTCTTTCGATTGTGAGAGGAAGGACCTTTTTAGGTGTTGTATTGTTTTTATATGGTTCAATCACGACTACATTTTATGAGAAACTGTCTTGCAACTTACATGAGATATATGTCCTTTCTCGTGGAGAGTAAGTGTGGTCCAACCCTCACCCAAGTGGGCGACCTCACCTCGCTGCACCTTATAAAGGTGGGGCAAGGAATCAAGCCCTGTCGGCGGGGGGCCTCACCCCTCCCCGCCTTACATAGGTGGGGGCGAGTATGCTGGAGGGCTGACCTCGCTCTGCCTTGTATATACTTGAGCTCAATTCTGTGTTTAAAAAATGTATATACTGTATGTATCTATATTATAATAGGCTACGGTGATTCTGTTGGACGTCTGTCCGGGGGTGTGGCTTCATCCGTTTGCAGAGTAGCTCCACCCGTAGCTCCACCCATTCTTGGAGAGGCTTCATGTAAACAAATATCCACCATTTTATTAACTCGAATGGCTTTGAGGCCTGTTTAGTTAGGCCCGTGCTGTCTTTCTCTCTCACACAGGTTTATTTCAATTCTAATTCGATATATCATTTCATTTTTAACAGTCGCTAACATTGTGTTAGACTCGGTTGAAAAAAAACGGGAAGAGAATCCCAAGAAAGTTTCCGTTTATAGAACGAAATGATTTCTCAAAGGCTTGTAAACTAAACGCCCATTTTATCGAATTCACCATCTGATTTAATTTTTATCGATGGTTTTCGACTCGGTGTCAGAAATAATTGAGAACATTCACAGACGCACGGGAAATTGCCGAGATATATTTATAACAAGTACAAAAAGTTTTAATTAAAACAAAAGCCGCGTCGATGTTACACAATGCCTCGATGCAGCTGTGCCTATAACGTCGATGTTATAGGCACAGGACATTCCTATTGATTCGATTACTTGATGTTATTTTTGTGCAAAGTGAAAATATATCTCGGCAATTTCCTGTGTGTGGCGACGAATTTTTAATATATCTCGGCATTTTCTCGTCTGTTATTTCAGGTGGTGTATGACTGACCATGCCGCGATTAAAAAAAAAAATATCTCGGCAATTTCCCATGTGTGGCGACATGTGAACGAAGCTATGCTCCTCTCTCCACATTATTGTGACGACGTATAAATTAAATATTTCATCGTGACGATTGTCATCAAATGGACGAATTTTTAATATATCTCGGCATTTTCCCATCTGTTATTTCAGGCGGTGTATGACTGACCATGCCGCGATTAAAAAAACTAGGGCATTGCCCGTACTATATCTATATCTAAAATTATATCCCCCCCCTCTATTTACATGAAATGGTTTGGTCCAAAGCGAACGGCTTGCGAGTACGGTGACAATCCCCCCCCCTCTATTTACATGCAATGGTTTGGTCCAAAGCGAACGGCTTCCGGAGTTTGGTAAAGAAATCGCCATCGCGTGCACAAACGCGCAGGAAAGCGAATGAATCGCAAATTCGGTTTTATTAGTTTTAAAACATAGTTTAACGCCAACATAGTTTGCAAACGTGAAATAAATGAATACGCTCTCAAATGTGCCATCCGAGGCAGAGTGTGTCCTCCACGTTCGGCACACGCGATCGTTCGCTGCTCTCTGATTGGTTGAATCGTTTTTTGGACATAGCTCGGTAAGTAATTGTCCGATTAATATGAAACCTTGAAAAGGCACATCCTCGGGTCCCCAGCAATATACCTGGCAAGTTAAAAGTATATCGGACCCGTGGTTGTCGAGAAACAGCGGTCACAGACAAACAGACGTACAAACGTACAGAGATTACTGGAATTATAGATAGATATATATCTCGGCAATTTCCCGTATGTGGCGACACGTGAACGAAGCTATGCTCCTCTCTCCACATTATTGTGACGACGTATAAATTAAATATTTCATCGTGATGATTGTCATCAAATGGACGAATTTTTAATATATCTCGGCATTTTCCCGTCTGTTATTTCGGGCGGTGTATGACTGACCATGCCGCGATTTAAACAATATATATATATATCTCAGCATTTTCCCACCTGTTATTTCGGGCGGTGTATGACTGACCATGCCGCGATTTAAAAAAAATATATCTCAATGGATTTGAAGTTACAGGCCTTTGAGAATTCATTTCGTGCTATAAAGGGCAACTTTCATCGGATTTTCTTCCCGTTTTTTTTCAACCGAGTCTAAAACTATGTTAGCGACTGTGAAAAATGAAATGATATATCGAATTTGATTTGAAAGAAAACTGTGTGAGAGAGGAAGACACCACAGGCCTACAAAACAGGCCTCAAAGCTATGCGAGTTAATAAAATGGTGGATATTTGTTTATATGAAGCCGCGCCCACAATGGGTGGAGCTATGGTTCCCAGAATGGGTGGAGCTTTGAGGTTTTGTCTTCTCTGCAAGAACAAGAACAAGAAGAAGAAGAACAACAACAACAACAGCAGAGGGCACTCTGTGACCAGCGTCTGCGACGCGGCTAAAAAAATCGCGCCATGATGATACACAAAAATACACCGCCTAAAATAACAGTTGGGGAAAATGTCGACATATATTAAAAATTTGCTTTTTCTTTTCGTTAAGATATATTACTTTTACGTTTTATGAGAGTCGGCACAAAAACGACATATATATCTTCGTTCTTTCTTATTTCATTCAACATTATTATCTGCAAGTAAAATATGTTTCACGAAATTACCGAGAGATATGCCTTCGTTTTTTTTTATTAGTTATGTGCGCATACACTTTAAATAGGTTTGGCAATAGGGGTTGGCGAGGAGTGTGAGGGGTTGTAGAGGGGTGTGAGGAGGTATTGGAGAGGAGTGCGAGGAGGCATTGGAGAGGAGTGCAAGGAGGAATTGGAGAGGAATGCGAGGAGGTATTTGAGAGGAATGCGAGGAGGTATTGGAGAGGAATGCGAGGAGTTATTGGAGAGGAGGGCGAGGAGGTATTGGAGAGGAGTGCGAGGAGGTATTGGAGAGGAGTGCGAGGAGGTATTGGAGAGGAGTGTGAGGAGGTATTGGAGAGGAGTGCGAGAAGGTATTGGAGAGGAGTGCGAGGAGGTATTGGAGAGGAGTGTGAGGAGGTATTGGAGAGGAGTGTGAGGAGGTATTGGAGAGGAGTGTGAGGGGTTGGAGAGGAGTGTGAGGGGTTGGCGAGGAGTGTGAGGGGTTGTAGAGGAGTGTGATGGGTTGCAGAGGAGTGTGAGGGATTGGAGAGGAGTGTGAGGGATTGGAGAGGAGTGTGAGGGATTGGAGAGGAGTGTGCGGGATTGGAGAGGAGTGTGCGGGATTGGAGAAGAGTGTGCGGGATTGGAGAGGAGTGTGCGGGATTGGAGAGGAGTGTGCGGGATTGGAGAGGAGTGTGCGGGATTGGAGAGGAGTGTGCGGGATTGGAGAGGAGTGTGCGGGATTGGAGAGGAGTGTGTGGGATTGGAGAAGAGTGTGCGGGATTGGAGAAGAGTGTGCGGGATTGGAGAGGAGTGTGCGGGATTGGAGAGGAGTGTGCGGGATTGGAGAGGAGTGTGAGGGATTTGAGAGGCGTGCGAGGGATTGGAGAGGAGTGTGAGGGATTGGAGAGGAGTGTGAGGGATTGGATAGGAGTGTGAGGGATTGGAGAGGAGTGTGAGGGATTGGAGAGGAGTGTGAGGGATTGGAGAGGAGTGCGAGGAGGTATTGGAGAGGAGTGTGAGGAGGTATTGGAGAGGAGTGTGAGGAGGAGTGGTATTGGAGAGGCGTGAGGGTAGAGAGCAGTGAGGGAGTCACATATTATGTGAAATAAATAAGTTGTGTTCATTACACCATTTTAACCATTTTGTAAAATTTAATGTGCAGCATCTAAATCAAGATGTCCAAATGTCACACACCATACCCATGGGATTCCCACGGGTGACCCCACGAGTATATATATACTCGATCTCGATTCTGTGTACAAAAAAAATAAATACCTGATGATGTGACTGTGTGTATGAGTGATGCATTCTAATGTGAATGTGCGTACTAATGATGCATTATGATGTGAACATGTGTACTAATGATGCATTATGATGTGAATATGTGTACTAATGACGCATTATGATGTGACTGTGTGTGTTAATGATGTAATATAATGTGAATGTGCGTACTAATGATGCATTATGATGTGACTGTGTGTATTAATGATGTATTATAATGTGAATATGTGTACTAATGATGCATGATAATGTGAACATGTGTACTAATGATGCATTATGATGTGAATATGTGTACTAATGACGCATTATGATGTGACTGTGTGTATTAATGATGTATTATCATGTGAATATGTGTACTAATGATGCATTATGATGTGAATATGTGTGATGCATTATAATGTGAATATGTGTATTAATGGTGTATTATAATGTGAATATGTGCACTAATGATGTATCATTATGTGAATTTGTGCATTAATGATGCATTATGATGTGAATATGTGGACTAATGATGCATTATGATGTGAATATGTGTACTAATGATGCATTATAATGTGAATATGTGTACTAATGACGCATTATGATGTGAATATGTGTACTAATGATGCATTATGATGTGAATATGTGGACTAATGATGATTATAATGTGAATATGTGTACTAATGATGCATTATGACGTGAATATGTGCACTAATGATGCATAATAATGTGACTATGTGTACTAATGATGTATTATGACATGAATATGTGCACTAATGATGCATTATAATGTGAATATGTTTACTAATGATGCATTATGACATGAATATGTGTACTAATGATGCATTATAATGTGAATATGTGTACTAATGACGCATTATAATGTGAATATGTTTACTAATGATGCATTATGGCATGAATATGTGTACTAATGATGTATTATAATGTGAATATGTGTATTAATGGTGTATTATAATGTGGATATGTGTACGAATGATGTATCATTATGTGAATATGTGTACTAATGACGCATTATGATGTGAATATGTGCACTAATGATGCAATATAATGTGAATATGTGTTCTATTGATGCATTATGATGTGAATATGTGTACTCATGAGGCATTATGATGTGAATATGTGTACTAATGATGCATTATAATGTGAATATGTGTACTCATGATGTATTATCATGTGAATATGTGTACTCATGATGCATTATAAAGTGATTATGTGTATTAATGATGTATTATAATGTGAATATGTGTACTAATGATGCATTATGATGTGACGATGTGTATTAATGATGTATTATCATGTGAATATGTGTACTAATGATGCATTATGATGTGACTGTGTGTATTAATGATGTATTATAATGTGAATATGTGTGCTAATGATGTATCATTATGTGAATATGTGTAATAATGACGCATTATGATGTGAATATGTGGACTAATGATGCATTATAATGTGAATATGTGTTCTAATGATGCATTATGATGTGAATATGTGCACTAATGATGCATTATGATGTGAATATGTGTACTAATGATGCATTATAATGTGAATATGTGTACTAATGATGAATTATGATGTGAATATGTGTGCTAATGATGCTTTATAATGTGAATATGTGTACTAATGATGCATTATGATGTGAATATGTGTACTAATGACGCATTACGATGTGAAAATGTGTACTAATGATGCATTATGATGTGAATATGTGTACTAGTGATGCATTATAATGTGACTGTGTGTATTAATGATGTATTATAATGTGAATATGTGTATTAATGGTGTATTATAATGTGGATATGTGAACTAATGATGTATCATTATGTGAATATGTGTACTAATGACGCATTATGATGTGAATATGTGCACTAATGATGCATTATAATGTGAATATGTGTACTATTGATGCATTATGATGTGAATATGTTTACTAATGATGCATTATGATGTGAATATGTGCACTAATGATGCATTATAATGTGCATATGTGCACAAATGACGCATTATGATATGAATATGTGCAATAATGATGCATTATAATGTGAATATGTGTACTAATGATGCATTATGACGTGAATATGTGCACTAATGATGCATTATAATGTGAATATGTGTACTAATGACGCATTATGATGTGAATATGTGTACTAATGATGCAATATGATGTGAATATGTGTACTAATGATGCATTATAATGTGAATATGTGTACTAATGATGCATTATGATGTGAAAATGTGTACTAATGATGCATTATAATGTGAATATGTGTCCTAATGATGCATTATGATGTGACTGTGTGTATTAATTGATGTATTATCATGTGAATATGTGTACTAATGATGTTTTATCATGTGGATATGTGTACTAATGATGCATTATGATGTGAATATGTGTACTAACGATGCATTATGATGTGACTGTGTGCACTAATGATGCATTATGATGTGAATATGTGTACTAATGATGCATTATAATGTGAATATGTGTACTAATGATGTATTATAATGTGAATATGTGTATTAATGATGTATTATAATGTGAATATGTTTATTAATAAGGTATTATAATGTGAATATGTTTATTAATGATGTATTATAATGTGAATATGTGTATTAATGATGTATTAAAATGTGAATATGTGCACTAATGATGTATTTTAATGTGAATATGTTTATTAATGATGTATTATAATGTGAATATGTGTATTAATGATGTATTAAAATGTGAATATGTGCATTCATGATGTATTATAATGTGAATATGTGTTCTAATGATGCATTATGATGTGAATATGTTTACTAATGATGCATTATGATGTGAATATGTGCACTAATGATGCATTATAATGTGAATATGTGTACTAATGATGCATTATGATGTGAATATGTGTAATAATGATGCATTATAATGTGAATATGTGTACTAATGATGTATTATAATGTGAATATGTGTATTCATGATGTATTATAATGTGAATATGTTTATTAATAAGGTATTATAATGTGAATATGTTTATTAATGATGTATTATAATGTGAATATGTGTATTAATGATGTATTAAAATGTGAATATGTGCACTAATGATGTATTATAATGTGAATATGTTTATTAATGATGTATTATAATGTGAATATGTGTATTAATGATGTATTAAAATGTGAATACGTGCATTCATGATGTATTATAATGTGAATATGTTTATTAATGATGTATTACAATGTGAATATGAATAACCCAGAGGACCTCGGAGGAGGAGCTACGAATCCGAGAGGATACCCAGAGGACCTCGGAGGAGGAGCTATGAATCCGAGAGGACACCCAGAGGACCTCGGAGGAGGAGCTACAAATCCGAGAGGATACCCAGAGGACCTCGGAGGAGGAGCTACAAATCCAAGAGGATAACCATAGGACCCCGGAGGAGGAGCTACGAATCCGAGAGGATAACCAGAGGACTTCGAAGGAGGAGCTACGAATTCGAGAGGATACCCAGAGGACCTCGGAGGAGGAGCTACGAATCCGAGAGGATACCCAGAGGACCTCGGAGGAGGAACTACGAATCCGAGAGGCTACACAGAGGACCTCGGAGGAGGAGCTACGAATCCGAGAGGCTACACAGAGGACCTCGGAGGAGGAGCTACAACGCCGAGAGGATACCCAGAGGACCTCAGAGGCGGAGCTATGAATATTAGAGCATACCCAGAAGACATTGGAGGCGGAGCTACGAATGCGAGAGCTTACCCAGAGGACCTTGGAGGTGGAGCTACGATTCCGAGAGGATACCCAGAGGACCTCGGATGAAAGCTACGAATCCGAGAGGATACCCAGAGGACCTCGGATGAGGAGCTATGAATCCAAGAGGATACCCAGAGGACCTCGGAGGAGGAGCTATGCCGAAGAGAGGATACCCAGAGGATCTTGGAGGAGGAGCTACGCCATTGAGAGGATACCCATAGGACCTCGGAGGAGGAGCTACGACTCCGGGAGGATACCCAGAGGACCTCAGAGGAGGAGTTACGTATCCGAGAGGATACCCAGATGACCTCGGAGGAGGAGGTATACCGCCGAGAGCATACCCAGAGGACCTTGGAGATGGAGCTACGAATCCGAGAGCATATCCAGAGGACCTTGGAGGCGGAGCTACGAATACGAGAGGCGAGGACTCGGGCTCTGTCAGCGGGCTGCCTCACCCATTCCCGGCTTATATAGGTGGGACGAGTATGCCGTAGGCCTTACCCCGTCCTGCCTCATATGTATACCTGAGCTCGATTCTGTCTGCAAAAACTGATAAAGGTGGAGGAGTTTGCGGGCTCTGCCGGCGTGCGACCTAACCCCACCCCGCCTTATATAGGTGGGGCGAGGACTCGAGCTCTGTCAGCGGCTGGCCTCACCCATCCCTGCCTTATAGAGGTGGGGCGAGTATGCAGGAGGCTTTAACCCGCCCTGCCTTAAATAGGTGGGGCAACCACTCGGATTCAGTCGCCGGGCGGTCCCACCCCGCCCCGCATTTTATTTTTTATGAAAGTCCTCGATATAATAAATGTGTTTCCACACCAAAATAAGATTTGAAATTTAAATTTAATATGTCCATCCTTTGCTCTTATGTTGTATTTTGATGATTGTTTTAGTTTATTAACTGATTGCAAAGTGTTTAACATGAAAGATTTCGCAAACGGATATTGGTTTGATTTTTGGAGTCCACTGAAGTTTATTCTTTGAAACTGTTTTCATGTTGAATCAATGCTATGAGACATTTTCAATCTTTACTCAATAATCTGTTTTTGAAAGATAGTTTCAATTTGATGGTAAAATACTTGTGCATTGGTGCAAACAATAGGGCCATTATAGTTGTAAAAACATCAGCATTTACATGTTCTTGACTTTATTACTTTCACCAGTATCTTGACATGTTTTGGATTTTGAAATCTTCCATCACAATCTTAGCCATCAATTCCTCTCCTAAAGAAGTTCACCAATCTCTGTGATTGAGGACCAGGAAGCTCAATGATAAATTGCAGTTTTGTTTTCTGTGCATGTGAAGATTATTTTTCAGCGATAAACATGTGGCAATCCTCACTGACTGCTTGGACTCTGGAGACCACATCAGGAGGCAGATTCTTCACCTTATTTGGTCCAAGGGTGGTGAAAAATTCTCACTTATTTCCTTTGATGGTGAAGTGGAGATGGAAGTAACAATGGATGTCCATCACTTTGACGGGCGAGGTTGGGGCCCGTCAATTTTTAGCCACGTCGCAGACGCTGCTCATAGAGTGCCCTCTGCTGTTGTTGTTGTTCTTCTTCTTCTGCTTGTTCTTCTTCTTCTTGTTGTTCTTCTTCTTCTTGTTGTTCTTGCAGAGAAGACAAAACCTCGAAGCTCCACCCATTCTGGGAACCATAGCTCCACCCATTTTGGGAGAGGCTTCATAAAAACAAATATCCACCATTTTATTAACTCGCATAGCTTTGAGGCCTGTTTTGTAGGCCCGTGGTGTCTTCCTCTCTCACACAGTTTTATTTCAAATCAAATTCGATATATCATTTCTTTTTTCACAGTCGCTAACATAGTTTTAGACTCGGTTGAAAAAAAACGGGAAGAAAATCCGATGAAAGTTGCCCTTTATAGAACAAAATGAATGCTCAAAGGCCTGTAACTTCAAGTCTATTGAGATATATATTTTTTAGATCGCGGCATGGTCAGTCATACACCGCCCGAAATAAGAGACGGGAAAATGCCGACATATATTAAAAATTCGTCCATTTGATGACAATCGTCACGATGAAATATTTAATTTATACGTCATCACAATAATGTGGAGAGAGGAGCATAGCTTCGTTCACGTGTCGCCACACACGGGAAATTGCCGAGATATATTTTTTTTAAATCGCGGCATGGTCAGTCATACACCGCCTGAAATAACAGACGGGAAAATGCCGAGATATATTAAAAATTCGTCGCCACACATGGGAAATTGCCGAGATATATTTTCACTTTGCACAAAAATAACATCAAGTAATCGAATCAATAGGAATGTCCTGTGCCTATAACGTCGACGTTATAGGCACAGCTGCATCTAGGCATTGTGTAACATCGACGCGGCTTTTGTTTTAATTAAAACTTTTTGTATTGTTTCCTTTGGTGGGCATTGTTGTGGAAGTCTTAGTTTTATATCTTGTTTTTTCATTCATACAGAGATATCCTTGTTGTCTTTCGATTGTCAGAGGAAGGACCTTTTTAGGTGTTGTATTGTTTTTTATATGGTTCAATCACGACTACATTTTATGAGCAACTGTCTTGCAACTTACATGAGATATATGTCCTTTCTCGTGGAGAGTAAGTGTGGTCCAAACCTCACCCAAGTGGGCGACCTCACCTCGCTGCGCCTTATAAAGGTGGGGCGAGGTATCAAGCCCTGTCGGCGGGGGGCTTCACCCCTCCCCGCCTTACATAGGTGGGGCAAGTATGCGGGAGGCCTGACCCCGCCCTGCCTTGCATATACTTGAGCTCAATTCTGTGTTAAAAAAGGTATATATATATATACATATATATATTGTTGTGGATATGAGAATGTTTTTTTTTTTTTGTTGTGTAATGAATTGTTGTAAAATGTCACCCTCCTTCCTGCATTTGTTGTTGTATAAAGGTCAAAGGGCGTTCCCGTAGTTAATTCCATAAAACATACACGAAGGACACCATATATCCCGGTTCGGTAGTTATATCCTTATTATGTGTATTAGTGTAAGGCTGTGTCTTCCATTAATTTAAATACTCCATTGCACCAAGTGAAATAAGAGTAGATTCCCTTCACCTTCCCCTTCCAACAATTGCCAACTGTCCCCTCCGCGACTCCATTCGCCACGAGGTCGGCTCGGAGAAGAAGGGGGAAGAGCCGCCGAATCCTGGGCGTGCCCGCCCATCGTCATCAAGGGCGGAGCCAGAGGGCCGTGCCGACCAATCAGGGCCGAGGCGAGCTCACCGATGGGCGTGTTCTAGAGGCCGGCGGCTTGATTGCCCGGGGGGGTTATAAAGAGCACGCGCGGAAGCCGTTAAGAAGAAGTGCGCACGAGGGCGAAGCAAGAGAGGAACGTCCTGAGAGAGATACGTCCTAAGATATACGTCCAAAGAGATACATGCAGAGATACGTGCGACGATCAAGTGCAAGCGAGTCAGAGCGGCGAAGTGCGAAGTGCCAAGTAGGGAAAGTGCCGAGTGCGCAGAGCCAAGTGCAAGAGAGTTCAAAGGAGCAGCTTTGGAGAGCGAACGGTGCACCGGAGGGGCTTCGCCGTGCAGATTGGAACCGCGGCTGTTTTGGCGATCCCAGCTCGGGTATTGACGGCAGCTATCCGCTTCCGGCCCGACCGATCCCCGCTGAACCTTCCTCCCCCGCCAAGCCATTCCTCCTTCCGATCCTTCCTGCCTGCAAATTCCCAATTCGTGTGAGTCCGTCTTTCGTTTGTTCTGTCCAGGGTTCAAAGTAAGACTGCCATAGATAAGCTAAGTTTCACTTTGTCTGCTTCTTCTTCTTCTGTTTTTATTTTATTATCCTTCCTTCTCCTTGGTTTCTTTGATTGTGTAAATAGTAGGAATAAATTTAGTAGCATTTCCAACCTTTTTGCTTTGGTGTTCTTCTTCTTCACAACATTCGCTTTAGTCTTTTCCCCATTGAATATCTGTGGCGCGATTCGGCCAACGTTCAGGAATCGGGTTAGTCGGGGTAACTGTTCGGGCGCGGCGGCCATCCGCTCGGCAAACAACATCCTCGCCGCGGTCCCGTAACAATATACTCGATCTCGATTCTGTGTACAAAAAAAATAAATACATGATGATGTGACTGTGTGTATGAATGATGCATTATAATGTGAATGTGCGTACTAATGATGCATTATGATGTGAATATGTGGACTAATGATGCATTATAATGTGAATATGTGTATTAATGGTGTATTATAATGTGAATATGTGCACTAATGATGTATCATTATGTGAATTTGTGCATTAATGATGCATTATAATGTGAATATGTGTACTAATGATGCATTATGATGTGACTGTGTGTATTAATGGTGTATTATAATATGAATATGCACACTAATGATGCATTATAATGTGAATATGTGCACTAATGATGTATCATTATGTGAATTTGTGCATTAATGATGCATTATAATGTGAATATGTGTACTAATGATGCATTATGATGTGACTGTGTGTATTAATGGTGTATTATAATATGAATATGCATACTAATGATGCATTATGATGTGACTGTGTGTATTAATGGTGTATTATAATGTGAATATGTGTACTAATGATGTATCATTATGTGAATATGTGTACTAATGATGCATTATGATGTGAATATGTGTACTAATGATGTATAATTATGTGAATATGTGTACTAATGATGCATTATGATGTGACGATGTGTATTAATGATGTTTTATCACGTGGATATGTGTACTAATGATGTATCATGATGTGAATATGTGTACTAATGATGCATTATGATGTGAATATGTGTACTAATGATGCATTATAATGTGAATATGTGTACTAATGATGCATTATGATGTGACTATGTGTTTTATTGATGTATTATCATGTGAATATGTGTACTAATGATGCATTATGATGTGACGATGTGTATTAATGATGTTTTATCATGTGGATATGTGTACTAATGATGCATTATGATGTGACTGTGTGTATTAATGATGTATTATAATGTGAATATGTGTACTAATGATGTATCATGATGTGAATATGTGTACTAATGATGCATTATGATGTGAATATGTGTACTAATGATGCATTATAATGTGAATATGTGTTCTAATGATGCATTATGATGTGAATATGTGTACTAATGATGCATTATGATGTGAATATGTGCACTAATGATGCATTATAATGTGAATATGTGTACTAATGACGCATTATGATGTGAATATGTGTAATAATGATGCATTATAATGTGAATATGTGTACTAATGATGCATTATGACGTGAATATGTGCACTAATGATGCATTATAATGTGAATATGTGTACTAATGACGCATTATGATGTGAATATGTGTACTAATGATGCATTATGATGTGAATATGTGTACTAATGATGCAATATAATGTGAATATGTGTACTAATGACGCATTATGATGTGAATATGTGTACTAATGATGCATTATAATGTGAATATGTGTCCTAATGATGCATTATGATGTGACTGTGTGTATTAATTGATGTATTATCATGTGAATATGTGTACTAATGATGTTTTATCACGTGGATATGTGTACTAATGATGCATTATGATGTGAATATGTGTACTAATGACGCATTATGATGTGAATATGTGTACTAATGATGCATTATGATGTGACTGTGTGCACTAATGATGCATTATGATGTGAATATGTGTACTAATGACGCATTATGATGTGAATATGTGTACTAATGATGCATTATGATGTGACTGTGTGCACTAATGATGCATTATGATGTGAATATGTGTACTAATGATGCATTATAATGTGAATATGTGCACTAATGATGTATTATAATGTGAATATGTGTATTAATGATGTATTATAATGTGAATATGTTTATTAGTAATGTATTATAATGTGAATATGTTTATTAATGATGTATTATAATGTGAATATGTGTATTAATGATGTATTAAAATGTGAATATGTGCACTAATGATGTATTATAATGTGAATATGTTTATTAATGATGTATTATAATGTGAATATGTGTATTAATGATGTATTAAAATGTGAATATGTGCACTAATGATGTATTATAATGTGAATATGTTTTTCAATGATGTATTACAATGTGAATATGAATAACCCAGAGGACCCCGGAGGAGGAGCTACGAATCCGAGAGGATACCCAGAAGACCTCGGAGGAGGAGCTATGAATCCGAGAGGACACACAGAGGACCTCGGAGGAGGAGCTACAAATCCGAGAGGATACCCAGAGGACCTCGGAGGAGGAGCTACAAATCCAAGAGGATAACCATAGGACCCCGGAGGAGGAGCTACGAATCCGAGAGGATAACCAGAGGACTTCGAAGGAGGAGCTACGAATCCGAGAGGATACCCAGAGGACCTCGGAGGAGGAGCTACGAATCCGAGAGGATACCCAGAGGACCTCGGAGGAGGAACTACGAATCCGAGAGGATACCCAGAGGATCTCGGAGGAGGAGCTACAAATCCGAGAGGATACCCAGAGGACCTCGGAGGAGGAGCTATGAATCCGAGAGGATACCCAGAGGACCTCAGAGGAGGAGCTACGAATCCGAGAGGATACCCAGAGGACCTCGGAGGAGGAGCTACGAATCAGAGAGGATACCCAGAGGACCTCGGAGGAGGAGCTACGAATCCGAGAAGATACCCAGAGGACCTCGGAGGAGGAGCTATGAATCCGAGAGGATACCCAGAGGACCTCGGAGGAGGAGCTATGAATCCGAGAGGCTACCCAGAGGACCTCGGAGGAGGAGCTACACCGCCGAGAGGATACCCAGAGGACCTCGGAGGCGGAGCTATGAATATTAGACCATACCCAGAAGACCTTGGAGGCGGAGCTACGAATCCGAGAGCTTACCCAGAGGACCTTGGAGGCAGAGCTACGATTCCGAGAGGATACCCAGAGGACCTCGGATGAGAGCTACGAATCCGAGAGGATACCCAGAGGACCTCGGATGAGGAGCTATGAATCCGAGAGGATACCCAGATGACCTCGGAGGAGGAGGTATACCGCCGAGAGCATACCCAGAGGACCTTGGAGATGGAGCTACGAATCCGAGAGCATATCCAGAGGACCTTGGAGGCGGAGCTACGAATACGAGAGGCGAGGACTCGGGCTCTGTCAGCGGGCTGCCTCAACCATTCCCGTCTTATATAGGTGGGACGAGTATGCCGTAGGCCTTACCCCACCCTGCCTGATATATATATACTTGAACTCGATTCTGTCTACAAAAACAAACAAACAAAAAAAAACCTCATCCCTCCCCACCTTATATAGGCGGAGGAGTTTGCGGGCTTTGTCGGCGTGCGACCTAACCCCACCCCGCCTTATATAGGTGGGGCAAGGACTCGAGATCTGTCAGCGGGCAGCCTCACCCATCCCCGCCTTCTAGAGGTGGGGCGAATATGCAGGTCGCAGGAGGCTTTAACCCGCCCTGCCTTATTTAGGTGGGGCAACCACTCGGGTTCAGTCGCCGGGCTGTCCCACCCCGCCGCGCATTTTATTTTTTTATAAAAGACCTCGATATAATGTGCATGTTTCCACACCAAAATAAGATTTGAAATTTAAATTTAATATGTCCATCCTTTGCTCTTATGTTGTATTTTGATGATTGTTTTAGTTTATTAACTGATTGCAAAGTGTTTAACATGAAAGATTTCGCAAACGGATATTGGTTTTATTTTTGGAGTCCACTGAAGTTTATTCTTTGAAACTGTTTTCATGTTGAATCAATGCAATGGGACATTTTCAATCTTTACTCAATAATCTGTTTTTGGAAGATAGTTTCAATTTGATGGTAAAATACTTGTGCACTGGTGCAAACAATAGGGCCATTATAGTTGTAAAAACTTCAGCATTTACATGTTCTTGACTTTATTATTTTCACCAGTATCCTGACATGTTTTGGATTTTGAAATCTTCCATCACAATCTTCGCCATCAATTCCTCTCCTAAATAAGTTCACCAATCTCTGCGATTGAGGACCAGGAAGCTCAATGATAAATTGCAGTTTTGTTTTCTGTGCATGTGAAGATTATTTTTCAGCGATAAACATGTGGCAACCCTCATTGACTGATTGGACTCTGGAGACCACATCAGGAAGCAGATTCTTCACCTTATTTTGTCCAAAGTTGGTGAAAAATTCTCACTTATTTCCTTTGATGGTGAAGTGGAGATGGAAGTAATAATGGATGTCCATCACTTTGACGGGCGAGGTTGGGGCCCGTCAATTTTTTCCTTTGGTGGGCATGGTTGTGGATGTCTTAGTTTTATATCTTGTTTTTTCATTCATTCAGAGATATCCTTGTTGTCTTTCGATTGTCAGAGGAAGGACCTTTTTAGGTGTTGTATTGTTTTTATATGGTTCAATCACGACTACATTTTATGAGAAACTGTCTTGCAACTTACATGAGATATATGTCCTTTCTCGTGGAGAGTAAGTGTGGTCCAACCCTCACCCAAGTGGGCGACCTCACCTCGCTGCAGCTTATAAAGGTGGGGCAAGGAATCAAGCCCTGTCGGCGGGGGGCCTCACCCCTCCCCGCCTTACATAGGTGGGGCGAGTATGCTGGAGGGCTGACCTTGCTCTGCCTTGTATATACTTGAGCTCAATGTTGTGTTTAAAAAATGTATATATGTATCTATATTATAATAGGCTACGGTGATTCTGTTGGACGTCTGTCCGGGGGTGTGGCTTCATCCGTTTGCAGAGTAGCTCCACCCGTAGCTCCACCCATTCTTGGAGAGGCTTCATGTAAACAAATATCCACCATTTTATTAACTCGAATGGCTTTGAGGCCTGTTTAGTTAGGCCCGTGCTGTCTTTCTCTCTCACACAGGTTTATTTCAATTCTAATTCGATATATCATTTCATTTTTAACAGTCGCTAACATTGTGTTAGACTCGGTTGAAAAAAAACGGGAAGAGAATCCCAAGAAAGTTTCCGTTTATAGAACGAAATGATTTCTCAAAGGCCTGTAAACTAAACGCCCATTTTATCGAATTCACCATCTGATTTAATTTTTATCGATGGTTTTCGACTCGGTGTCAGAAATAATTGAGAACATTCACAGACGCACGGGAAATTGCCGAGATATATTTATAACAAGTACAAAAAGTTTTAATTAAAACAAAAGCCGCGTCGATGTTACACAATGCCTCGATGCAGCTGTGCCTATAACGTCGATGTTATAGGCACAGGACATTCCTATTGATTCGATTACTTGATGTTATTTTTGTGCAAAGTGAAAATATATCTCGGCAATTTCCTGTGTGTGGCGACGAATTTTTTATATATCTCGGCATTTTCCCGTCTGTTATTTCAGGCGGTGTATGACTGACCATGCCGCGATTTAAAAAAAATATATCTCGGCAATTTCCCGTGTGTGGCGACATGTGAACGAAGCGATGCTCCTCTCTCCACATTATTGTGACGACGTATAAATTAAATATTTCATCGTGACGATTGTCATCAAATGGACGAATTTTTAATATATCTCGGCATTTTCCCATCTGTTATTTCAGGCGGCGTATGACTGACCATGCCGCGATTTAAAAAATATATATCTCGGCAATTTCCCGTATGTGGCGACACGTGAACGAAGCTATGCTCCTCTCTCCACATTATTGTGACGACGTATAAATTAAATATTTCATCGTGATGATTGTCATCAAATGGACGAATTTTTAATATATCTCGGCATTTTCCCGTCTGTTATTTCGGGCGGTGTATGACTGACCATGCCGCGATTTAAACAAAATATATATATCTCGGCATTTTCCCACCTGTTATTTCGGGCGGTGTATGACTGACCATGCCGCGATTTAAAAAAAAAAAATCTCAATGGACTTGAAGTTACAGGCTTTTGAGAATTCATTTCGTGCTATAAAGGGCAACTTTCATCGGATTTTCTTCCCGTTTTTTTTCAACCGAGTCTAAAACTATGTTAGCGACTGTGAAAAATGAAATGATATATCGAATTTGATTTGAAAGAAAACTGTGTGAGAGAGGAAGACACCACAGGCCTACAAAACAGGCCTCAAAGCTATGCGAGTTAATAAAATGGTGGATATTTGTTTATATGAAGCCGCTCCCACAATGGGTGGAGCTATGGTTCCCAGAATGGGTGGAGCTTTGAGGTTTTGTCTTCTCTGCAAGAACAAGAAGAAGAAGAAGAAGAAGAACAACAACAACAACAGCAGAGGGCACTCTATGACCAGCGTCTGCGACGCAGCAAAAAAAATCGCGCCATGATGATACACAAAAATACACCGCCTAAAATAACAGTTGGGGAAAATGTCGACATATATTAAAAATTTGCTTTTGTCTTTTCGTTAAGATATATTACTTTTACGTTTTATGAGAGTCGGCACAAAAACGACATATATATCTTCGTTCTTTCTTATTTCATTCAACATTATTATCCGCAAGTAAAATATGTTTCACGAAATTACCGAGAGATATGCCTTCGTTTTTTTTTATTAGTTATGTGCGCATACACTTTAAATAGGTTTGGCAATAGGGGTTGGCGAGGAGTGTGAGGGGTTGTAGAGGAGTGTGAGGAGGTATTGGAGAGGATTGCGAGGAGGCATTGGAGAGGAGTGCAAGGAGGAATTGGAGAGGAATGCGAGGAGGTATTTGAGGGAAATGCGAGGAGGTATTGGAGAGGAATGCGAGGAGTTATTGGAGAGGAGGGCGAGGAGGTATTGGAGAGGAGTGCGAGGAGGTATTGGAGAGGAGTGCGAGGAGGTATTGGAGAGGAGTGTGAGGAGGTATTGGAGAGGAGTGCGAGAAGGTATTGGAGAGGAGTGCGAGGAGGTATTGGAGAGGAGTGTGAGGAGGTATTGGAGAGGAGTGTGAGGGGTTGGAGAGGAGTGTGAGGGGTTGGCGAGGCGTGTGAGGGGTTGTAGAGGAGTGTGATGGGTTGCAGAGGAGTGTGAGGGATTGGAGAGGAGTGTGAGGGATTGGAGAGGAGTGTGAGGGATTGGAGAGGAGTGTGCGGGATTGGAGAGGAGTGTGCGGGATTGGAGAAGAGTGTGCGGGATTGGAGAGGAGTGTGCGGGATTGGAGAGGAGTGTGCGGGATTGGAGAAGAGTGTGCGGGAGTGGAGAGGAGTGTGCGGGATTGGAGAGGAGTGTGCGGGATTGGAGAGGAGTGTGAGGGATTTGAGAGGCGTGCGAGGGATTGGAGAGGAGTGTGAGGGATTGGAGAGGAGTGTGAGGGATTGGAGAGGAGTGTGAGGGATTGGATAGGAGTGTGAGGGATTGGAGAGGAGTGCGAGGAGGTATTGGAGAGGAGTGCGAGGAGGTATTGGAGAGGAGTGTGAGGAGGTATTGGAGAGGAGTGTGAGGAGGAGTGGTATTGGAGAGGCGTGAGGGTAGAGAGCAGTGAGGGGGTCACATATTATGTGAAATAAATAAGTTGTGTTCATTACACCATTTTAACCATTTTGTAAAATTTAATGTGCAGCATCGAAATCAAGATGTCCAAATGTCACACACCATACCCATGGGATTCCCACGGGTGACCCCACGAGTATAAATATACTCGATCTCGATTCTGTGTACAAAAAAAATAAATACCTGATGATGTGACTGTGTGTATGAATGATGCATTCTAATGTGAATGTGCGTACTAATGATGCATTATGATGTGACTGTGTGTGTTAATGATGTAATATAATGTGAATGTGCGTACTAATGATGCATTATGATGTGACTGTGTGTATTAATGATGTATTATAATGTGAATATGTGTACTAATGATGCATGATAATGTGAACATGTGTACTAATGATGCATTATGATGTGAATATGTGTACTAATGACGCATTATGATGTGACTGTGTGTATTAATGATGTATTATCATGTGAATATGTGTACTAATGATGCATTATGATGTGAATATGTGTGCTAATGATGCATTATAATGTGAATATGTGTATTAATGGTGTATTATAATGTGAATATGTGCACTAATGATGTATCATTATGTGAATTTGTGCATTAGTGATGCATTATGATGTGAATATGTGTACTAATGATGCATTATGATGTGAATATGTGTACTAATGATGCATTATAATGTGAATATGTGTACTAATGATGCATTATGATGTGAATATGTGTACTAATGACGCATTATGATGTGAATATGTGGACTAATGATGATTATAATGTGAATATGTGTACTAATGATGCATTATGACGTGAATATGTGCACTAATGATGCATAATAATGTGACTATGTGTACTAATGATGTATTATGACATGAATATGTGCACTAATGATGCATTATAATGTGAATATGTTTACTAATGATGCATTATGACATGAATATGTGTACTAATGATGCATTATAATGTGAATATGTGTATTAATGGTGTATTATAATGTGGATATGTGGACGAATGATGTATCATTATGTGAATATGTGTACTAATGACGCATTATGATGTGAATATGTGCACTAATGATGCATTATAATGTGAATATGTGTTCTATTGATGCATTATGATGTGAATATGTGTACTCATGAGGCATTATGATTTGAATATGTGTACTAATGATGCATTATAATGTGAATATGTGTACTCATGATGTATTATCATGTGAATATGTGTACTCATGATGCATTATAAAGTGATTATGTGTATTAATGATGTATTATAATGTGAATATGTGTACTAATGATGCATTATGATGTGACGATGTGTATTAATGATGTATTATCATGTGAATATGTGTACTAATGATGCATTATGATGTGACTGTGTGTATTAATGATGTATTATAATGTGAATATGTGTGCTAATGATGTATCATTATGTGAATATGTGTAATAATGATGCATTATGATGTGAATATGTGGACTAATGATGCATTATAATGTGAATATGTGTTCTAATGATGCATTATGATGTGAATATGTGCACTAATGATGCATTATGATGTGAATATGTGTACTAATGATGCATTATAATGTGAATATGTGTACTAATGATGAATTATGATGTGAATATGTGTGCTAATGATGCTTTATAATGTGAATATGTGTACTAATGATGCATTATGATGTGAATATGTGTACTAATGATGCATTACGATGTGAAAATGTGTACTAATGATGCATTATGATGTGAATATGTGTACTAGTGATGCATTATAATGTGACTGTGTGTATTAATGATGTATTATAATGTGAATATGTGTATTAATGGTGTATTATAATGTGGATATGTGTACTAATGATGTATCGTTATGTGAATATGTGTACTAATGACGCATTATGATGTGAATATGTGCACTAATGATGCATTATAATGTGAATATGTGTTCTATTGATGCATTATGATGTGAATATGTTTACTAATGATGCATTATGATGTGAATATGTGCACTAATGATGCATTATAATGTGAATATGTGCACAAATGACGCATTATGATGTGAATATGTGCAATAATGATGCATTATAATGTGAATATGTGTACTAATGATGCATTATGATGTGAATATGTGCACTAATGATGCATTATAATGTGAATATGTGTACTAATGACGC
Source organism: Myxine glutinosa (assembly GCF_964187855.1). NCBI lineage: Eukaryota > Metazoa > Chordata > Myxini > Myxiniformes > Myxinidae > Myxine > Myxine glutinosa. The sequence goes on along the minus strand of NC_136264.1, from coordinate 159,212,291 downwards.
ATTATGATGTGAATATGTGTACTAATGATGCAATATGATGTGAATATGTGTACTAATGATGCATTATAATGTGAATATGTGTACTAATGATGCATTATGATGTGAAAATGTGTACTAATGATGCATTATAATGTGAATATGTGTCCTAATGATGCATTATGATGTGACTGTGTGTATTAATTGATGTATTATCATGTGAATATGTGTACTAATGATGTTTTATCATGTGGATATGTGTACTAATGATGCATTATGATGTGAATATGTGTACTAACGATGCATTATGATGTGACTGTGTGCACTAATGATGCATTATGATGTGAATATGTGTACTAATGATGCATTATAATGTGAATATGTGTACTAATGATGTATTATAATGTGAATATGTGTATTAATGATGTATTATAATGTGAATATGTTTATTAATAAGGTATTATAATGTGAATATGTTTATTAATGATGTATTATAATGTGAATATGTGTATTAATGATGTATTAAAATGTGAATATGTGCACTAATGATGTAATATAATGTGAATATGTTTATTAATGATGTATTATAATGTGAATATGTGTATTAATGGTGTATTAAAATGTGAATATGTGCATTCATGATGTATTATAATGTGAATATGTGTTCTAATGATGCATTATGATGTGAATATGTTTACTAATGATGCATTATGATGTGAATATGTGCACTAATGATGCATTATAATGTGAATATGTGTACTAATGATGCATTATGATGTGAATATGTGTAATAATGATGCATTATAATGTGAATATGTGTACTAATGATGCATTATGACGTGAATATGTGCACTAATGATGCATTATGATGTGAATATGTGTACTAATGACGCATTATGATGTGACTGTGTGTATTAATGATGTATTATAATGTGAATATGTGTACTAATGATGCATGATATTGTGAACATGTGTACTAATGATGCATTATGATGTGAATATGTGTACTAATGATGCATTATGATGTGAATATGTGTACTAATGACGCATTATGATGTGACTGTGTGTATTAATGATGTATTATCATGTGAATATGTGTACTAATGACGCATTATGATGTGACTGTGTGTATTAATGATGTATTATCATGTGAATATGTGTACTAATGATGCATTATGATGTGAATATGTGTGCTAATGATGCATTATAATGTGAATATGTGTATTAATGGTGTATTATAATGTGAATATGTGCACTAATGATGTATCATTATGTGAATTTGTGCATTAATGATGCATTATGATGTGAATATGTGTACTAATGATGCATTATGATGTGAATATGTGTACTAATGATGCATTATGATGTGAATATGTGGACTAATGATGATTATAATGTGAATATGTGTACTAATGATGCATTATGACGTGAATATGTGCACTAATGATGCATAATAATGTGACTATGTGTACTAATGATGTATTATGACATGAATATGTGCACTAATGATGCATTATGATGTGAATATGTTTACTAATGATGCATTATGACATGAATATGTGGACTAATGATGCATTATAATGTGAATATGTGTACTAATGATGCATTATAATGTGAATATGTGTATTAATGGTGTATTATAATGTGGATATGTGTACGAATGATGTATCATTATGTGAATATGTGTACTAATGACGCATTATGATGTGAATATGTGCACTAATGATGCATTATAATGTGAATATGTGTTCTATTGATGCATTATGATGTGAATATGTGTACTCATGAGGCATTATGATGTGAATATGTGTACTAATGATGCATTATAATGTGAATATGTGTACTAATGATGTATTATAATGTGAATATGTGTACTAATGATGTATTATAATGTGAATATGTTTATTAATAAGGTATTATAATGTGAATATGTTTATTAATGATGTATTATAATGTGAATATGTGTATTAATGATGTATTAAAATGTGAATATGTGCACTAATGATGTATTATAATGTGAATATGTTTATTAATGATGTATTATAATGTGAATATGTGTATTAATGATGTATTAAAATGTGAATATGTGCATTCATGATGTATTATGATGTGAATATGTGTTCTAATGATGCATTATGATGTGAATATGTTTACTAATGATGCATTATGATGTGAATATGTGCACTAATGATGCATTATAATGTGAATATGTGTACTAATGATGCATTATGATGTGAATATGTGTAATAATGATGCATTATAATGTGAATATGTGTACTAATGATGCATTATGACGTGAATATGTGCACTAATGATGCATTATAATGTGAATATGTGTACTAATGACGCATTATGATGTGAATATGTGTACTAATGATGCATTATGATGTGAATATGTGTACTAATGATGCATTATAATGTGAATATGTGTACTAATGATGCATTATGATGTGAAAATGTGTACTAATGATGCATTATAATGTGAATATGTGTCCTAATGATGCATTATGATGTGACTGTGTGTATTAATTGATGTATTATCATGTGAATATGTGTACTAATGATGTTTTATCATGTGGATATGTGTACTAATGATGCATTATGATGTGAATATGTGTACTAACGATGCATTATGATGTGACTGTGTGCACTAATGATGCATTATGATGTGAATATGTGTACTAATGATGCATTATAATGTGAATATGTGTACTAATGATGTATTATAATGTGAATATGTGTATTCATGATGTATTATAATGTGAATATGTTTATTAATAAGGTATTATAATGTGAATATGTTTATTAATGATGTATTATAATGTGAATATGTGTATTAATGATGTATTAAAATGTGAATATGTGCACTAATGATGTATTATAATGTGAATATGTTTATTAATGATGTATTATAATGTGAATATGTGTATTAATGATGTATTAAAATGTGAATACGTGCATTCATGATGTATTATAATGTGAATATGTTTATTAATGATGTATTACAATGTGAATATGAATAACCCAGAGGACCTCGGAGGAGGAGCTACGAATCCGAGAGGATACCCAGAGGACCTCGGAGGAGGAGCTATGAATCCGAGAGGACACCCAGAGGACCTCTGAGGAGGAGCTACGAATCCGAGAGGATAGCCAGAGGACCTTGGAGGAGGAGCTACGAATCTGAGAGGATACCCAGAGGACCTCAGAGGAGGAGCTACGAATCTGAGGGGATACCCAGAGGACCTCGGAGGAGGAGCTACAAATCCGAGAGGATAACCATAGGACCCCGGAGGAGGAGCTACGAATCCGAGAGGATAACCAGAGGACTTCGAAGGAGGAGCTACGAATCCGAGAGGATACCCAGAGGACCTCGGAGGAGGAGCTACGAATCCGAGAGGATACCCAGAGGACCTCGGAGGAGGAGCTACGAATCCGAGAGGATACCCAGAGGACCTCGGAGGAGGAGCTACGAATCCAAGAGGATACCCAGAGGACCACGGAGGAGGAGCTACAAATCCGAGAGGATACACAGAGGACCTCGGAGGAGGAGCTACGAATACGAGAGGATACCCAGAGGACCTCGGAGGAGGAGCTACGAATCCGAGAGGATACCCAGAGGACCTCGGAGGAGGAGATACAAATCAGAGAGGATACCCAGAGGACCTCGGAGGAGGAGCTTCGAATCCGAGAAGATACCCAGAGGACCTCGGAGGAGGAGCTACGAATCCGAGAGGATACCTAGAGGACCTCGGAGGAGGAGCTACGAATCCGAGAGGAAACCCAGAGGACCTCGGAGGAGGAACTACGAATCCGAGAGGATACCCAGATGACCTCGGAGGAGGAGCTACGAATCCGAGAGGATACCCAGAGGACCTCGGAGGAGGAGCTACGAATCCGAGAGGAAACCCAGAGGACCTCGGAGGAGGAACTACGAATCCGAGAGGATACCCAGATGACCTCGGAGGAGGAGCTACGAATCCGAGAGGAAACCCAGAGGACCTCGGAGGAGGAACTACGAATCCGAGAGGATACCCAGATGACCTCGGAGGAAGAGCTACTCCGCCGAGAGGCGAGGACTCGGGCTCTGTCAGCGGGCTGCCTCACCCATTCCCGGCTTATATAGGTGGGACGAGTATGCCGTAGGCCTTACCCCGTCCTGCCTCATATGTATACCTGAGCTCGATTCTGTCTGCAAAAACTGATAAAGGTGGAGGAGTTTGCGGGCTCTGCCGGCGTGCGACCTAACCCCACCCCGCCTTATATAGGTGGGGCGAGGACTCAAGCTCTGTCAGCGGCTGGCCTCACCCATCCCTGCCTTATAGAGGTGGGGCGAGTATGCGGGAGGCTTTAACCCGCCCTGCCTTAAATAGGTGGGGCAACCACTCGGGTTCAGTCGCCGGGCGGTCCCACCCCACCCCGCATTTTATTTTTTATGAAAGTCCTCGATATAATAAATGTGTTTCCACACCAAAATAAGATTTGAAATTTTAATTTAATATGTACATCCTTTGCTCTTATGTTGTATTTTGATGATTGTATTCATTTATTAACTGATTGCAAAGTGTTTAACATGAAAGCTTTCGCAAATGGATATTGGTTTTATTTTTGGAGTCCACTGAAGTTGATTCTTTGAAACTGTTTTCATGTTGAATCAATGCTATGAGACATTTTCAATCTTTACTCAATAATCTGTTTTTGGAAGATAGTTTCAATTTGATGGTACAATACTTGGGCACTGGTGCAAACAATAGGGCCATTATAGTTGTAAAAACATCAGCATTTACATGTTCTTGACTTTATTACTTTCACCAGTATCTTGACATGTTTTGGATTTTGAAATCTTCCATCACAATCTTAGCCATCAATTCCTCTCCTAAAGAAGTTCACCAATCTCTGTGATTGAGGACCAGGAAGCTCAATGATAAATTGCAGTTTTGTTTTCTGTGCATGTGAAGATTATTTTTCAGCGATAAACATGTGGCAATCCTCACTGACTGCTTGGACTCTGGAGACCACATCAGGAAGCAGATTCTTCACCTTATTTGGTCCAAGGGTGGTGAAAAATTCTCACTTATTTCCTTTGATGGTGAAGTGGAGATGGAAGTAACAATGGATGTCCATCACTTTGACGGGCGAGGTTGGGGCCCGTCAATTTTTAGCCACGTCGCAGACGCTGCTCATAGAGTGCCCTCTGCTGTTGTTGTTCTTCTTCTTCTTGTTCTTGTTCTTCTTCTTCTTGTTGTTCTTGCAGAGAAGACAAAACCTCGAAGCTCAACCCATTCTGGGAACCATAGCTCCACCCATTTTGGGAGAGGCTTCATAAAAACAAATATCCACCATTTTATTAACTCGCATAGCTTTGAGGCCTGTTTTGTAGGCCCGTGGTGTCTTCCTCTCTCACACAGTTTTATTTCAAATCAAATTCGATATATCATTTCTTTTTTCACAGTTGCTAACATAGTTTTAGACTCGGTTGAAAAAAAACGGGAAGAAAATCCGATGAAAGTTGCCCTTTATAGAACAAAATGAATGCTCAAAGGCCTGTAACTTCAAGTCCATTGAGATATATATTTTTTAGATCGCGGCATGGTCAGTCATACACCGCCCGAAATAAGAGATGGGAAAATGCCGAGATATATATATATTTTGTTTAAATTGCGGCATGGTCAGTCATACACCGCCCGAAATAACAGATGGGAAAATGTCGAGATATATTAAAAATTCGTCCATTTGTTGACAATCGTCACGATGAAATATTTAATTTATACGTCATCACAATAATGTGGAGAGAGGAGCATAGCTTCGTTCACGTGTCGACACACATGGGAAAATGCCGAGATATATTAAAAATTCGTCGCCACAAATGGGAAATTGCCGAGATATATTTTCACTTTGCACAAAAATAACATCAAGTAATCGAATCAATAGGAATGTCCTGTGCCTATAACATCGACGTTATAGGCACAGCTGCATCGAGGCATTGTGTAACATCGACGCGGCTTTTGTTTTAATTAAAACTTTTTGTATTGTTACCTTTGGTGGGCATGGTTGTGGATGTCTTAGTTTTATATCTTGTTTTTTCATTCATACAGAGATATCCTTGTTGTCTTTCGATTGTCAGAGGAAGGACCTTTTTAGGTGTTGTATTGTTTTTTATATGGTTCAATCACGACTACATTTTATGAGTAACTGTCTTGCAACTTACATGAGATATATGTCCTTTCTCGTGGAGAGTAAGTTTGGTCCAAACCTCACCCAAGTGGGCGACCTCACCTCGCTGCGCCTTATAAAGGTGGGGCGAGGTATCAAGCCCTGTCGGCGGGGGGCTTCACCCCTCCCCGCCTTACATAGGTGGGGCGAGTATGCGGGAGGCCTGACCCCGCCCTGCCTCGCATATACTTGAGCTCAATTCTGTGTTAAAAAAGGTATATATATATATATATATATATATATATATGTATATATATATATATTGTTGTGGATATGAGAATGTGTTTTTTTTTTTGTTGTGTAATGAATTGTTGTAAAATGTCACCCTCCTTCCTGCATTTGTTGTTGTATAAAGGTCAAAGGGCGTTCCCGTAGTTAATTCCATAAAACATACACGAAGGACACCATATATCCCGGTTCGGTAGTTATATCCTTATTATGTGTATTAGTGTAAGGCTGTGTCTTCCATTAATTTAAATACTCCATTGCACCAAGTGAAATAAGAGTAGATTCCCTTCACCTTCCCCTTCCAACAATTGCCAACTGTTCCCTCCACGACTCCATTCGCCACGAGGTCGGCTCGGAGAAGAAGGGGGAGGAGCCGCCGAATCCTGGGCGTGCCCGCCCATCGTCATCAAGGGCGGAGCCAGAGGGCCGTGCCGACCAATCAGGGCCGAGGCGAGCTCACCGATGGGCGTGTTCTAGAGGCCGGCGGCTTGATTGCCCGGGGGGTTATAAAGAGCACGCGCGGAAGCCGTTAAGAAGAAGTGCGCACGAGGGCGAAGCAAGAGAGGAACGTCCTGAGAGAGATACGTCCTAAGATATACGTCCAAAGAGATACATGCAGAGATACGTGCGACGATCAAGTGCAAGCGAGTCAGAGCGGCGAAGTGCGAAGTGCCAAGTAGGGAAAGTTCCGAGTGTGCAGAACCAAGTGCAAGAGAGTTCAAAGGAGCAGCTTTGGAGAGCGAACGGTGCACCGGAGGGGCTTCGCCGTGCAGATTGGAACCGCGGCTGTTTTGGCGATCCCAGCTCGGGTATTGACGGCAGCTATCCGCTTCCGGCCCGACCGATCCCCGCTGAACCTTCCTCCCCCGCCAAGCCATTCCTCCTTCCGATCCTTCCTGCCTGCAAATTCCCAATTCGTGTGAGTCCGTCTTTCGTTTGTTCTGTCCAGGGTTCTATGTAAGACTGCCATAGATAAGCTAAGTTTCACTTTGTCCGCTTCTTCTTCTTCTGTTTTTATTTTATTATCCTTCCTTCTCCTTGGTTACTTTGATTGTGTAAATAGTAGGAATAAATTTAGTAGCATTTCCAACCTTTTTGCTTTGGTGTTCTTCTTCTTCACAACCTTCGCTTTAGTCTTTTCCCCATTGAATATCTGTGGCGCGATTCGGCCAACGTTCAGGAATCGGGTTAGTCGGGATAACTGTTCGGGCGCGGCGGCCATCCGCTCGGCAAACAACATCTTCGCCGCGGTCCCGTAACAATATACTCGATCTCGATTCTGTGTACAAAAAAAATAAAAACATGATGATGTGACTGTGTGTATGAATGATGCATTATAATGTGAATGTGCGTACTAATGATGCATTATGATGTGACTGTGTGTATTAATGATGTATTTTAATGTGAATATGTGTACGAATGATGCATTATGATGTCAATATGTGGACTAATGATGCATTATAATGTGAATATGTGTATTAATGGTGTAATATAATGTGAATATGTGCACTAATGATGTATCATTATGTGAATTTGTGCATTAATGATGCATTATAATGTGAATATGTGCACTAATGATGCATTATGATGTGACTGTGTGTATTCATGGTGTATTATAATATGAATATGCGTACTAATGATGCATTATGATGTGACTGTGTGTATTAATGGTGTATTATAATGTGAATATGTGTACTAATGATGTATCATTATGTGAATATGTGTACTAATGATGCATTATGATGTGAATATGTGTACTAATGATATATCATTATGTGAATATGTGTACTAATGATGCATTATGATGTGACGATGTGTATTAATGATGTTTTACCATGTGGATATGTGTACTAATGATGTATCATTATGTGAATATGTGTACTAATGATGCATTATGATGTGAATATGTGTACTAATGATGCATTATAATGTGAATATGTGTACTAATGATGCATTATGATGTGACTGTGTGTTTTATTGATGTATTATCATGTGAATATGTGTACTAATGATGCATTATGATGTGACGATGTGTATTAATGATGTTTTATCATGTGGATATGTGTACTAATGATGCATTATGATGTGACTGTGTGTATTAATAATGTATTATAATGTGAATATGTGTACTAATGATGTATCATGATGTGAATATGTGTACTAATGATGCATTATGATGTGAATATGTGTACTAATGATGCATTATAATGTGAATATGTGTTCTAATGATGCATTATGATGTGAATATGTGTACTAATGATGCATTATGATGTGAATATGTGCACTAATGATGCATTATAATGTGAATATGTGTACTAATGACGCATTATGATGTGAATATGTGTAATAATGATGCATTATAATGTGAATATGTGTACTAATGATGCATTATGACGTGAATATGTGCACTAATGATGCATTATAATGTGAATATGTGTACTAATGACGCATTATGATGTGAATATGTGTACTAATGATGCATTAAGATGTGAATATGTGAACTAATGATGCATTATAATGTGAATATGTGTACTAATAGCGCATTATGATGTGAATATGTGTACTAATGATGCATTATAATGTGAATATGTGTCCTAATGATGCATTATGATGTGACTGTGCGTATTAATTGATGTATTATCATGTGAATATGTGTACTAATGATGTTTTATCACGTGGATATGTGTACTAATGATGTATTATGATGTGAATATGTGTACTAATGACGCATTATGATGTGAATATGTGTACTAATGATGCATTATGATGTGACTGTGTGCACTAATGATGCATTATGATGTGAATATGTGTACTAATGACGCATTATGATGTGAATATGTGTACTAATGATGCATTATGATGTGACTGTGTGCACTAATGATGCATTATGATGTGAATATGTGTACTAATGATGCATTATAATGTGAATATGTGTACTAATGATGTATTATAATGTGAATATGTGTATTAATGATGTATTATAATGTGAATATGTTTATTAATAATGTATTATAATGTGAATATGTTTATTAATGATGTATTATAATGTGAATATGTGTATTAATGATGTATTAAAATGTGAATATGTGCACTAATGATGTATTATAATGTGAATATGTTTATTAATGATGTATTATAATGTGAATATGTGTATTAATGATGTATTAAAATGTGAATATGTGCACTAATGATGTATTATAATGTGAATATGTTTATCAATGATGTATTACAATGTGAATATGAATAACCCAGAGGACCCCGGAGGAGGAGCTACGGATCCGAGAGGATACCCAGAGGACCTCGGAGGAGGAGCTATGAATCCGAGAGGACACCCAGAGGACCTCGGAGGAGGAGCTACAAATCCGAGAGGATACCCAGAGGACCTCGGAGGAGGAGCTACGAATCCGAGAGGATAACCAGAGGACTTCGAAGGAGGAGCTACGAATTCGAGAGGATACCCAGAGGACCTCGGAGGAGGAGCTACGAATCCGAGAGGATACCCAGAGGACCTCGGAGGAGGAACTACGAATCCGAGAGGATACCCAGAGGACCTCGGAGTAGGAGCTACAAATCCGAGAGGATACCCAGAGGACCTCGGAGGAGGAGCTACGAATCCGAGAGGATACCCAGAGGACCTCAGAGGAGGAGCTACGAATCCGAGAGGATACCCAGAGGACCTCGGAGGAGGAGCTACGAATCAGAGAGGATACCCAGAGGACCTCGGAGGAGGAGCTATGAATCCGAGAGGATACCCAGAGGACCTCGGAGGAGGAGCTATGAATCCGAGAGGATACCCAGAGGACCTCGGAGGAGGAGCTACGAATCCGAGAGGCTACACAGAGGTCCTCGGAGGAGGAGCTACGAATCCGAGAGGCTACACAGAGGACCTCGGAGGAGGAGCTACACCACCGAGAGGATACCCAGAGGACCTTGGAGGCGGAGCTATGAATATTAGAGCATACCCAGAAGACCTTGGAGGCGGAGCTACGAATCCGAGAGCTTACCCAGAGGACCTTGGAGGCGGAGCTACGATTCCGAGAGGATACCCAGAGGACCTCGGATGAAAGCTACGAATCCGAGAGGATACCCAGAGGACCTCGGATGAGGAGCTATGAATCCGAGAGGATAACCAGAGGACCTCGGAGGAGGAGCTATGCCGAAGAGAGGATACCCAGAGGACCTTAGAGGAGGAGCTACGCCATTGAGAGGATACCCATAGGACCTCGGAGGAGGAGCTACGACTCCGGGAGGATACCCAGAGGACCTCAGAGGAGGAGTTACGTATCCGAGAGGATACCCAGATGACCTCGGAGGAGGAGGTATACCGCCGAGAGCATACCCAGAGGACCTTGGAGATGGAGCTACGAATCCGAAAGCATATCCAGAGGACCTTGGAGGCGGAGCTACGAATACGAGAGGCGAGGACTCGGGCTCTGTCAGCGGGCTGCCTCAACCATTCCCGTCTTATATAGGTGGGACGAGTATGCCGTAGGCCTTACCCCGCCTGCCTGATATATATATAATTGAACTCGATTCTGTCTACAAAAACAAACAAACAAAAAAAAACCTCATCCCTCCCCACCTTATATAGGCGGAGGAGTTTGCGGGCTTTGTCGGCGTGCGACCTAACCCCACCCCGCCTTATATAGGTGGGGCAAGGACTCGAGATCTGTCAGCGGGCGGCCTCACCCATCCCCGCCTTCTAGAGGTGGGGCGAATATGCAGGTCGCAGGAGGCTTTAACCCGCCCTGCCTTATTTAGGTGGGGCAACCACTCGGGTTCAGTCGCCGGGCTGTCCCACCCCGCCGCGCATTTTATTTTTTATAAAAGACCTCGATATAATGTGCATGTTTCCACACCAAAATAAGATTTGAAATTTTAATTTAATATGTCCATCCTTTGCTCTTATGTTGTATTTTGATGATTGTATTAGTTTGTTAACTGATTGCAAAGTGTTTAACATGAAAGATTTCGCAAACGGATATTGGTTTTATTTTTGGAGTCCACTGAAGTTTATTCTTTGAAACTGTTTTCATGTTGAATCAATGCAATGGGACATTTTCAATCTTTACTCAATAATCTGTTTTTGGAAGATAGTTTCAATTTGATGGGAAAATACTTGTGCACTGGTGCAAACAATAGGGCCATTATCGTTGTAAAAACATCAGCATTTACATGTTCTTGACTTTATTATTTTCACCAGTATCCTGACATGTTTTGGATTTTGAAATCTTCCATCACAATCTTCGCCATCAATTCCTCTCCTAAATAAGTTCACCAATCTCTGTGATTGAGGACCAGGAAGCTCAATGATAAATTGCAGTTTTGTTTTCTGTGCATGTGAAGATTATTTTTCAGCGATAAACATGTGGCAACCCTCATTGACTGATTGGACTCTGGAGACCACATCAGGAAGCAGATTCTTCACCTTATTTTGTCCAAAGTTGGTGAAAAATTCTCACTTATTTCCTTTGATGGTGAAGTGGAGATGGAAGTAACAATGGATGTCCATCACTTTGACGGGCGAGGTTGGGGCCCGTCAATTTTTTCCTTTGGTGGGCATGGTTGTGGATGTCTTAGTTTTATATCTTGTTTTTTCATTCATTCAGAGATATCCTTGTTGTCTTTCGATTGTCAGAGGAAGGACCTTTTTAGGTGTTGTATTGTTTTTATATGGTTCAATCACGACTACATTTTATGAGAAACTGTCTTGCAACTTACATGAGATATATGTCCTTTCTCGTGGAGAGTAAGTGTGGTCCAACCCTCACCCAAGTGGGCGACCTCACCTCGCTGCACCTTATAAAGGTGGGGCAAGGAATCAAGCCCTGTCGGCGGGGGGCCTCACCCCTCCCCGCCTTATATAGGTGGGGCGAGTATGCGGGAGGCCTGACCCCGCTCTGCCTTGTATATACTTGAGCTCAATTCTGTGTTTAAAAAATGTATATATGTATCTATATTATAATAGGCTACGGTGATTCTGTTGGACGTCTGTCCGGGGGTGTGGCTTCATCCGTTTGCAGAGTAGCTCCACCCGTAGCTCCACCCATTCTTGGAGAGGCTTCATGTAAACAAATATCCACCATTTTATTAACTCGAATGGCTTTGAGGCCTGTTTAGTTAGGCCCGTGCTGTCTTTCTCTCTCACACAGGTTTATTTCAATTCTAATTCGATATATCATTTCATTTTTAACAGTCGCTAACATTGTGTTAGACTCGGTTGAAAAAAAACGGGAAGAGAATCCCAAGAAAGTTTCCGTTTATAGAACGAAATGATTTCTCAAAGGCCTCTAAACTAAACGCCCATTTTATCGAATTCACCATCTGATTTAATTTTTATCAATGGTTTTCGACTCGGTGTCAGAAATAATTGAGAACATTCACAGACGCACGGGAAATTGCCGAGATATATTTATAACAAGTACAAAAAGTTTTAATTAAAACAAAAGCCGCGTCGATGTTACACAATGCCTCGATGCAGCTGTGCCTATAACGTCGATGTTATAGGCACAGGACATTCCTATTGATTCGATTACTTGATGTTATTTTTGTGCAAAGTGAAAATATATCTCGGCAATTTCCTGTGTGTGGCGACGAATTTTTAATATATCTCGGCATTTTATCGTCTGTTATTTCAGGCGGTGTATGACTGACCATGCCGCGATTTAAAAAATATATATCTCGACAATTTCCCGTGTGTGGCGACATGTGAACGAAGCTATGCTCCTCTCTCCACATTATTGTGACGACGTATAAATTAAATATTTCATCGTGACGATTGTCATCAAATGGACGAATTTTTAATATATCTCGGCATTTTCCCATCTGTTATTTCAGGCGGTGTATGACTGACCATGCCGCGATTTAAAAAAAATATATCTCGGCAATTTCCCGTATGTGGCGACACGTGAACGAAGCTATGCTCCTCTCTCCACATTATTGTGATGACGTATAAATTAAATATTTCATCGTGACGATTGTCATCAAATGGACGAATTTTTAATATATCTCGGCATTTTCCCGTCTGTTATTTCGGGCGGTGTATGACTGACCATGCCGCGATTTAAACAAAATATATATATCTCGGCATTTTCCCATCTGTTATTTCGGGCGGTGTATGACTGACCATGCCGCGATTTAAAAAAAAATTATCTCAATGAACTTGAAGTTACAGGCCTTTGAGAATTCATTTCGTGCTATAAAGGGCAACTTTCATCGGATTTTCTTCCCGTTTTTTTTCAACCGAGTCTAAAACTATGTTAGCGACTGTGAAAAATGAAATGATATATCGAATTTGATTTGAAAGAAAACTGTGTGAGAGAGGAAGACACCACAGGCCTACAAAACAGGCCTCAAAGCTATGCGAGTTAATAAAATGGTGGATATTTGTTTATATGAAGCCTCTCCCACAATGGGTGGAGCTATGGTTCCCAGAATGGGTGGAGCTTTGAGGTTTTGTCTTCTCTGCAAGAACAAGAACAAGAAGAAGAAGAAGAAGAACAACAACAGCAGAGGGCACTCTATGACCAGCGTCTGCGACGCGGCTAAAAAAAATCGCGCCATGATGATACACAAAAATACACCGCCTAAAATAACAGTTGGGGAAAATGTCGACATATATTAAAAATTTGCTTTTTCTTTTCGTTAAGATATATTACTTTTACGTTTTATGAGAGTCGGCACAAAAACGACATATATATCTTCGTTCTTTCTTATTTCATTCAACATTATTATCCGCAAGTAAAATATGTTTCACGAAATTACCGAGAGATATGCCTTCGTTTTTTTTTATTAGTTATGTGCGCATACACTTTAAATAGGTTTGGCAATAGGGGCTGGCGAGGAGTGTGAGGGGTTGTAGAGGGGTGTGAGGAGGTATTGGAGAGGAGTGCGAGGAGGCATTGGAGAGGAGTGCAAGGAGGAATTGGAGAAGAATGCGAGGAGGTATTTGAGAGGAATGCGAGGAGGTATTGGAGAGGAATGCGAGGAGTTATTGGAGAGGAGGGCGAGGAGGTATTGGAGAGGAGTGCGAGGAGGTATTGGAGAGGAGTGCGAGGAGGTATTGGAGAGGAGTGTGAGGAGGTATTGGAGAGGAGTGCGAGAAGGTATTGGAGAGGAGTGCGAGGAGGTATTGGAGAGGAGTGTGAGGAGGTATTGGAGAGGAGTGTGAGGAGGTATTGGAGAGGAGTGTGAGGGGTTGGAGAGGAGTGTGAGGGGTTGTAGAGGAGTGTGATGGGTTGCAGAGGAGTGTGATGGGTTGCAGAGGAGTGTGAGGGATTGGAGAGGAGTGTGAGGGATTGGAGAGGAGTGTGAGGGATTGGAGAGGAGTGTGCGGGATTGGAGAGGAGTGTGCGGGATTGGAGAAGAGTGTGCGGGATTGGAGAGGAGTGTGCGGGATTGGAGAGGAGTGTGCGGGATTGGAGAGGAGTGTGCGGGATAGGAGAGGAGTGTGCGGGATTGGAGAGGAGTGTGCGGGATTGGAGAGGAGTGTGCGGGATTGGAGAAGAGTGTGCGGGATTGGAGAAGAGTGTGCGGGATTGGAGAGGAGTGTGCGGGATTGGAGAGGAGTGTGCGGGATTGGAGAGGAGTGTGAGGGATTTGAGAGGCGTGCGAGGGATTGGAGAGGAGTGTGAGGGATTGGAGAGGAGTGTGAGGGATTGGAGAGGAGTGTGAGGGATTGGATAGGAGTGTGAGGGATTGGAGAGGAGTGTGAGGGATTGGAGAGGAGTGTGAGGGATTGGAGAGGAGTGCGAGGAGGTAATGGAGAGGAGTGTGAGGAGGTATTGGAGAGGAGTGTGAGGAGGAGTGGTATTGGAGAGGCGTGAGGGTAGAGAGGAGTGAGGGGGTCACATATTATTTGAAATAAATAAGTTGTGTTCATTACACCATTTTAACCATTTTGTAAAATTTAATGTGCAGCATCTAAATCAAGATGTCCAAATGTCACACACCATACCCATGGGATTCCCACGGGTGACCCCACGAGTATATATATACTCGATCTCGATTCTGTGTACAAAAAAAATAAATACCTGATGATGTGACTGTGTGTATGAATGATGCATTCTAATGTGAATGTGCGTACTAATGATGCATTATGATGTGACTGTGTGTGTTAATGATGTATTATAATGTGAATGTGCATACTAATGATGCATTATGATGTGACTGTGTGTATTAATGATGTATTATAATGTGAATATGTGTACTAATGATGCATGATAATGTGAACATGTGTACTAATGATGCATTATGATGTGAATATGTGTACTAATGACGCATTATGATGTGACTGTGTGTATTAATGATGTATTATCATGTGAATATGTGTACTAATGATGCATTATGATGTGAATATGTGTGCTAATGATGCATTATAATGTGAATATGTGTATTAATGGTGTATTATAATGTGAATATGTGCACTAATGATGTATCATTATGTGAATTTGTGCATTAATGATGCATTATGATGTGAATATGTGTACTAATGATGCATTATGATGTGAATATGTGTACTAATGATGCATTATGACGTGAATATGTGCACTAATGATGCATAATAATGTGACTATGTGTACTAATGATGTATTATGACATGAATATGTGCACTAATGATGCATTATAATGTGAATATGTTTACTAATGATGCATTATGACATGAATATGTGTACTAATGATGCATTATAATGTGAATATGTGTACTAATGATGCATTATGATGTGAATATGTGTACTAATGATGCATTATAATGTGAATATGTGTTCTAATGATGCATTATGATGTGAATATGTTTACTAATGATGCATTATGATGTGAATATGTGCACTAATGATGCATTATAATGTGAATATGTGTACTAATGACGCATTATGATGTGAATATGTGCAATAATGATGCATTATAATGTGAATATGTGTACTAATGATGCATTATGACGTGAATATGTGCACTAATGATGCATTATAATGTGAACATTTGTACTAATGACGCATTATGATGTGAATATGTGTACTAATGATGCATTATGATGTGAATATGTGTCCTAATGATGCATTATGATGTGACTGTGTGTATTAATTGATGTATTATCATGAGTATGTGTACTAATGATGTTTTATCATGTGGATATGTGTACTAATGATGCATTATGATGTGAATATGTGTACTAATGATGCATTATAATGTGAATATGTGTACTAATGATGTATTATAATGTGAATATGTGTATTAATGATGTATTATAATGTGAATATGTTTATTAATAAGGTATTATAATGTGAATATGTTTATTAATGATGTATTATAATGTGAATATGTGTATTAATGATGTATTAAAATGTGAATATGTGCACTAATGATGTATTATAATGTGAATATGTTTATAAATGATGTATTATAATGTGAATATGTGTATTAATGATGTATTAAAATGTGAATATGTGCATTCATGATGTATTATAATGTGAATATGTGTTCTAATGATGCATTATGATGTGAATATGTTTACTAATGATGCATTATGATGTGAATATGTGCACTAATGATGCATTATAATGTGAATATGTGTACTAATGACGCATTGTGATGTGAATATGTGTAATAATGATGCAATATAATGTGAATATGTGTACTAATGATGCATTATGACGTGAATATGTGCACTAATGATGCATTATAATGTGAATATGTGTACTAATGATGCATTATAATGTGAATATGTGTACTAATGATGCATTATGATGTGAAAATGTGTACTAATGATGCATTATAATGTGAATATGTGTCCTAATGATGCATTATGATGTGACTGTGTGTATTAATTGATGTATTATCATGTGAATATGTGTACTAATGATGTTTTATCATGTGGATATGTGTACTAATGATGCATTATGATGTGAATGTGTGTACTAACGATGCATTATGATGTGACTGTGTGCACTAATGATGCATTATGATGTGAATATGTGCACTAATGATGCATTATAATGTGAATATGTGTACTATTGATGTATTATAATGTGAATATGTGTATTCATGATGTATTATAATGTGAATATGTTTATTAATAAGGTATTATAATGTGAATATGTTTATTAATGATGTATTATAATGTGAATATGTGTATTAATGATGTATTAAAATGTGAATATGTGCACTAATGATGTATTATAATGTGAATATATTTATTAATGATGTAATATAATGTGAATATGTGTATTAATGATGTATTAAAATGTGAATATTTGCATTCATGATGTAATATAATGTGAATATGTTTATTAATGATGTATTACAATGTGAATATGAATAACCCAGAGGACCTCGGAGGAGGAGCTACGAATCCGAGAGGATACCCAGAGGACCTCGGAGGAGGAGCTATGAATCCGAGAGGACACCCAGAGGACCTCTGAGGAGGAGCTACGAATCCGAGAGGATACCCAGAGGACCTCAGAGGAGGAGCTACGAATCCGAGAGGATACCCAGAGGACCTCAGAGGAGGAGCTACGAATCCGAGGGGATACCCAGAGGACCTCGGAGGAGGAGCTACGAATCCAAGAGGATAACCAGAGGACTTCGAAGGAGGAGCTACGAATCCGAGAGGATACCCAGAGGACCTCGGAGGAGGAGCTACGAATTCGAGAGGATACCCAGAGGACCTCGGAGGAGGAGCTACGAATCCGAGAGGATACCCAGAGGACCTCGGAGGAGGAGCTACAAATCCGAGAGGATACCCAGAGGACCACGGAGGAGGAGCTGCGAATCCGAGAGGATACCCAGAGGACCACGGAGGAGGAGCTACAAATCCGAGAGGATACACAGAGGACCTCGGAGGAGGAGCTACGAATCCGAGAGGATACCCAGAGTACCTCAGAGGAGGATCTACGAATCCGAGAGGATACCCAGAGGACCTAGGAGGAGGAGATACGAATCAGAGAGGATACCTAGAGGACCTTGGAGGAGGAGCTTCGAATCCGAGAAGATACCCAGAGGACCTCGGAGGAGGAGCTACGAATCCGAGAGGATACCCAGAGGACCTCGGAGGAGGAGCTATGAATCCGAGAGGATACCCAGAGGACCTCGGAGGAGGAGCTACGAATCCGAGAGGAAACCCAGAGGACCTCGGAGGAGGAACTACGAATCCGAGAGGATACCCAGATGACCTCGGAGGAGGAGCTACGAATCCGAGAGGAAACCCAGAGGACCTCGGAGGAGGAACTACGGATCCGAGAGGATACCCAGATGACCTCGGAGGAAGAGCTACTCCACCGAGAGGCGAGGACTCGGGCTCTGTCAGCGGGCTGCCTCACCCATTCCCGGCTTATATAGGTGGGACAAGTATGCCGTAGGCCTTACCCCGTCCTGCCTCATATGTATACCTGAGCTCGATTCTGTCTGCAAAAACTGATAAAGGTGGAGGAGTTTGCGGGCTCTGCCGGCGTGCGACCTAACCCCACCCCGCCTTATATAGGTGGGGCGAGGACTCGAGCTCTGTCAGCGGCTGGCCTCACCCATCCCTGCCTTATAGAGGTAGGGCGAGTATGCGGGAGGCTTTAACCCGCCCTGCCTTAAATAGGTGGGGCAACCACTCGGGTTCAGTCGCCGGGCGGTCCCACCCCGCCCCGCATTTTATTTTTTATGAAAGTCCTCGATATAATAAATGTGTTTCCACACCAAAATAAGATTTGAAATTTTAATTTAATATGTACATCCTTTGCTCTTATGTTGTATTTTGATGATTGTATTCATTTATTAACTGATTGCAAAGTGTTTAACATGAAAGCTTTCGCAAATGGATATTCGTTTTATTTTTGGAGTCCACTGAAGTTGATTCTTTGAAACTGTTTTCATGTTGAATCAATGCTATGAGACATTTTCAATCTTTACTCAATAATCTGTTTTTGAAAGATAGTTTCAATTTGATGGTAAAATACTTGTGCATTGGTGCAAACAATAGGGCCATTATAGTTGTAAAAACATCAGCATTTACATGTTCTTGACTTTATTACTTTCACCAGTATCTTGACATGTTTTGGATTTTGAAATATTCCATCACAATCTTAGCCATCAATTCCTCTCCTAAAGAAGTTCACCAATCTCTGTGATTGAGGACCAGGAAGCTCAATGATAAATTGCAGTTTTGTTTTCTGTGCATGTGAAGATTATTTTTCAGCGATAAACATGTGGCAATCCTCACTGACTGCTTGGACTCTGGAGACCACATCAGGAAGCAGATTCTTCACCTTATTTGGTCCAAGGGTGGTGAAAAATTCTCACTTATTTCCTTTGATGGTGAAGTGGAGATGGAAGTAACAATGGATGTCCATCACTTTGACGGGCGAGGTTGGGGCCCGTCAATTTTTAGCCACGTCGCAGACGCTGCTCATAGAGTGCCCTCTGCTGTTGTTGTTGTTGTTCTTCTTCTTCTTGTTCTTCTTCTTCTTGTTGTTCTTGCAGAGAAGACAAAACCTCGAAGCTCCACCCATTCTGGGAACCATAGCTCCACCCATTTTGGGAGAGGCTTCATAAAAACAAATATCCACCATTTTATTAACTCGCATAGCTTTGAGGCCTGTTTTGTAGGCCCGTGGTGTCTTCCTCTCTCACACAGTTTTATTTCAAATCAAATTCGATATATCATTTCTTTTTTCACAGTCGCTAACATAGTTTTAGACTCGGTTGAAAAAAAACGGGAAGAAAATCCGATGAAAGTTGCCCTTTATAGAACAAAATAAATGCTCAAAGGCCTGTAACTTCAAGTCCATTGAGATATATATTTTTTAGATCGCGGCATGGTCAGTCATACACCGCCCGAAATAAGAGACGGGAAAATGCCGAGATATATTAAAAATTCGTCCATTTGATGACAATCGTCACGATGAAATATTTAATTTATACGTCATCACAATAATGTGGAGAGAGGAGCATAGCTTCGTTCACGTGTCGCCACACACGGGAAATTGCCGAGATATATTTTTTTTAAATCGCGGCATGGTCATTCATACACCACCTGAAATAACAGACGGGAAAATGCCGAGATATATTAAAAATACGTCGCCACACATGGGAAATTGCCGAGATATATTTTCACTTTGCACAAAAATAACATCAAGTAATCGAATCAATAGGAATGTCCTGTGCCTATAACGTCGACGTTATAGGCACAGCTGCATCTAGGCATTGTGTAACATCGACGCGGCTTTTGTTTTAATTAAAACTTTTTGTATTGTTTCCTTTGGTCGGCATTGTTGTGGATGTCTTAGTTTTATATCTTGTTTTTTCATTCATACAGAGATATCCTTGTTGTCTTTCGATTGTCAGAGGAAGGACCTTTTTAGGTGTTGTATTGTTTTTTATATGGTTCAATCACGACTATATTTTATGAGCAACTGTCTTGCAACTTACATGAGATATATGTCCTTTCTCGTGGAGAGTAAGTGTGGTCTAAACCTCACCCAAGTGGGCGACCTCACCTCGCTGCGCCTTATAAACGTAGGGCGAGGTATCAAGCCCTGTCGGCGGGGGGCTTCACCCCTCCCCGCCTTACATAGGTGGGGCGAGTATGCGGGAGGCCTGACCCCGCCCTGCCTTGCATATACTTGAGCTCAATTCTGTGTTAAAAAAGGTATATATATATATATATATATATATATATATATATATATTGTTGTGGATATGAAAATGTTTTTTTTTTTTTGTTGTGTAATGAATTGTTGTAAAATGTCACCCTCCTTCCTGCATTTGTTGTTGTATAAAGGTCAAAGGGCGTTCCCGTAGTTAATTCCATAAAACATACACGAAGGACACCATATATCCCGGTTCGGTAGTTATATCCTTATTATGTGTATTAGTGTAAGGCTGTGTCTTCCATTAATTTAAATACTCCATTGCACCAAGTGAAATAAGAGTAGATTCCCTTCACCTTCCCCTTCCAACAATTGCCAACTGTTCCCTCCGCGACTCCATTTGCCACGAGGTCGGCTCGGAGAAGAAGGGGGAGGAGCCGCCGAATCCTGGGCGTGCCCGCCCATCGTCATCAAGGGCGGAGCCAGAGGGCCGTGCCGACCAATCAGGGCCGAGGCGAGCTCACCGATTGGCGTGTTCTAGAGGCCGGCGGCTTGATTGCCCGGGGGGGTTATAAAGAGCACGCGCGGAAGCCGTTAAGAAGAAGTGCGCACGAGGGCGAAGCAAGAGAGGAACGTCCTGAGAGAGATACGTCCTAAGATATATGTCCAAAGAGATACATGCAGAGATATGTGCGACGATCAAGTGCAAGCGAGTCAGAGCGGCGAAGTGCGAAGTGCCAAGTAGGGAAAGTGCCGAGTGCGCAGAGCCAAGTGCAAGAGAGTTCAAAGGAGCAGCTTTGGAGAGCGAACGGTGCACCGGAGGGGCTTCGCCGTGCAGATTGGAACCGCGGCTGTTTTGGCGATCCCAGCTCGGGTATTGATGGCAGCTATCCGCTTCCGGCCCGACCGATCCCCGCTGAACCTTCCTCCCCCGCCAAGCCATTCCTCCTTCCGATCCTTCCTGCCTGCAAATTCCCAATTCGTGTGAGTCCGTCTTTCGTTTGTTCTGTCCAGGGTTCAAAGTAAGACTGCCATAGATAAGCTAAGTTTCACTTTGTCCGCTTCTTCTTTTTCTGTTTTTATTTTATTATCCTTCCTTCTCCTTGGTTTCTTTGATTGTGTAAATAGTAGGAATAAATTTAGTAGCATTTCCAACCTTTTTGCTTTGGTGTTCTTCTTCTTCACAACCTTCGCTTTAGTCTTTTCCCCATTGAATATCTGTGGCGCGATTCGGCCAACGTTCAGGAATCGGGTTAGTCGGGGTAACTGTTCGGGCGCGGCGGCCATCCGCTCGGCAAACAACATCCTCGCCGCGGTCCCGTAACAATATACTCGATCTCGATTCTGTGTACAAAAAAAATAAATACATGATGATGTGACTGTGTGTATGAATGATGCATTATAATGTGAATGTGCGTACTAATGATGCATTATAATGTGAATATGTGTATTAATGGTGTATTATAATGTGAATATGTGCACTAATGATGTATCATTATGTGAATTTGTGCATTAATGATGCATTATAATGTGAATATGTGTACTAATGATGCATTATGATGTGACTGTGTGTATTAATGGTGTATTATAATATGAATATGCACACTAATGATGCATTATAATGTGAATATGTGCACTAATGATGTATCATTATGTGAATTTGTGCATTAATGATGCATTATAATGTGAATATGTGTACTAATGATGCATTATGATGTGACTGTGTGTATTAATGGTGTATTATAATATTGTTACAGACGCGGCTTTAGATGTTATTTTACCGAGCGGTTGGTATTACCGCGTCCGAACAGTTACTCCCCGATTAGAACCCGATTCCACCCGACGTTGACCAGATCGCACCGCAGATATTCAATCGGGAAACCTCTAAAGCGACCGAAAGAGAAGGAAAAGAGAAGAAGACAGAGTACGGAGGAAGAACAGATTTATTATACACACACAAGCAAAAAGAAAGAGCGACCAAAATTATTTACAAGCAATGGATGGCAAAAAGCAGTCACACAGTGCATCGTTAGCTTACTCTATTCAATTTACTTAATCCCAAGACAACGAGTAGGACAGACGACGTTCACACTTACATGGGGGATATTGCAGGCAGGTAGGGCTTGAGGTGGATTGCTGGAGAGGGAGGCAAGGTCGGAGGCAGCAGCTCTCAATTCCTCGCGGTTTTTGGCGGGAAAACCCTCCGTCGCGTATCCGCTGCTGTAGACGTCACGCGCTGGCTCGGCACACCTGCTCCTCTCCTTCTGGTGGAGCCGTCTCCCTCCTTTCAGCGCGTCTCTCCAAAGCTGGTTTCCTTTCCGAGTACCTCTCCTCTTTGGCTTGGAGCGTTTCGCATCTCACCGCTCCTCTTGGTGTCGCCTCTTCGCTCATCTCCCAGGTCATCTGGTGAAGCAGTCCCTTACAGTCCCTTTTATAACTCGGGGAGGAATCAAGCCGCCGGCTGCGAGGGCACGCCTACCGGGTTGCTCACCGCGGTGCTGATTGGCCATGCGACCCTCTGGCTCACTCCTCCCCTCTATGACGAGGTGGAGACACGCCTTTCTTCTCCGAGATTAGCACATGGGCAATGGCGGCTTGCGGGATTGAACACAACTCGCACCCTTTTGAAAGGAACTTTGGAGAGCGGAGATGTTTGGGGAAATTGCAAGGGCCTACGCTTATTTTGTTTGATACAATGCAAAGTCAATCTAGTGGGAAACACATATTTAGCCTGCATAGAATAAGGAAATACACTATTTAAAAAGATATATCGTGACCTGCGTGTAAGTTTCATGGAATTAACTAGGAGGACGGCTGCGACCATTATTTACATTACGAGGGTGTTTACACATAACAAAACCATACTTTTTTACATTCGTTACACTTCCTCCAAAATTGTTACACTTCTTAAAAACCGTTACACTTCTCAAATTCGTTACCCACTTCTCAAAACCGTTACACTGCACCCTCCTTTCTTCAGGCCAGGTCGCGGGCCTACTAAACTTTAACTTAGTGTGACACGTAGGTGTAATTCCCTCTACAATTAACCTGACTCTGAGTGCGACAATCTTAAAACACAAATAAGTATGTCCCCCTATTGCATTGCACCCTGTCTAACAGACTCAAGCCCACAGCTAACCGAATTACGGAATTATTCTCAAACTATACATTTACGGTGGGGAGCATTATTTACAATGACGTGATTTCTTATTTACAACGCAACCCAGGACCTGTGTTTTTTGTTTTTTTTTTCTCTTAGGGAACAAGAAAAAGAAATTCCTGTTGGGAGGGAGGAGACAGCACGCATTGCATCGATGCACCAGTACCAATACCACCAAAGCACCCAAAAGCACCAAAAGCACCACAAGCACCACAAAGCACCAAAAGCACCACTCGGTGCGCAGTCACCATGGTTCTTAATAAACACAACAAAACAACTGGTGGTGGTCTTCACTTTCTCTGCTGGGCCGATGTTCTTCCCGACGTCTTCTGGCTTCATGCGGCCTATTTGGACATAATAAAAAGCACAACTTGTGTTTGTTTTTATTTAGGGCCTCAGGGGCCAACTAAGGGTGGTCCACCTGTTTGGCATAGGTGCCAACTTACCGAGGTCCGCAAGCAAGATTCCCTGGCCACGATGGCCGGTCTCCCACAGAGGTGCCCTGCCCCAGAACCTGGGGTCCATCAAGTGGTACTTGGCCGCAGAACAGCGGTCCATAAAGTGGTACATCAACGCAATGCATGCTGGTTCTGGGAATCTCGGGCGCACAATGGCCACCTCACGCACGCTCCCCTCGGCACCCAATGGCGCACAGGTCATGTGGGAGACAAAAGAAAGACAATTGAGTGAGGGGTAAGGTCACAAGGGTACACGTCAATAAGGCAATGCAAGGCGAAATGCGTACGGAGGGCGAAGTGAGAAAGCTCGTCCCTACCATACGTCACCCCCCTGTCACCTACACTACCCTTGCCCTTACCCCATATGTACAAGATCTACACATTACCAATTCGTCACTACTGTCACGTCTTCCCCATATTTCCCCTATACCAAATTCGTCTCCACAATCCCTCGACTTCAAAATTTGCCATCACCAATTCATCATCAATCCTCATAAGGAGGGAGAGATGGAATTACGCACAATGTCACACCCACGTCATGATGCGTCTCACAATCCAAACATTTGCATCAAAAATAATTAAACATGGCATGGTGCGGAGTACCTGTCACCTCAGGTGAGTGGATGCAGATGGTGTGAGGAGATCCTTCTTCCTAACTATCCTCTAAATGACTTTAACACACTTTACACTACCCGGGGTCTTTCCCTGCCAATCCATTGGCCAACTTACACTATGGGTTCTAAAAACCAATTCCCATTGACCAAACTGTGGTGCTTCTCAATTTGGGGTCTCACTCCCCCGATTCATCTCCCGGTGCCTTCGCACAATTTCTGGGCTGCGACGTGTAGCTCTCCCAGCAGGTCTACCCACCTGCACACCTCCACCACTGCAGTTGCCACCCGAGCTTACCTAGCTCCTCACCCTAACCTAACTAACTGGGGAAGGCCCTCTCCTGGCTCTGTCACCCCTTGGTGCCCTCTGGCACTGGGCTACCCGGGTCCGTCCTCCGGATCCTCGGGCCCCATCCACAACAACTACTACCAGCTCCCAGAGCCCACCTGCGGCCTCACCTGGCCGACATCCTCACAGTGGTGGAGCGCCCAAGCAACTACACACACTAACAGGCTACACGCCCAGCCATTTCCACAACACTAATGCACCCATCCAAAGACCATTCTTTCACCCGCACCACAGATGCCAATATCCAACCACAATTTACCTGTACCCTCTACCTAACACTTACACTACCCGCCCCGGGTATCCGTGATGGGGGTCCACTCTTCCCCCATTCACACCTTCGCACCATCCACTCCACTCCACAATTTCCATCATACTCACTCCACGACCATCCATTCCAATACTCCATTTATTCCACACTACCATTCTCCATACCTGCTGTTGCACACCTGTGCCCTCACACCTGGTGCCACCTGCACCCTCCTTTCTTCCTGGACCATTTGGTCAGCACAACACGCAATCACCACTACTCCCTCATACACTGCTCCATTCACCTGTTCAGTTGCACACCTGTGCAATCACACCTGTTCAATTCTCACCTGTTCAATCTTCACACACACGGCATCATCTCAGCTAACTACTCCCTTCTGAAACTTGCGCTTCCCAGTCGTCCCTTTAAACTATTGCGCTCCCACGTCATTATCAACCACACTAAACTACCTGCGTCCCCACTACAGGTATCAGTCACTATCTAAACCTTAACGTTACCTAATGTCATCTTCGCTAGATCCCTATCAATATAACCAAGCCCTCCCTGGCTCGGTTGTCATAGCCACCCCATAAACTATTGCGCATTTGCCCCCACCTGTGAGGGATGACAGAGTTGCCATCCCACCACATGGGGCATCTCCCACTACCAATTTTGCACATCGAATTTCAACAAATCAAAAATTTGCCGATCATCTGCCAAACACCATACCATCATCAAATTTTGCTTTTTTTTCTTTCTAATTTCGGGGCCAAAACACTATCCTCATCACCCGTCTACTTATTACATCCTCTCGGTGCGCCAATTCACGTCTACAGCCCGGCTTCGTACAGCCGAGCAATGAACGCGGGTTCTTTGGTGCCGGCGGCTGGATGCGTCCGGCACTCGGTGCAGGGACGGGGGCTTATCCATGCCGAGATCCCACGCACCACCTCGGCGTGGAGCCATCCAATGTCCTGATCTCGACCTGCCGGCACGTCTCAATAGAAAGTGGTCGCCATGACGACCCTTCCTATCGGGCTGCCCGCTCCGCCTAGTGGAGCCCGGACGCGGCCGTTCCAAGCGAGGCACAGCGTGGATCGCGTACGGCGGTTCTTTCGAAACCACCGTGGTTCGGATCCCCGCTGGTCCTCGCGGCACGCGAAGCTGCCCGGCGCGCACCGAGGGCCCGATTCGGCTATAAGTCGTTCTAACCTCTAACCCGGTTACCGTCGATGCTTCACCTGCATGCGTACAAGCATACGCTACCCCTTTCTTGCTCATTCCTCCAGCTGTTCCCATGCTCCTCGTACCTTTCCTTACACACCTCGGTACACTCATTCCGCTCACCGACTTGGTCACACACCTGACCACCGAACACCTTGGCACACATTCGTCGCTCGCACACCTCACCAACACACCTCTTCGCGCCCCTTCCTCGGGCACCTCTTCTGTGACAATCACAGGTGTGCTCTTACTCGCACACCCAACCACGTGCCTCACGACCAACTCAAATGTGCATTCCCACACACGCTCTACCATTCCAGGTGTGCATCCTTCCATTCCAGGTGTACATCCTCGCTCACCTGTCATAACCAACTCACGCTCCGTTTCACTCTCACTACTCTCACCTCCACTCTTGACAACGCACTCACCCTTCCTCTCGACAGCGCACTCTTTCCTCATGCACCTGTCCGTTACACAGTTTTCTCGCGCATCCTCTCGCGCACACTCTTTCGTTACATCCTCTGTAACACTCACCACAGGTGTACACTCTCTCGTTACTTCCTCCGTAACACTCACCACACTGCGCTTCCATGTACCCCCTCGCACACGCGCTACGACCGACTCACTCCTGACGGCACACTCACTCCTCGGCGTGCACTTTTTCCTCACACACCCCATGGTCGGACATTCTCGCACACCTCTTTCTTCGCACACCAGACCTGTCGCACACTTCACCAACGGCCTCTCACGAACACCCGGATCCAAACCAATCCCCAAGCCGACTGAAGCTTTCCTCACATCATATACATTGCCACTCACCTCCGTACCTCGTCTCCGCACCTCCTTTGCCACCTGCAAACTCTTTATTTGGTTAGTGAGCACCTCATCATGATTTGAACACAGACCTTGTACATATTCCATGACTTCCTCCTTTATCTCCCTCTTAGTTTCCCTCCGTCTCTTCTTAATTTCACTCACCCCCTCTTCCACTTCCTCTAATTTTTGTTTAACCTCTTTTATTTCTCAGTGCGTCTCCTCAAGTTCGTCCTCTAAGGCTACCGTGACCGTCTCTATGTGCATCCTCCCCTGCCGGTCCTTTGTCTCCATTATCTCTGTCACCTCGTCCACCCTCATTGTCAGTTCCTCACGTACCATCTGACATTGCCTCTGTGTCGCTATTAATTCGTTTTTAATTTCTTTTTGTGTCGCCTTTAACCCTCCTAGTACCGCAGTGTTCTTTTGAACCTGCTCCACTAGTTCTTTTTGTCCCTCCGTCAGCTGTTCCACCTCCTTCGTCAGACCCTCTATTCCCCCCTGTAACCTAGCCGTATTATTTCTCACTTCTTTTTCCATACGCTTCTCACCTCGCTTTACCTCCTCGCGTAGCCCCGAAACCTCCTCACTTACCCCTCGTCGTATCTCCTCCATCTCTTTTGTAGATGCCACCCTCATCTGTCCCAATTCATCCCTCTGAGCATCCAATTTGGTTTCTACCCCGATTTTTACCTCCTCTATCTGCTCTCCCATTCGTTTGATTTCCCTGGCAGATTGTTCCCCTATTTCCCGCAATTTGTCCTCCATCCTATTTTCTAACCCCATTAACCCATTTTTCACCTCTTTTATCCCGTTGTCTAACCCCTCACCGGTACCCCTCGCTTCGTCCCTCATTACCCCCATTTGGTTTCCCATTACCCCCATTTGGCCCTCCAATCACTCACCCTGAGCACCCATCCGGTTCCCCATTACCCCCATTTTTGCTTCTAGCCTCTCCCTAAGGGCCCCCATTTGCAACATAAAAAGGTTCGAATCCACCAGCGGCGCTGCTGCGGTCGCGAACGTGGCAAAATTTGGTGCCGCTACACCCACGTGCGCGAGGACGCCATTTTGTGCGCCTGATACCCCCTCAACCACCTCCTCATTGCTCTCCTCCTCCCTTTCTTCCCCTAAGTCCTGGGTTACCCCTAACCCGTCTATCTCCCCCACCGACATCCGATCGCCTTGATTGTCCATGGCGCGATCTCAAAATTCGGGTTTTATAAAACAAAATAAATTTCGGCAGCTTGTAATTTTGAGCGCGTTAAGCGCGCTTCGGGTCCGATCTCACTCCTCGACACCAATTGTTACAGTACTAACACAATTGGTGTCCAAAATTTGGGCCTAACAAATTTAGTCCCAGGTCCGAATCCAACTCCTGACAACCAATTGTTACAGACGCGGCTTTAGATGTTATTTTACCGAGTGGTTGGTATTACCGCGTCCGAACAGTTACTCCCTGATTAGAACCCGATTCCACCCGACGTTGACCAGATCGCACCACAGATATTCAATCGGGAAACCTCTAAAGCGACCGAAAGAGAAGGAAAAGAGAAGAAGACAGAGTACGGAGGAAGAACAGATTTATTATACACACACAAGCAAAAAGAAAGAGCGACCAAAATTATTTACAAGCAATGGATGGAAAAAGCAGTCACACAGTGCATCGTTAGCTTACTCTATTCAATTTACTTAATCCCAAGACAACGAGTAGGACAGACGACGTTCACACTTACACGGGGGATATTGCAGGCAGGTAGGGCTTGAGGTGGATTGCTGGAGAGGGAGGCAAGGTCGGAGGCAGCAGCTCTCAATTCCTCGCGGTTTTTGGCGGGAAAACCCTCCGTCGCGTATCCGCTGCTGTAGACGTCACGCGCTGGCTCGGCACACCTGCTCCTCTCCTTCTGGTGGAGCCGTCTCCCTCCTTTCAGCGCGTCTCTCCAAAGCTGGTTTCCTTTCCGAGTACCTCTCCTCTTTGGCTTGGAGCGTTTCGCATCTCAACGCTCCTCTTGGTGTCGCCTCTTCGCTCATCTCCCAGGTCATCTGGTGAAGCAGTCCCTTACAGTCCCTTTTATAACTCGGGGCGGAATCAAGCCGCCGGCTGCGAGGGCACGCCTACCGGGTCGCTCACCGCGGTGGTGATTGGCCATGCGACCCTCTGGCTCACTCCTCCCCTCTATGACGAGGTGGAGACACGCCTTTCTTCTCCGAGATTAGCACATGGGCAATGGCGGCTTGCGGGATTGAACACAACTCGCACCCTTTTGAAAGGAACTTTGGAGAGTGGAGATGTTTGGGGAAATTGCAAGGGCCTACGCTTATTTTGTTTGATACAATGCAAAGTCAATCTAGTGGGAAACACATATTTAGCCTACATAGAATAAGGAAATACACTATTTAAAAAGATATATCGTGACCTGCGTGTAAGTTTCATGGAATTAACTAGGAGGACGGCTGCGACCATTATTTACATTACGAGGGTGTTTACACATAACAAAACCATACTTTTTTACATTCGTTACACTTCCTCCAAAATTGTTACACTTCTTAAAAACCGTTACACTTCTCAAATTCGTTACCCACTTCTCAAAACCGTTACAATATGAATATGCATACTAATGATGCATTATGATGTGACTGTGTGTATTAATGGTGTATTATAATGTGAATATGTGTACTAATGATGTATCATTATGTGAATATGTGTACTAATGATGCATTATGATGTGAATATGTGTACTAATGATGTATCATTATGTGAATATGTGTACTAATGATGCATTATGATGTGACGATGTGTATTAATGATGTTTTATCATGTGGATATGTGTACTAATGATGTATCATTATGTGAATATGTGTACTAATGATGCATTATAATGTGAATATGTGTACTAATGATGCATTATGATGTGACTGTGTGTTTTATTGATGTATTATCATGTGAATATGTGTACTAATGATGCATTATGATGTGACGATGTGTATTAATGATGTTTTATCATGTGGATATGTGTACTAATGATGCATTATGATGTGACTGTGTGTATTAATGATGTATTATAATGTGAATATGTGTACTAATGATGTATCATGATGTGAATATGTGTACTAATGATGCATTATGATGTGAATATGTGTACTAATGATGCATTATAATGTGAATATGTGTTCTAATGATGCATTATGATGTGAATATGTGTACTAATGATGCATTATGATGTGAATATGTGCACTAATGATGCATTATAATGTGAATATGTGCACTAATGACGCATTATGATGTGAATATGTGTACTAATGATGCATTATGATGTGACTGTGTGCACTAATGATGCATTATGATGTGAATATGTGTACTAATGACGCATTATGATGTGAATATGTGTACTAATGACGCATTACGATGTGAAAATGTGTACTAATGATGCATTATGTTGTGAATATGTGTACTAGTGATGCATTATAATGTGACTGTGTGTATTAATGATGTATTATAATGTGAATATGTGTATTAATGGTCCGGAGGCCCAGCAGGACCCAGGGGAGCCTGTCGACCCAGCCGCCGTCGCGGAGGGTGGCCCGGAGCGCGGCCTTCAATGAGCGGTGAAATCGCTCACACAGGCCGTTAGCCTGGGGATGGTAGGCCGTGGTTCGGTGCAGCCGGACCCCGAGCCCCTGCGCAACCGCCCCCCAGAGCTCCGAGGTGAACTGGGGGCCGCGGTCGGATGAGATGTCTGAGGGGGCGCCGAACCGGGCGACCCA
Source organism: Myxine glutinosa (assembly GCF_964187855.1). Taxonomy (NCBI): domain Eukaryota; kingdom Metazoa; phylum Chordata; class Myxini; order Myxiniformes; family Myxinidae; genus Myxine; species Myxine glutinosa. The sequence goes on along the minus strand of NC_136264.1, from coordinate 159,180,680 downwards.
GGTGGCGATGAAAGCCTGCGCGACATCGGCCGCCGTTGTCGACGCCAAGGGCACGGCCTCCGGCCACCGGGTGGTGCGGTCCACCATGGTGAGGACGTAGGTGAAACCCCGCGAGGGGGGCAGAGGTCCCACCAGGTCCACGTGGACGTGGTCAAACCGGCGTTCCGGCACCGTGAACGGGGCCAACGGGGCCTGGGTGTGCCGGTGCACCTTGGCGCGCTGGCACGCGAGGCACGTCCTGGCCCAGCCGCGGACGGCCTTCCGGAGGCCATGCCAGACGAACTTGTCGGCGATCAGCCTTTGGGAGGCCCTCGCGCCCGGGTGGGACAGGCCGTGGATGGCGTCAAACACCTGGCGCTGCCAGCCCGCGGGCACGATGGGGCGAGGACGCCCGAGGGAGACGTCGCACAAGAGGGCCGCGCCCGCGCCGTCAAACGGCACCTCGGTGATGCGGAGGCCCGTGACGGCGGTCCGCAAGGCCTGGACGTCGGGGTCAGCGGCCTGGTCCGCTGCCATCCGGGCATAGTCGATGCCGAGGTGGACTGCGTGGGCGACGGCCCGGGAAAGGCAATCCGCCACCGGGTTGTCCTTCCCCGCGACGTGCTGGATGTCCGTCGTGTACTCGGACACGGCCGAGAGGTGACGCTGCTGCCGGGCCGACCACGGCTCGGTGACTTTGCCCATCGCAAAGATCAGCGGCTTGTGGTCGACGAAGGCAGTGAACGCCCGGCCCTCGAGCAGATGGCGGAAGTGCCTGACCGCCAAGTGAAGTCCGAGCAACTCGCGGTCGAAGGTACTGTAACGGCGTTCGGGCGGGCGAAGCTGCCGGCTAAAGAACGCCAGCGGTTGCCAAGCTCCACGCACCCATTGCTCATGCACTGCGCCCACCGCGTAGTCCGAGGCATCGGTGGTGAGGGCGATCGGTGCATCGGGCGCCGGGTGCGCGAGCATGGTGGCGTTAGCCAAGGCGAGCTTCGCGCCCGTGAACGCCGTGTCCATCTGCTCGGTCCAGGTAACGTCGCCTTTGCCCGGCTTACCTCGGAGAGCTTCATGCAGGGGGCGCAGGAGCTGGGCGATACGGGGCAGGAACCGATGGTAAAAGTTCACCATGCCCAGGAACTCCTGCAGCCCTCTGATCGTGCGGGGGCGCGGAAACCCCTTCACCGCCTCCACCTTGGCCGGTAGGGGGACGGCTCCGTGCCTGGTGACACGGTGCCCCAGAAAATCGATTGTGGCGGCGCCGAACCGGCACTTTGCGGGGTTCACAATCAGGCCATGCTGGCCCAGGCGTTCGAAGAGCGTGCGGAGGTGGCGTAGGTGCTCTTCGCGGGACGCGCTGGCGACGAGGATATCGTCCAGGTAAACGTAGACAAAATCCAAGTCGCGCAGGACGCTGTCCATCAGTCGCTGGAACGCCTGAGCCGCATTCTTCAGACCGAAGGGCATGCGCAAGAACTCGAAGAGTCCGAATGGCGTGATGACCGCGGTCTTCGGGACGTCCTCCGGCCTGACGGGGACCTGATGGTAGCCGCGTATGAGGTCCACCTTTGAGAAGAAGGACCTGCCCGCCAAACGGGCGGAAAAGTCCTGAATGTGGGGGACGGGGTAGCGGTCGGGAGTCGTGGCGTCATTGAGACGGCGATAGTCCCCGCACGGTCGCCATCCCCCGCCGGGCTTCGGCACAATGTGCAGCGGCGACGCCCAAGCGCTCTCTGAGCGCCGAACGATGCCGAGTCGCTCCAGGGTAGCGAACTCCGCTTTTGCCACCGCCAGCTTCGTCGGCTCGAGGCGGCGTGCCCGGGCGTAGACCGGTGGCCCGACGGTGGGGATGTGATGGGCCACCCCGTGCTTGACGGCCCCCGCCGAGAAGGTGGGCCGCGTGAGGGCCGGGAAGCCGGCGAGGAGGCGGGTGAATGCGTCCGCTGCCGGAAGCGTACAGACCAACGTGGCCGGAACGGAATCGTTCGGCAAGCCGCTTGGCAAGCCGCTCGTTGAGCTGGGCAACGCACAAGCGAGCGAGCTGAACGTCTCGGCCTGGACAAGCCGTCTGCGCTTGACGTCGACCAGGAGCCCATTAGCGCACAGGAAGTCCGCGCCAAGCAGTGCCATGGGCACGTCGGCGGTGACGAACGTCCATCGGAAAACCTGCCCTCCAAACCGCAGAGAGAGGCAGCGTTTTCCGTACGTACGGATGGGCGTCCCGTTCGCGGCAAGCAGCGCGGGGCCCCCACCCGCGGCGTGCTTGTCTGACGTGCCGGCGGGAATGACACTCACCTGCGCTCCCGTGTCGCACAGGTAACGGCGCCTGGAGAAGGTGTCCGTTATGAACAGCAGGCTGTTCGAATGGCCGGCGCTCATCGCCACTATTGAGCGCCGGCCCGGGCGTTTCCCGACCCGTTGAAGGAGCACGGCGGATGACACCGCCGAGCTTCGTGGCCGAACTTGGCGTGGAACCAGCACCAGGTGGTGGAGCTGGAGGAGCGCGGCTGGCTCCGCCAGGCCGGTGGAGTTGGCGGGTTTCCCCGCGGTGGCGGTTTTCGCCGCGGCGGTGGGCGGGGCGTGGCGGCGTTCACGAGGTGCATATCAGCATGCTGCTGAACATCAGCGTGCTGTAGAAGCTGATGCTGTGGAACATGCTGCTGAACATCAGCGTCGAGGGCCGTGACGGCCACGCCGACGCTCGCCCGCATGTCCGAAGCGGCGAAGTACCTGTCCGCCTCGGCCGCCAATGCTCGGGGTTCCGTTAGCTCGGTCCCGGCCAACGCGAGGCGGACCTGCGCTGGAAGTTGGCGCCGGAAAAGCGCCCGGAATAGCGAACCGGGGGCTTCGTCGCCCAACAGTGACAGCATATGGTCCATTCGGACCGACGGGCGCGTCTCACCGAGCTCGGGGAGATCCAGGAGGCGGTCGGCCCGTGCGTCGTCCGTAAGGCCGAACGTGGCTAGGAGTAGCCGCTTGAGTGCCTCGTACTTGTGGCCGTTCGGTGGGTGGCGAAGGACGGACACAACTCGAGCGGCCGTGCCGGGCCCGAGGGAGGCGACGACGTGGCAATAGCGCGTGTCATCGCCGGTGAGGCGCCGAAGCTGAAATTGGGCTTCGGCCTGGATGAACCAGACTTCGGCCTGAGCCTCCCAAAATTCCGGAAGTTTGACGAAGTCGGCCATGGCGATGGCGTCGCGTGTGGAAGGATCGCTCCAGCAGATCCAACGTCGAGGGTCACCAGTAAAGCGCGGCGTTACGCGCGCTGCTTGTGAGCAAGGAGGAAGCGGACAAGCGGTAACATATAAACGTCTTTATTGTAAGACTACACTGTAACACTGTACTGTCCCGGGCTGGGCGCCCGGTGTCTATCATGAGGCCACGCCTACCCCTGGTGCGTGGCCACCGCCCACTTGGTGCGCGGAATGATGTCACCACGCCAGTGGGCTTTTGTGTCCGCCACAGTAAAATACTTGTGCACTGGTGCAAACAATAGGGCCATTATAGTTGTAAAAACATCAGCATTTACATGTTCTTGACTTTATTATTTTCACCAGTATCTTGACATGTTTTGGATTTTGAAATCTTCCATCACAATCTTAGCCATCAATTCCTCTCCTAAAGAAGTTCACCAATCTCTGTGATTGAGGACCAGGAAGCTCAATGATAAATTGCAGTTTTGTTTTCTGTGCATGTGAAGATTATTTTTCAGCGATAAACATGTGGCAACCCTCATTGACTGATTGGACTCTGGAGACCACATCAGGAAGCAGATTCTTCACCTTATTTTGTCCAAAGTTGGTGAAAAATTCTCACTTATTTCCTTTGATGGTGAAGTGGAGATGGAAGTAATAATGGATGTCCATCACTTTGACGGGCGAGGTTGGGGCCCGTCAATTTTTTCCTTTGGTGGGCATGGTTGTGGATGTCTTAGATTTATATCTTGTTTTTTCATTCATTCAGAGATATCCTTGTTGTCTTTCGATTGTCAGAGGAAGGACCTTTTTAGGTGTTGTATTGTTTTTATATGGTTCAATCACGACTACATTTTATGAGAAACTGTCTTGCAACTTACATGAGATATATGTCCTCTCTCGTGGAGAGTAAGTGTGGTCCAACCCTCACCCAAGTGGGCGACCTCACCTCGCTGCACCTTATAAAGGTGGGGCAAGGAATCAAGCCCTGTCGGCGGGGGGCCTCACCCCTCCCCGCCTTACATAGGTGGGGCGAGTATGCTGGAGGGCTGACCTCGCTCTGCCTTGTATATACTTGAGCTCAATTCTGTGTTTAAAAAATGTATATATGTATCTATATTATAATAGGTTACGGTGATTCTGTTGGACGTCTGTCCGGGGGTGTGGCTTCATCCGTTTGCAGAGTAGCTCCACCCGTAGCTCCACCCATTCTTGGAGAGGCTTCATGTAAACAAATATCCACCATTTTATTAACTCGAATGGCTTTGAGGCCTGTTTAGTTAGGCCCGTGCTGTCTTTCTCTCTCACATAGGTTTATTTCAATTCTAATTCGATATATCATTTCATTTTTAACAGTCGCTAACATTGTGTTAGACTCGGTTGAAAAAAAACGGGAAGAGAATCCCAAGAAAGTTTCCGTTTATAGAACGAAATGATTTCTCAAAGGCCTGTAAACTAAACGCCCATTTTATCGAATTCACTATCTGATTTAATTTTTATCGATGGTTTTCGACTCGGTGTCAGAAATAATTGAGAACATTCACAGACGCACGGGAAATTGCCGAGATATATTTATAACAAGTACAAAAAGTTTTAATTAAAACAAAAGCCGCGTCGATGTTACACAATGCCTCGATGCAGCTGTGCCTATAACGTCGATGTTATAGGCACAGGACATTCCTATTGATTCGATTACTTGATGTTATTTTTGTGCAAAGTGAAAATATATCTCGGCAATTTCCTGTGTGTGGCGACGAATTTTTAATATATCTCGGCATTTTCCCGTCTGTTATTTCAGGCGGTGTATGACTGACCATGCCGCAATTTAAAAAAAATATATCTCGGCAATTTCCCGTGTGTGGCGACATGTAAACGAAGCTCTGCTCCTCTCTCCACATTATTGTGACGACGTATAAATTAAATATTTCATCGTGACGATTGTCATCGAATGGACGAATTTTTAATATATCTCGGCATTTTCCCATCTGTTATTTCAGGCGGTGTATGACTGACCATGCCGCGATTTAAAAAAAATATATCTCGGCAATTTCCCGTATGTGGCGACACGTGAACGAAGCTATGCTCCTCTTTCCACATTATTGTGACGACGTATAAATTAAATATTTCATCGTGACGATTGTCATCAAATGGACGAATTTTTAATATATCTCGGCATTTTCCCGTCTGTTATTTCGGGCGGTGTATGACTGACCATGCCGCGATTTAAACAAAATATATATATCTCGGCATTTTCCCATCTGTTATTTCGGGCAGCGTATGACTGACCATGCCGCGATTTAAAAAAAAAAAATCTCAATGGACTTGAAGTTACAGGCCTTTGAGAATTCATTTCGTGCTATAAAGGGCAACTTTCATCGGATTTTCTTCCCGTTTTTTTTCAACCGAGTCTAAAACTATGTTAGCGACTGTGAAAAATGAAATGACATATCGAATTTGATTTGAAAGAAAACTGTGTGAGAGAGGAAGACACCACAGGCCTACAAAACAGGCCTCAAAGCTATGCGAGTTAATAAAATGGTGGATATTTGTTTATATGAAGCCGCTCCCACAATGGGTGGAGCTATGGTTCCCAGAATGGGTGGAGCTTTGAGGTTTTGTCTTCTCTGCAAGAACAAGAACAAGAAGAAGTAGAAGAACAACAACAACAGCAGAGGGCACTCTATGACCAGCATCTGCGACGCGGCTAAAAAAATCGCGCCATGATGATACACAAAAATACACCGCCTAAAATAACAGTTGGGGAAAATGTCGACATATATTAAAAATTTGCTTTTTCTTTTCGTTAAGATATATTACTTTTACGTTTTATGAGAGTCGGCACAAAAACGACATATATATCTTCGTTCTTTCTTATTTCATTCAACATTATTATCCGCAAGTAAAATATGTTTCACGAAATTACCGAGAGATATGCCTTCGTTTTTTTTTATTAGTTATGTGCGCATACACTTTAAATAGGTTTGGCAATAGGGGTTGGCGAGGAGTGTGAGGGGTTGTAGAGGGGTGTGAGGAGGTATTGGAGAGGAGTGCGAGGAGGCATTGGAGAGGAGTGCAAGGAGGAATTGGAGAGGAATGCGAGGAGGTATTTGAGAGGAATGCGAGGAGGTATTGGAGAGGAATGCGAGGAGTTATTGGAGAGGAGGGCGAGGAGGTATTGGAGAGGAGTGCGAGGAGGTATTGGAGAGGAGTGCGAGGAGGTATTGGAGAGGAGTGTGAGGAGGTATTGGAGAGGAGTGCGAGAAGGTATTGGAGAGGAGTGCGAGGAGGTATTGGAGAGGAGTGTGAGGAGGTATTGGAGAGGAGTGTGAGGAGGTATTGGAGAGGAGTGTGAGGGGTTGGAGAGGAGTGTGAGGGGTTGGCGAGGAGTGTGAGGGGTTGTAGAGGAGTGTGATGGGTTGCAGAGGAGTGTGAGGGATTGGAGAGGAGTGTGAGGGATTGGAGAAGAGTGTGAGGGATTGGAGGGGAGTGTGCAGGATTGGAGAGGAGTGTGCGGGATTGGGGAAGAGTGTGCGGGATTGGAGAGGAGTGTGCGGGATTGGAGAGGAGTGTGCGGGATTGGAGAGGAGTGTGCGGGATTGGAGAGGAGTGTGCGGGATTGGAGAGGAGTGTGCGGGATTGGAGAGGAGTGTGCGGGATTGGAGAGGAGTGTGCTGGATTGGAGAAGAGTGTGCGGGATTGGAGAAGAGTGTGCGGGATTGGAGAGGAGTGTGCGGGATTGGAGAGGAGTGTGCGGGATTGGAGAGGAGTGTGAGGGATTTGAGAGGCGTGCGAGGGATTGGAGAGGAGTGTGAGGGATTGGAGAGGAGTGTGAGGGATTGGAGAGGAGTGTGAGGGATTGGATAGGAGTGTGAGGGATTGGAGAGGAGTGTGAGGGATTGGAGAGGAGTGTGAGGGATTGGAGAGGAGTGCGAGGAGGTATTGGAGAGGAGTGTGAGGAGGTATTGGAGAGGAGTGTGAGGAGGAGTGGTATTGGAGAGGCGTGAGGGAAAAGAGCAGTGAGGGGGTCACATATTATGTGAAATAAATAAGTTGTGTTCATTACACCATTTTAACCATTTTGTAAAATTTAATGTGCAGCATCTAAATCAAGATGTCCAAATGTCACACACCATACCCATGGGATTCCCACGGGTGACCCCACGAGTATATATATATACTCGATCTCGATTCTGTGTACAAAAAAAATAAATACCTGATGATGTGACTGTGTGTATGAATGATGCATTCTAATGTGAATGTGCGTACTAATGATGCATTATGATGTGACTGTGTGTGTTAATGATGTATTATAATGTGAATGTGCGTACTAATGATGCATTATGATGTGACTGTGTGTATTAATGATGTATTATAATGTGAATATGTGTACTAATGATGCATGATAATGTGAACATGTGTACTAATGATGCATTATGATGTGAATATGTGTACTAATGACGCATTATGATGTGACTGTGTGTATTAATGATGTATTATCATGTGAATATGTGTACTAATGATGCATTATGATGTGAATATGTGTGCTAATGATGCATTATAATGTGAATATGTGTATTAATGGTGTATTATAATGTGAATATGTGCACAAATGATGTATCATTATGTGAATTTGTGCATTAATGATGCCTTATGATGTGAATATGTGTACTAATGATGCATTATGATGTGAATATGTGTACTAATGATGCATTATAATGTAAATATGTGTACTAATGACGCATTATGATGTGAATATGTGTACTAATGACGTATTATGATGTGAATATGTGGACTAATGATGATTATAATGTGAATATGTGTACTAATGATGCATTATGACGTGAATATGTGCACTAATGATGCATAATAATGTGACTATGTGTACTAATGATGTATTATGACATGAATATGTACACTAATGATGCATTATAATGTGAATATGTTTACTAATGATGCATTATGACATGAATATGTGTACTAATGATGCATTATAATGTGAATATGTGCACTAATGACGCATTATAATGTGAATATGTTTACTAATGATGCATTATGGCATGAATATGTGTACTAATGATGTATTATAATGTGAATATGTGTATTAATGGTGTATTATAATGTGGATATGTGTACGAATGATGTATCATTATGTGAATATGTGTACTAATGACGCATTATGATGTGAATATGTGCACTAATGATGCATTATAATGTGAATATGTGTTCTATTGATGCATTATGATGTGAATATGTGTACTCATGAGGCATCATGATGAGAATATGAGTACTAATGATGCATTATAATGTGAATATGTGTACTCATGATGTATTATCATGTGAATATGTGTACTCATGATGCATTATAAAGTGATTATGTGTATTAATGATGTATTATAATGTGAATATGTGTACTAATGATGCATTATGATGTGACGATGTGTATTAATGATGTATTATCATGTGAATATGTGTACTAATGATGCATTATGATGTGACTGTGTGTATTAATGATGTATTATAATGTGAATATGTGTGCTAATGATGTATCATTATGTGAATATGTGTAATAATGACGCATTATGATGTGAATATGTGGACTAATGATGCATTATAATGTGAATATGTGTTCTAATGATGCATTATGATGTGAATATGTGCACTAATGATGCATTATGATGTGAATATGTGTACTAATGATGCATTATAATGTGAATATGTGTACTAATGATGAATTATGATGTGAATATGTGTGCTAATGATGCTTTATGATGTGAATATGTGTACTAATGATGCATTATGATGTGAATATGTGTACTAATGACGCATTACGATGTGAAAATGTGTACTAATGATGCATTATGTTGTGAATATGTGTACTAATGATGCAATATGATGTGAATATGTGTTCTATTGATGCATTATGATGTGAATATGTTTACTAATGATGCATTATGATGTGAATATGTGCACTAATGATGCATTATAATGTGAATATGTGCACAAATGACGCATTATGATGTGAATATGTGCAATAATGATGCATTATAATGTGAATATGTGTACTAATGATGCATTATGACTTGAATATGTGCACTAATGATGCATTATAATGTGAATATGTGTACTAATGATGCATTATGACTTGAATATGTGCACTAATGATGCATTATAATGTGAATATGTGTACTAATGATGCATTATAATGTGACTGTGTGTATTAATGATGTATTATAATGTGAATATGTGTATTAATGGTGTATTATAATGTGGATATGTGTACTAATGATGTATCATTATGTGAATATGTGTACTAATGACGCATTATGATGTGAATATGTGCACTAATGATGCATTATAATGTGAATATGTGTTCTATTGATGCATTATGATGTGAATATGTTTACTAATGATGCATTATGATGTGAATATGTGCACTAATGATGCATTATAATGTGAATATGTGCACAAATGACGCATTATGATGTGAATATGTGCAATAATGATGCATTATAATGTGAATATGTGTACTAATGATGCATTATGACTTGAATATGTGCACTAATGATGCATTATAATGTGAATATGTGTACTAATGACGCATTATGATGTGAATATGTGTACTAATGATGCAATATGATGTGAATATGTGTACTAATGATGCATTATAATGTGAATATGTGTACTAATGATGCATTATGATGTGAAAATGTGTACTAATGATGCATTATAATGTGAATATGTGTCCTAATGATGCATTATGATGTGACTGTGTATTAATTGATGTATTATCATGTGAATATGTGTACTAATGATGTTTTATCATGTGGATATGTGTACTAATGATGCATTATGATGTGAATATGTGTACTAACGATGCATTATGATGTGACTGTGTGCACTAATGATGCATTATGATGTGAATATGTGTACTAATGATGCATTATAATGTGAATATGTGTACTAATGATGTATTATAATGTGAATATGTGTATTAATGATGTATTACAATGTGAATATGTTTATTAATAAGGTATTATAATGTGAATATGTTTATTAATGATGTATTATAATGTGAATATGTGTATTAATGATGTATTAAAATGTGAATATGTGCACTAATGATGTATTATAATGTGAATATGTTTATTAATGATGTATTATAATGTGAATATGTGTATTAACGATGTATTAAAATGTGAATATGTGCATTCATGATGTATTATAATGTGAATATGTGTTCTAATGATGCATTATGATGTGAATATGTTTACTAATGATGCATTATGATGTGAATATGTGCACTAATGATGCATTATAATGTGAATATGTGTACTAATGATGCATTATGATGTGAATATGTGTAATAATGATGCATTATAATGTGAATATGTGTACTAATGATGCATTATGACGTGAATATGTGCACTAATGATGCATTATAATGTGAATATGTGTACTAATGATGCATTATGATGTGAATATGTGTACTAATGATGCATTATGATGTGAATATGTGTACTAATGATGCATTATAATGTGAATATATGTACTAATGATGCATTATGATGTGAAAATGTGTACTAATGATGCATTATAATGTGAATATGTGTCCTAATGATGCATTATGATGTGACTGTGTGTATTAATTGATGTATTATCATGTGAATATGTGTACTAATGATGTTTTATCATGTGGATATGTGTACTAATGATGCACTATGATGTGAATATGTGTACTAACGATGCATTATGATGTGACTGTGTGTATTAATTGATGTATTATCATGTGAATATGTGTACTAATGATGTTTTATCATGTGGATATGTGTACTAATGATGCATTATGATGTGAATATGTGTACTAATGATGCATTATAATGTGAATATGTGCACTAATGATGTATTATAATGTGAATATGTGTATTCATGATGTATTATAATGTGAATATGTTTATTAATAAGGTATTATAATGTGAATATGTTTATTAATGATGTATTATAATGTGAATATGTGTATTAATGATGTATTAAAATGTGAATATGTGCACTAATGATGTATTATAATGTGAATATGTTTATTAATGATGTATTATAATGTGAATATGTGTATTAATGATGTATTAAAATGTGAATACGTGCATTCATGATGTATTATAATGTGAATATGTTTATTAATGATGTATTACAATGTGAATATGAATAACCCAGAGGACCTCGGAGGAGGAGCTACGAATCCGAGAGGATACCCAGAGGACCTCGGAGGAGGAGCTATGAATCCGAGAGGACACCCAGAGGACCTCTGAGGAGGAGCTACGAATCCGAGAGGATACCCAGAGGACCTTGGAGGAGGAGCTACGAATCTGAGAGGATACCCAGAGGACCTCAGAGGAGGAGCTACGAATCCGAGGGGATACCCAGAGGACCTCGGAGGAGGAGCTACAAATCCGAGAGGATAACCATAGGACCCCGGAGGAGGAGCTACGAATCCGAGAGGATAACCAGAGGACTTCGAAGGAGGAGCTACGAATCCGAGAGGATACCCAGAGGACCTCGGAGGAGGAGCTACGAATCCGAGAGGATACACAGAGGACCTCGGAGGAGGAGCTACGAATACGAGAGGATACCCAGAGGACCTCGGAGGAGGAGCTACGAATCCGAGAGGATACCCAGAGGACCTCGGAGGAGGAGATACGAATCAGAGAGGATACCCAGAGGACCTCGGAGGAGGAGCTTCGAATCCGAGAAGATACGCAGAGGACCTCGGAGGAGGAGCTACGAATCCGAGAGGATACCTAGAGGACCTCGGAGGAGGAGCTATGAATCCGAGAGGATACCCAGAGGACCTCGGAGGAGGAGCTACGAATCCGAGAGGAAACCCAGAGGACCTCGGAGGAGGAACTACGAATCCGAGAGGATACCCAGATGACCTCGGAGGAGGAGCTACGAATCCGTGAGGAAACCCAGAGGACCTCGGAGGAGGAACTACGAATCCGAGAGGATACCCAGATGACCTCGGAGGAAGAGCTACTCCGCCGAGAGGCGAGGACTCGGGCTCTGTCAGCGGGCTGCCTCACCCATTCCCGGCTTATATTGGTGGGACGAGTATGCCGTAGGCCTTACCCCATCCTGCCTCATATGTATACCTGAGCTCGATTCTGTCTGCAAAAACTGATAAAGGTGGAGGAGTTTGCGGGCTCTGCCGGCATGCGACCTAACCCCACCCGCCTTATATAGGTGGGGCGAGGACTCGAGCTCTGTCAGCGGCTGGCCTCACCCATCCCTGCCTTATAGAGGTGGGGCGAGTATGCGGGAGGCTTTAACCCGCCCTGCCTTAAATAGGTGGGGCAACCACTCGGGTTCAGTCGCCGGGCGGTCCCACCCCACCCCGCATTTTATTTTTTATGAAAGTCCTCAATATAATAAATGTGTTTCCACACCAAAATAAGATTTGAAATTTTAATTTAATATGTACATCCTTTGCTCTTATGTTGTATTTTGATGATTGTATTCATTTATTAACTGATTGCAAAGTGTTTAACATGAAAGCTTTCGCAAATGGATATTGGTTTTATTTTTGGAGTCCACTGAAGTTGATTCTTTGAAACTGTTTTCATGTTGAATCAATGCTATGAGACATTTTCAATATTTACTCAATAATCTGTTTTTGGAAGATAGTTTCAATTTGATGGTACAATACTTGGGCACTGGTGCAAACAATAGGGCCATTATAGTTGTAAAAACATCAGCATTTACATGTTCTTGACTTTATTACTTTCACCAGTATCTTGACATGTTTTGGATTTTGAAATCTTCCATCACAATCTTAGCCATCAATTCCTCTCCTAAAGAAGTTCACCAATCTCTGTGATTGAGGACCAGGAAGCTCAATGATAAATTGCAGTTTTGTTTTCTGTGCATGTGAAGATTATTTTTCAGCGATAAACATGTGGCAATCCTCACTGACTGCTTGGACTCTGGAGACCACATCAGGAAGCAGATTCTTCACCTTATTTGTTCCATGGGTGGTGAAAAATTCTCACTTATTTCCTTTGATGGTAAAGTGGAGATGGAAGTAACAATGGATGTCCATCACTTTGACGGGCGAGGTTGGGGCCCGTCAATTTTTAGCCACGTCGCAGACGCTGCTCATAGAGTGCCCTCTGCTGTTGTTGTTGTTGTTCTTCTTCTTCTTGTTCTTCTTCTTCTTGTTGTTCTTGCAGAGAAGACAAAACCTCGAAGCTCCACCCATTCTGGGAACCATAGCTCCACCCATTTTGAGAGAGGCTTCATAAAAACAAATATCCACCATTTTATTAACTCGCATAGCTTTGAGGCCTGTTTTGTAGGCCCGTGGTGTCTTCCTCTCTCACAGTTTTATTTCAAATCAAATTCGATATATCATTTCTTTTTTCACAGTCGCTAACATAGTTTTAGACTCGGTTGAAAAAAAACGGGAAGAAAATCCGATGAAAGTTGCCCTTTATAGAACAAAATGAATGCTCAAAGGCCTGTAACTTCAAGTCCATTGAGATATATATTTTTTAGATCGCGGCATGGTCAGTCATACACCGCCCGAAATAAGAGACGGAAAATGCCGAGATATATATATATTTTGTTTAAATTGCGGCATGGTCAGTCATACACCGCCCGAAATAACAGACGGGAAAATGTCAAGATATATTAAAAATTCGTCCATTTGATGACAATCGTCACGATGAAATATTTAATTTATACGTCATCACAATAATGTGGAGAGAGGAGCATAGCTTCGTTCACGTGTCGACACACACGGGAAAATGCCGAGATATATTAAAAATTCGTCGCCACAAATGGGAAATTGCCGAGATATATTTTCACTTTGCACAAAAATAACATCAAGTAATCGAATCAATAGGAATGTCCTGTGCCTATAACATCGACGTTATAGGCACAGCTGCATCTAGGCATTGTGTAACATCGACGCGGCTTTTGTTTTAATTAAAACTTTTTGTATTGTTTCCTTTGGTGGGCATGGTTGTGGATGTCTTAGTTTTATATCTTGTTTTTTCATTCATACAGAGATATCCTTGTTGTCTTTCGATTGTCAGAGGAAGGACCTTTTTAGGTGTTGTATTGTTTTTTATATGGTTCAATCACGACTACATTTTATGAGCAACTGTCTTGCAACTTACATGAGATATATGTCCTTTCTCGTGGAGAGTAAGTTTGGTCCAAACCTCACCCAAGTGGGCGACCTCACCTCGCTGCGCCTTATAAAGGTGGGGCGAGGTATCAAGCCCTGTCGGCGGGGGGCTTCACCCCTCCCCGCCTTACATAGGTGGGGCGAGTATGCGGGAGGCCTGACCCCGCCCTGCCTTGCATATACTTGAGCTCAATTCTGTGTTAAAAAAGGTATATATATATATATATATATATTATATATATATATATATATATATATATATATATATATTGTTGTGGATATGAGAATGTTTTTTTTTTTTTTGTTTTGTAATGAATTGTTGTAAAATGTCACCCTCCTTCCTGCATTTGTTGTTGTATAAAGGTCAAAGGGCGTTCCCGTAGTTAATTCCATAAAACATACACGAAGGACACCATATATCCCGGTTCGGTAGTTATATCCTTATTATGTGTATTAGTGTAAGGCTGTGTCTTCCATCTATCTATAATTCCAGTAATCTCTGTTTGTACGTTTGTACGTTTGTACGTCTGTACGTCTGTACGTCTGTTTGTCTGTGACCGCTGTTTCTCGACAACCACGGGTCCGATATACTTTTAACTTGCCAGGTATATTGCTGGGGACCCGAGGATGTGCCTTTTCAAGGTTTCATATTAATCGGACAATTACTTACCGAGCTATGTCCAAAAAACGATTCAACCAATCAGAGAGCAGCGAACGATCGCGTGTGCCGAACGTGGAGGACACACTCTGCCTCGGATGGCACATTTGAGAGCGTATTCATTTATTTCACGTTTGCAAACTATGTTGGCGTTAAACTATGTTTTAAAACTAATAAAACCGAATTTGCGATTCATTCGCTTTCCTGCGCATTTGTGCACGCGATGGCGATTTCTTTACCAAACTCCGGAAGCCGTTCGCTTTGGACCAAACCATTGCATGTAAATAGAGGGGGGGGATTGTCACCGTACTCGCAAGCCGTTCGCTTTGGACCAAACCATTTCATGTAAATAGAGGGGGGGGATATAATTTTAGATATAGATATAGTACGGGCAATGCCCTAGTTAATTTAAATACTCCATTGCACCAAGTGAAATAAGAGTAGATTCCCTTCACCTTCCCCTTCCAACAATTGCCAACTGTTCCCTCCACGACTCCATTCGCCACGAGGTCGGCTCGGAGAAGAAGGGGGAGGAGCCGCCGAATCCTGGGCGTGCCCGCCCATCGTCATCAAGGGCGGAGCCAGAGGGCCGTGCCGACCAATCAGGGCCGAGGCGAGCTCACCGATGGGCGTGTTCTAGAGGCCGGCGGCTTGATTGCCCGGGGGGTTATAAAGAGCACGCGCGGAAGCCGTTAAGAAGAAGTGCGCACGAGGGCGAAGCAAGAGAGGAACGTCCTGAGAGAGATACGTCCTAAGATATACGTCCAAAGAGATACATGCAGAGATACGTGCGACGATCAAGTGCAAGCGAGTCAGAGCGGCGAAGTGCGAAGTGCCAAGTAGGGAAAGTGCCGAGTGTGCAGAGCCAAGTGCAAGAGAGTTCAAAGGAGCAGCTTTGGAGAGCGAACGGTGCACCGGAGGGGCTTCGCCGTGCAGATTGGAACCGCGGCTGTTTTGGCGATCCCAGCTCGGGTATTGACGGCAGCTATCCGCTTCCGGCCCGACCGATCCCCGCTGAACCTTCCTCCCCCGCCAAGCCATTCCTCCTTCCGATCCTTCCTGCCTGCAAATTCCCAATTCGTGTGAGTCCGTCTTTCGTTTGTTCTGTCCAGGGTTCTAAGTAAGACTGCCATAGATAAGCTAAGTTTCACTTTGTCCGCTTCTTCTTCTTCTGTTTTTATTTTATTATCCTTCCTTCTCCTTGGTTTCTTTGATTGTGTAAATAGTAGGAATAAATTTAGTAGCATTTCCAACCTTTTTGCTTTGGTGTTCTTCTTCTTCACAACCTTCGCTTTAGTCTTTTCCCCATTGAATATCTGTGGCGCGATTCGGCCAACGTTCAGGAATCGGGTTAGTCGGGGTAACTGTTCGGGCGCGGCGGCCATCCGCTCGGCAAACAACATCCTCGCCGCGGTCCCGTAACAATATACTCGATCTCGATTCTGTGTACAAAAAAAATAAATACATGATGATGTGACTGTGTGTATGAATGATGCATTATAATGTGAATGTGCGTACTAATGATGCATTATGATGTGACTGTGTGTATTAATGATGTATTTTAATGTGAATATGTGTACGAATGATGCATTATGATGTCAATATGTGGACTAATGATGCATTATAATGTGAATATGTGTATTAATGGTGTATTATAATGTGAATATGTGCACTAATGATGTATCATTATGTGAATTTGTGCATTAATGATGCATTATAATGTGAATATGTGCACTAATGATGCATTATGATGTGACTGTGTGTATTAATGGTGTATTATAATATGAATATGCGTACTAATGATGCATTATGATGTGACTGTGTGTATTAATGGTGTATTATAATGTGAATATGTGTACTAATGATGTATCATTATGTGAATATGTGTACTAATGATGCATTATGATGTGAATATGTGTACTAATGATGTATCATTATGTGAATATGTGTACTAATGATGCATTATGATGTGACGATGTGTATTAATGATGTTTTACCATGTGGATATGTGTACTAATGATGTATCATTATGTGAATATGTGTACTAATGATGCATTATGATGTGAATATGTGTGCTAATGATGCATTATAATGTGAATATGTGTACTAATGATGCATTATGATGTGACTGTGTGTTTTATTGATGTATTATCATGTGAATATGTGTACTAATGATGCATTATGATGTGACGATGTGTATTAATGATGTTTTATCATGTGGATATGTGTACTAATGATGCATTATGATGTGACTGTGTGTATTAATAATGTATTATAATGTGAATATGTGTACTAATGATGTATCATGATGTGAATATGTGTACTAATGATGCATTATGATGTGAATATGTGTTCTAATGATGCATTATAATGTGAATATGTGTTCTTATGATGCATTATGATGTGAATATGTGTACTAATGATGCATTATGATGTGAATATGTGCACTAATGATGCATTATAATGTGAATATGTGTACTAATGACGCATTATGATGTGAATATGTGTAATAATGATGCATTATAATGTGAATATGTGTTCTAATGATGCATTATGACGTGAATATGTGCACTAATGATGCATTATAATGTGAATATGTGTACTAATGACGCATTATGATGTGAATATGTGTACTAATGATGCATTATGATGTGAATATGTGTACTAATGATGCATTATAATGTGAATATGTGTACTAATAGCGCATTATGATGTGACTGTGTGTATTAATTGATGTATTATCATGTGAATATGTGTACTAATGATGTTTTATCACGTGGATATGTGTACTAATGACGCATTATGATGTGAATATGTGTACTAATGATGCATTATGATGTGAATATGTGTACTAATGATGCATTATAATGTGAATATGTGTCCTAATGATGCATTATGATGTGACTGTGTGTATTAATTGATGTATTATCATGTGAATATGTGTACTAATGATGTTTTATCACGTGGATATGTGTACTAATGATGCATAATGATGTGAATATGTGTACTAATGACGCATTATGATGTGAATATGTGTACTAATGATGCATTATGATGTGACTGTGTGCACTAATGATGCATTATGATGTGAATATGTGTACTAATGACGCATTATGATGTGAATATGTGTACTAATGATGCATTATGATGTGACTGTGTGCACTAATGATGCATTATGATGTGAATACGTGTACTAATGATGCATTATAATGTGAATATGTGTACTAATGATGTATTATAATGTGAATATGTGTATTAATGATGTATTATAATGTGAATATGTTTATTAATAATGTATTATAATGTGAATATGTTTATTAATGATGTATTATAATGTGAATATGTGTATTAATGATGTATTAAAATGTGAATATGTGCACTAATGATGTATTATAATGTGAATATGTTTATTAATGATGTATTATAATGTGAATATGTGTATTAATGATGTATTAAAATGTGAATATGTGCACTAATGATGTATCATGATGTGAATATGTGTACTAATGATGCATTATGATGTGAATATGTGTACTAATGATGCATTATAATGTGAATATGTGTTCTAATGATGCATTATGATGTGAATATGTGTACTAATGATGCATTATGATGTGAATATGTGCACTAATGATGCATTATAATGTGAATATGTGTACTAATGACGCATTATGATGTGAATATGTGTAATAATGATGCATTATAATGTGAATATGTGGACTAATGATGCATTATAATGTGAATATGTGTATTAATGGTGTATTATAATGTGAATATGTGCACTAATGATGTATCATTATGTGAATTTGTGCATTAATGATGCATTATAATGTGAATATGTGCACTAATGATGCATTATGATGTGACTGTGTGTATTAATGGTGTATTATAATATGAATATGCGTACTAATGATGCATTATGATGTGACTGTGTGTAATAATGGTGTATTATAATGTGAATATGTGTACTAATGATGTATCATTATGTAAATATGTTTACTAATGATGCATTATGATGTGAATATGTGTACTAATGATGTATTATAATGTGAATATGTTTATTAATGATGTATTATAATGTGAATATGTGTATTAATGATGTATTAAAATGTGAATATGTGCACTAATGATGTATCATGATGTGAATATGTGTACTAATGATGCATTATGATGTGAATATGTGTACTAATGATGCATTATAATGTGAATATGTGTTCTAATGATGCATTATGATGTGAATATGTGTACTAATGATGCATTATGATGTGAATATGTGCACTAATGATGCATTATAATGTGAATATGTGTAATAATTACGCATTATGATGTGAATATGTGTAATAATGATGCATTATAATGTGAATATGTGGACTAATGATGCATTATAATGTGAATATGTGTATTAATGGTGTGTTATAATGTGAATATGTGCACTAATGATGTATCATTATGTGAATTTGTGCATTAATGATGCATTATAATGTGAATATGTGCACTAATGATGCATTATGATGTGACTGTGTGTATTAATGGTGTATTATAATATGAATATGCGTACTAATGATGCATTATGATGTGACTGTGTGTATTAATGGTGTATTATAATGTGAATATGTGTACTAATGATGTATCATTATGTGAATATGTGTACTAATGATGCATTATGATGTGAATATGTGTACTAATGATGCATTATGATGTGAATATGTGTACTAATGATGCATTATAATGTGAATATGTGTACTAATGATGCATTATGATGTGACTGTGTGTTTTATTGATGTATTATCATGTGAATATGTGTACTAATGATGCATTATGATGTGACGATGTGTATTAATGATGTTTTATCATGTGGATATGTGTACTAATGATGCATTATGATGTGACTGTGTGTATTAATAATGTATTATAATGTGAATATGTGTACTAATGATGTATCATGATGTGAATATGTGTACTAATGATGCATTATGATGTGAATATGTGTACTAATGATGCATTATAATGTGAATATGTGTTCTAATGATGCATTATGATGTGAATATGTGTACTAATGATGCATTATGATGTGAATATGTGCACTAATGATGCATTATAATGTGAATATGTGTACTAATGACGCATTATGATGTGAATATGTGTAATAATGATGCATTATAATGTGAATATGTGTACTAATGATGCATTATGACATGAATATGTGCACTAATGATGCATTATAATGTGAATATGTGCACTAATGACGCATTATGATGTGAATATGTGTACTAATGCTGCATTATGATGTGAATATGTGTACTAATGATGCATTATAATGTGAATATGTGTACTAATAGCGCATTATGATGTGACTGTGTGTATTAATTGATGTATTATCATGTGAATATGTGTACTAATGATGTTTTATCACGTGGATATGTGTACTAATGATGCATTATGATGTGAATATGTGTACTAATGACGCATTATGATGTGAATATGTGTACTAATGATGCATTATAATGTGAATATGTGTACTAATAGCGCATTATGATGTGACTGTGTGTATTAATTGATGTATTATCATGTGAATATGTGTACTAATGATGTTTTATCACGTGGATATGTGTACTAATGACGCATTATGATGTGAATATGTGTACTAATGATGCATTATGATGTGAATATGTGTACTAATGATGCATTATAATGTGAATATGTGTCCTAATGATGCATTATGATGTGACTGTGTGTATTAATTGATGTATTATCATGTGAATATGTGTACTAATGATGTTTTATCACGTGGATATGTGTACTAATGATGCATTATGATGTGAATATGTGTACTAATGGCGCATTATGATGTGAATATGTGTACTAATGATGCATTATGATGTGACTGTGTGCACTAATGATGCATTATGATGTGAATATGTGTACTAATGACGCATTATGATGTGAATATGTGTACTAATGATGTATTATAATGTGAATATGTGTATTAATGATGTATTATAATGTGAATATGTTTATTAATAATGTATTATAATGTGAATATGTTTATTAATGATGTATTATAATGTGAATATGTGTATTAATGATGTATTAAAATGTGAATATGTGCACTAATGATGTATCATGATGTGAATATGTGTACTAATGATGCATTATGATGTGAATATGTGTACTAATGATGCATTATAATGTGAATATATGTACTAATGATGCATTATGATGTGACTGTGTGTATTAATTGATGTATTATCATGTGAATATGTGTACTAATGATGTTTTATCATGTGGATATGTGTACTAATGATGCATTATGATGTGAATATGTGTACTAACGATGCATTATGATGTGACTGTGTGCACTAATGATGCATTATGATGTGAATATGTGTACTAATGATGCATTATAATGTGAATATGTGTACTAATGATGTATTATAATGTGAATATGTGTATTCATGATGTATTATAATGTGAATATGTTTATTAATAAGGTATTATAATGTGAATATGTTTATTAATGATGTATTATAATGTGAATATGTGTATTAATGATGTATTAAAATGTGAATATGTGCACTAATGATGTATTATAATTATGTGAATATGTTTATTAATGATGTATTATAATGTGAATATGTGTATTAATGATGTATTAAAATGTGAATACGTGCATTCATGATGTATTATAATGTGAATATGTTTATTAATGATGTATTACAATGTGAATATGAATAACCCAGAGGACCTCGGAGGAGGAGCTATGAATCCGAGAGGACACCCAGAGGACCTCTGAGGAGGAGCTACGAATCCGAGAGGATACCCAGAGGACCACGGAGGAGGAGCTACAAATCTGAGAGGATACACAGAGGACCTCGGAGGAGGAGCTACGAATACGAGAGGATACCCAGAGGACCTCGGAGGAGGAGCTACGAATCCGAGAGGATACCCAGAGGACCTCGGAGGAGGAGATACGAATCAGAGAGGATACCCAGAGGACCTCGGAGGAGGAGCTTCGAATCCGAGAAGATACCCAGAGGACCTCGGAGGAGGAGCTACGAATCCGAGAGGATACCTAGAGGACCTCGGAGGAGGAGCTATGAATCCGAGAGGATACCCAGAGGACCTCGGAGGAGGAGCTACGAATCCGAGAGGAAACCCAGAGGACCTCGGAGGAGGAACTACGAATCCGAGAGGATACCCAGATGACCTCGGAGGAGGAGCTACGAATCCGAGAGGAAACCCAGAGGACCTCGGAGGAGGAACTACGAATCCGAGAGGATACCCAGATGACCTCGGAGGAAGAGCTACTCCGCCGAGAGGCGAGGACTCGGGCTCTGTCAGCGGGCTGCCTCACCCATTCCCGGCTTATATAGGTGGGACGAGTATGCCGTAGGCCTTACCCCATCCTGCCTCATATGTATACCTGAGCTCGATTCTGTCTGCAAAAACTGATAAATGTGGAGGAGTTTGCGGGCTCTGCCGGCATGCGACCTAACCCCACCCCGCCTTATATAGGTGGGGCGAGGACTCGAGCTCTGTGAGCGGCTGGCCTCACCCATCCCTGCCTTATAGAGGTGGGGCGAGTATGCGGGAGGCTTTAACCCGCCCTGCCTTAAATAGGTGGGGCAACCACTCGGGTTCAGTCGCCGGGCGGTCCCACCCCACCCCGCATTTTATTTTTTATGAAAGTCCTCGATATAATAAATGTGTTTCCACACCAAAATAAGATTTGAAATTTTAATTTAATATGTACATCCTTTGCTCTTATGTTGTATTTTGATGATTGTATTCATTTATTAACTGATTGCAAAGTGTTTAACATGAAAGCTTTCGCAAATGGATATTGGTTTTATTTTTGGAGTCCACTGAAGTTGATTCTTTGAAACTGTTTTCATGTTGAATCAATGCTATGAGACATTTTCAATCTTTACTCAATAATCTGTTTTTGGAAGATAGTTTCAATTTGATGGTACAATACTTGGGCACTGGTGCAAACAATAGGGCCATTATAGTTGTAAAAACATCAGCATTTACATGTTCTTGACTTTATTACTTTCACCAGTATCTTGACATGTTTTGGATTTTGAAATCTTCCATCACAATCTTAGCCATCAATTCCTCTCCTAAAGAAGTTCACCAATCTCTGTGATTGAGGACCAGGAAGCTCAATGATAAATTGCAGTTTTGTTTTCTGTGCATGTGAAGATTATTTTTCAGCGATAAACATGTGGCAATCCTCACTGACTGCTTGGACTCTGGAAACCACATCAGGAAGCAGATTCTTCACCTTATTTGTTCCATGGGTGGTGAAAAATTCTCACTTATTTCCTTTGATGG
The DNA here is from genome assembly GCF_964187855.1 of Myxine glutinosa. Classification (NCBI taxonomy): domain Eukaryota; kingdom Metazoa; phylum Chordata; class Myxini; order Myxiniformes; family Myxinidae; genus Myxine; species Myxine glutinosa. Next base: position 159,157,330 of record NC_136264.1, on the reverse strand, counting down.
TGAAGTGGAGATGGAAGTAACAATGGATGTCCATCACTTTGACGGGCGAGGTTGGGGCCCGTCAATTTTTAGCCACGTCGCAGACGCTGCTCATAGAGTGCCCTCTGCTGTTGTTGTTGTTGTTCTTCTTCTTCTTGTTCTTCTTCTTCTTGTTGTTCTTGCAGAGAAGACAAAACCTCGAAGCTCCACCCATTCTGGGAACCATAGCTCCACCCATTTTGGGAGAGGCTTCATAAAAACAAATATCCACCATTTTATTAACTCGCATAGCTTTGAGGCCTGTTTTGTAGGCCCGTGGTGTCTTCCTCTCTCACAGTTTTATTTCAAATCAAATTCGATATGTCATTTCTTTTTTCACAGTCGCTAACATAGTTTTAGACTCGGTTGAAAAAAAACGGGAAGAAAATCCGATGAAAGTTGCCCTTTATAGAACAAAATGAATGCTCAAAGGCCTGTAACTTCAAGTCCATTGAGATATATATTTTTTAGATCGCGGCATGGTCAGTCATACACCGCCCGAAATAAGAGACGGAAAATGCCGAGATATATATATATTTTGTTTAAATTGCGGCATGGTCAGTCATACACCGCCCGAAATAACAGACGGGAAAATGTCGAGATATATTAAAAATTCGTCCATTTGATGACAATCGTCACGATGAAATATTTAATTTATACGTCATCACAATAATGTGGAGAGAGGAGCATAGCTTCGTTCACGTGTCGACACACACGGGAAAATGCCGAGATATATTAAAAATTCGTCGCCACAAATGGGAAATTGCCGAGATATATTTTCACTTTGCACAAAAATAACATCAAGTAATCGAATCAATAGGAATGTCCTGTGCCTATAACATCGACGTTATAGGCACAGCTGCATCTAGGCATTGTGTAACATCGATGCGGCTTTTGTTTTAATTAAAACTTTTTGTATTGTTTCCTTTGGTGGGCATGGTTGTGGATGTCTTAGTTTTATATCTTGTTTTTTCATTCATACAGAGATATCCTTGTTGTCTTTCGATTGTCAGAGGAAGGACCTTTTTAGGTGTTGTATTGTTTTTTATATGGTTCAATCACGACTACATTTTATGAGCAACTGTCTTGCAACTTACATGAGATATATGTCCTTTCTCGTGGAGAGTAAGTTTGGTCCAAACCTCACCCAAGTGGGCGACCTCACCTCGCTGCGCCTTATAAAGGTGGGGCGAGGTATCAAGCCCTGTCGGCGGGGGGCTTCACCCCTCCCCGCCTTACATAGGTGGGGCGAGTATGCGGGAGGCCTGACCCCGCCCTGCCTTGCATATACTTGAGCTCAATTCTGTGTTAAAAAAGGTATATATATATATATATTTATATATATATATATATATATATATATATATATTGTTGTGCATATGAGAATGTTTTTTTTTTTTTTGTTTTGTAATGAATTGTTGTAAAATGTCACCCTCCTTCCTGCATTTGTTGTTGTATAAAGGTCAAAGGGCGTTCCCGTAGTTAATTCCATAAAACATACACGAAGGACACCATATATCCCGGTTCGGTAGTTATATCCTTATTATGTGTATTAGTGTAAGGCTGTGTCTTCCATTAATTTAAATACTCCATTGCACCAAGTGAAATAAGAGTAGATTCCCTTCACCTTCCCCTTCCAACAATTGCCAACTGTTCCCTCCACGACTCCATTCGCCACGAGGTCGGCTCGGAGAAGAAGGGGGAGGAGCCGCCGAATCCTGGGCGTGCCCGCCCATCGTCATCAAGGGCGGAGCCAGAGGGCCGTGCCGACCAATCAGGGCCGAGGCGAGCTCACCGATGGGCGTGTTCTAGAGGCCGGCGGCTTGATTGCCCGGGGGGTTATAAAGAGCACGCGCGGAAGCCGTTAAGAAGAAGTGCGCACGAGGGCGAAGCAAGAGAGGAACGTCCTGAGAGAGATACGTCCTAAGATATACGTCCAAAGAGATACATGCAGAGATACGTGCGACGATCAAGTGCAAGCGAGTCAGAGCGGCGAAGTGCGAAGTGCCAAGTAGGGAAAGTGCCGAGTGCGCAGAGCCAAGTGCAAGAGAGTTCAAAGGAGCAGCTTTGGAGAGCGAACGGTGCACCGGAGGGGCTTCGCCGTGCAGATTGGAACCGCGGCTGTTTTGGCGATCCCAGCTCGGGTATTGACGGCAGCTATCCGCTTCCGGCCCGACCGATCCCCGCTGAACCTTCCTCCCCCGCCAAGCCATTCCTCCTTCCGATCCTTCCTGCCTGCAAATTCCCAATTCGTGTGAGTCCGTCTTTCGTTTGTTCTGTCCAGGGTTCAAAGTAAGACTGCCATAGATAAGCTAAGTTTCACTTTGTCCGCTTCTTCTTCTTCTGTTTTTATTTTATTATCCTTCCTTCTCCTTGGTTTCTTTGATTGTGTAAATAGTAGGAATAAATTTAGTAGCATTTCCAACCTTTTTGCTTTGGTGTTCTTCTTCTTCACAACCTTCGCTTTAGTCTTTTCCCCATTGAATATCTGTGGCGCGATTCGGCCAACGTTCAGGAATCGGGTTAGTCGGGGTAACTGTTCGGGCGCGGCGGCCATCCGCTCGGCAAACAACATCCTCGCCGCGGTCCCGTAACAATATACTCGATCTCGATTCTGTGTACAAAAAAAAAAAATACATGATGATGTGACTGTGTGTATGAATGATGCATTATAATGTGAATGTGCGTACTAATGATGCATTATGATGTGACTGTGTGTATTAATGGTGTATTATAATGTGAATATGTGCACTAATGATGTATCATTATGTGAATTTGTGCATTAATGATGCATTATAATGTGAATATGTGCACTAATGATGCATTATGATGTGACTGTGTGTATTAATGGTGTATTATAATATGAATATGCGTACTAATGATGCATTATGATGTGACTGTGTGTACTAATGATGTATCATTATGTGAATATGTGTACTCATGATGCATTATGATGTGAATATGTGTACTAATGATGTATCATTATGTGAATATGTGTACTAATGATGCATTATGATGTGACGATGTGTATTAATGATGTTTTACCATGTGGATATGTGTACTAATGATGTATCATTATGTGAATATGTGTACTAATGATGCATTATAATGTGAATATGTGTATTAATGGTGTATTATAATGTGAATATGTGCACTAATGATGTATCATTATGTGAATTTGTGCATTAATGATGCATTATAATGTGAATATGTGCACTAATGATGCATTATGATCTGACTGTGTGTATTAATGGTGTATTATAATATGAATATGCGTACTAATGATGCATTATGATGTGACTGTGTGTACTAATGATGTATCATTATGTGAATATGTGTACTAATGATGCATTATGATGTGAATATGTGTACTAATGATGTATCATTATGTGAATATGTGTACTAATGATGCATTATGATGTGACGATGTGTATTAATGATGTTTTACCATGTGGATATGTGTACTAATGATGTATCATTATGTGAATATGTGTACTAATGATGCATTATGATGTGAATATGTGTACTAATGATGCATTATAATGTGAATATGTGTACCAATGATGCATTATGATGTGACTGTGTGTTTTATTGATGTATTATCATGTGAATATGTGTACTAATGATGCATTATGATGTGACGATGTGTATTAATGATGTTTTATAATGTGGATATGTGTACTAATGATGCATTATGATGTGACTGTGTGTATTAATAATGTATTATAATGTGAATATGTGTACTAATGATGCATTATGATGTGAATATGTGTACTAATGATGCATTATAATGTGAATATGTGTTCTAATGATGCATTATGATGTGAATATGTGCACTAATGATGCATTATGATGTGAATATGTGCACTAATGATGCATTATAATGTGAATATGTGTACTAATGACGCATTATGATGTGAATATGTGTAATAATGATGCATTATAATGTGAATATGTGTACTAATGATGCATTATGACGTGAATATGTGCACTAATGATGCATTATAATGTGAATATGTGTACTGATGACGCATTATGATGTGAATATGTGTACTAATGATGCATTATGATGTGAATATGTGTACTAATGATGCATTATAATGTAAATATGTGTACTAATAGCGCATTATGATGTGAATATGTGTACTAATGATGCATTATAATGTGAATATGTGTCCTAATGATGCATTATGATGTGACTGTGTGTATTAATTGATGTATTATCATGTGAATATGTGTACTAATGATGTTTTATCACGTGGATATGTGTACTAATGATGCATTATGATGTGAATATGTGTACTAATGACGCATTATGATGTGAATATGTGTACTGATGATGCATTATGATGTGACTGTGTGCACTAATGATGCATTATGATGTGAATATGTGTACTAATGACGCATTATGATGTGAATATGTGTACTAATGATGCATTATGATGTGACTGTGTGCACTAATGATGCATTATGATGTGAATATGTGTACTAATGATGCATTATAATGTGAATATGTGTACTAATGATGTATTATAATGTGAATATGTGTATTAATGATGTATTATAATGTGAATATGTTTATTAATAATGTATTATAATGTGAATATGTTTATTAATGATGTATTATAATGTGAATATGTGTATTAATGATGTATTAAAATGTGAATATGTGCACTAATGATGTATTATAATGTGAATATGTTTATTAATGATGTATTATAATGTGAATATGTGTATTAATGATGTATTAAAATGTGAATATGTGCACTAATGATGTATTATAATGTGAATATGTTTATCAATGATGTATTACAATGTGAATATGAATAACCCAGAGGACCCCGGAGGAGGAGCTACGAATCCGAGAGGATACCCAGAGGACCTCGGAGGAGGAGCTATGAATCCGAGAGGACACCCAGAGGACCTCGGAGGAGGAGCTACAAATCCGAGAGGATACCCAGAGGACCTCGGAGGAGGAGCTACAAATCCAAGAGGATAACCATAGGACCCCGGAGGAGGAGCTACGAATCCGAGAGGATAACCAGAGGACTTCGAAGGAGGAGCTACGAATTCGAGAGGATACCCAGAGGACCTCGGAGGAGGAGCTACGAATCCGAGAGGATACCCAGAGGACCTCGGAGGAGGAACTACGAATCCGAGAGGATACCCAGAGGACCTCGGAGGAGGAGCTACAAATCCGAGAGGATACCAAGAGGACCTCGGAGGAGGAGCTACGAATCCGAGAGGATACCCAGAGGACCTCAGAGGAGGAGCTACGAATCCGAGAGGATACCCAGAGGACCTCGGAGGAGGAGCTACGAATCAGAGAGGATACCCAGAGGACCTCGGAGGAGGAGCTATGAATCCGAGAGGATACCCAGAGGACCTCGGAGGAGGAGCTATGACTCCGAGAGGATACCCAGAGGACCTCGGAGGAGGAGCTACGAATCCGAGAGGCTACACAGAGGACCTCGGAGGAGGAGCTACGAATCCGAGAGGCTACACAGAGGACCTCAGAGGAGGAGTTACGTATCCGAGAGGATACCCAGATGACCTCGGAGGAGGAGGTATACCGCCGAGAGCATACCCAGAGGACCTCGGAGGAGGAGCTACGAATCCGAGAGGCTACACAGAGGACCTCGGAGGAGGAGCTACGAATCCGAGAGGCTACACAGAGGACCTCGGAGGAGGAGCTACACCGCCGAGAGGATACCCAGAGGACCTCGGAGGCGGAGCTATGAATATTAGAGCATACCCAGAAGACCTTGGAGGCGGAGCTACGAATCCGAGAGCTTACCCAGAGGACCTTGGAGGCGGAGCTACGATTCCGAGAGGATACCCAGAGGACCTCGGATGAAAGCTACGAATCCGAGAGGATACCCAGAGGACCTCGGATGAGGAGCTATGAATCCGAGAGGATACCCAGAGGACCTCGGAGGAGGAGCTATGCCGAAGAGAGGATATCCAGAGGACCTTGGAGGAGGAGCTACGCCATTGAGAGGATACCCATAGGACCTCGGAGGAGGAGCTACGACTCCGGGAGGATACCCAGAGGACCTCAGAGGAGGAGTTACGTATCCGAGAGGATACCCAGATGACCTCGGAGGAGGAGGTATACCGCCGAGAGCATACCCAGAGGACCTTGGAGATGGAGCTACGAATCCGAGAGCAAATCCAGAGGACCTTGGAGGCGGAGCAACGAATACGAGAGGCGAGGACTCGGGCTCTGTCAGCGGGCTGCCTCAACCATTCCCGTCTTATATAGGTGGGACGAGTATGCCGTAGGCCTTACCCCGCCTGCCTGATATATATATACTTGAACTCGATTCTGTCTACAAAAACAAACACACAAAAAAAAACCTCATCCCTCCCCACCTTATATAGGCGGAGGAGTTTGCGGGCTTTGTCGGCGTGCGACCTAACCCCACCCCGCCTTATATAGGTGGGGCAAGGACTCGAGATCTGTCACCGGGCGGCCTCACCCATCCCCGCCTTCTAGAGGTGGGGCAAATATGCAGGTCGCAGGAGGCTTTAACCCGCCCTGCCTTATTTAGGTGGGGCAACCACTCGGGTTCAGTCGCCGGGCTGTCCCACCCCGCCGCGCATTTTATTTTTTATAAAAGACCTCGATATAATGTGCATGTTTCCACACCAAAATAAGATTTGAAATTTTAATTTAATATGTCCATCCTTTGCTCTTATGTTGTATTTTGATGATTGTATTAGTTTGTTAACTGATTGCAAAGTGTTTAACATGAAAGATTTCGCAAACGGATATTGGTTTTATTTTTGGAGTCCACTGAAGTTTATTCTTTGAAACTGTTTTCATGTTGAATCAATGCTATGAGACATTTTCAATCTTTACTCAATAATCTGTTTTTGGAAGATAGTTTCAATTTGATGGGAAAATACTTGTGCACTGGTGCAAACAATAGGGCCATTATAGTTGTAAAAACATCAGCATTTACATGTTCTTGACTTTATTATTTTCACCAGTATCCTGACATGTTTTGGATTTTGAAATCTTCCATCACAATCTTCGCCATCAATTCCTCTCCTAAATAAGTTCACCAATCTCTGCGATTGAGGACCAGGAAGCTCAATGATAAATTGCAGTTTTGTTTTCTGTGCATGTGAAGATTATTTTTCAGCGATAAACATGTGGCAACCCTCATTGACTGATTGGACTCTGGAGACCACATCAGGAAGCAGATTCTTCACCTTATTTTGTCCAAAGTTGGTGAAAAATTCTCACTTATTTCCTTTGATGGTGAAGTGGAGATGGAAGTAACAATGGATGTCCATCACTTTGACGGGCGAGGTTGGGGCCCGTCAATTTTTTCCTTTGGTGGGCATGGTTGTGGATGTCTTAGTTTTATATCTTGTTTTTTCATTCATTCAGAGATATCCTTGTTGTCTTTCGATTGTCAGAGGAAGGACCTTTTTAGGTGTTGTATTGTTTTTATATGGTTCAATCACGACTACATTTTATGAGAAACTGTCTTGCAACTTACATGAGATATATGTCCTTTCTCGTGGAGAGTAAGTGTGGTCCAACCCTCACCCAAGTGGGCGACCTCACCTCGCTGCACCTTATAAAGGTGGGGCAAGGAATCAAGCCCTGTCGGCGGGGGGCCTCACCCCTCCCCGCCTTACATAGGTGGGGCGAGTATGCGGGAGGCCTGACCCCGCTCTGCCTTGTATATACTTGAGCTCAATTCTGTGTTTAAATAATGTATATATGTATCTATATTATAATAGGCTACGGTGATTCTGTTGGACGTCTGTCCGGGGGTGTGGCTTCATCCGTTTGCAGAGTAGCTCCACCCGTAGCTCCACCCATTCTTGGAGAGGCTTCATGTAAACAAATATCCACCATTTTATTAACTCGAATGGCTTTGAGGCCTGTTTAGTTAGGCCCGTGCTGTCTTTCTCTCTCACACAGGTTTATTTCAATTCTAATTCGATATATCATTTCATTTTTAACAGTCGCTAACATTGTGTTAGACTCGGTTGAAAAAAAACGGGAAGAGAATCCCAAGAAAGTTTCCGTTTATAGAACGAAATGATTTCTCAAAGGCCTCTAAACTAAACGCCCATTTTATCGAATTCACCATCTGATTTAATTTTTATCGATGGTTTTCGACTCGGTGTCAGAAATAATTGAGAACATTCACAGACGCACGGGAAATTGCCGAGATATATTTATAACAAGTACAAAAAGTTTTAATTAAAACAAAAGCCGCGTCGATGTTACACAATGCCTCGATGCAGCTGTGCCTATAACGTCGATGTTATAGGCACAGGACATTCCTATTGATTCGATTACTTGATGTTATTTTTGTGCAAAGTGAAAATATATCTCGGCAATTTCCTGTGTGTGGCGACGAATTTTTAATATATCTCAGCATTTTCCCATCTGTTATTTCAGGCGGTGTATGACTGACCATGCCGCGATTAAAAAAATATATATCTCGGCAATTTCCCGTATGTGGCGACACGTGAACGAAGCTATGCTCCTCTCTCCACATTATTGTGACGACGTATAAATTAAATATTTCATCGTGACGATTGTCATCAAATGGACGAATTTTTAATATATCTCGGCATTTTCCCGTCTGTTATTTCAGGCGATGTATGACTGACCATGCCGCGATTAAAAAAATATATATCTCGGCAATTTCCCGTATGTGGCGACACGTGAACGAAGCTATGCTCCTCTCTCCACATTATTGTGACGACGTATAAATTAAATATTTCATCGTGACGATTGTCATCAAATGGACGAATTTTTAATATATCTCGGCATTTTCCCGTCTGTTATTTCGGGCGGTGTATGACTGACCATGCCGCGATTTAAACAAAATATATATATCTCGGCATTTTCCCATCTGTTATTTCGGGCGGCGTATGACTGACCATGCCACGATTTAAAAAAAATAATCTCAATGGACTTGAAGTTACAGGCCTTTGAGAATTCATTTCGTGCTATAAAGGGCAACTTTCATCGGATTTTCTTCCCGTTTTTTTTCAACCGAGTCTAAAACTATGTTAGCGACTGTGAAAAATGAAATGATATATCGAATTTGATTTGAAAGAAAACTGTGTGAGAGAGGAAGACACCACAGGCCTACAAAACAGGCCTCAAAGCTATGCGAGTTAATAAAATGGTGGATATTTGTTTATATGAAGCCGCTCCCACAATGGGTGGAGCTATGGTTCCCAGAATGGGTGGAGCTTTGAGGTTTTGTCTTCTCTGCAAGAACAAGAACAAGTAGAAGAAGAACAACAACAACAACAGCAGAGGGCACTCTATGACCAGCGTCTGCGACGCGGCTAAAAAAATCGCGCCATGATGATACACAAAAATACACCACCTAAAATAACAGTTGGGGAAAATGTCGACATATATTAAAAATTTGCTTTTTCTTTTCGTTAAGATATATTACTTTTACGTTTTATGAGAGTCGGCACAAAAACGACATATATATCTTCGTTCTTTCTTATTTCATTCAACATTATTATCCGCAAGTAAAATATGTTTCACGAAATTACCGAGAGATATGCCTTCGTTTTTTTTTATTAGTTATGTGCGCATACACTTTAAATAGGTTTGGCAGTAGGGGTTGGCGAGGAGTGTGAGGGGTTGTAGAGGGGTGTGAGGAGGTATTGGAGAGGAGTGTGAGGAGGCATTGGAGAGGAGTGCAAGGAGGAATTGGAGAGGAATGCGAGGAGGTATTTGAGAGGAATGCGAGGAGGTATTGGAGAGGAATGCGAGGAGTTATTGGAGAGGAGGGCGAGGAGGTATTGGAGAGGAGTGCGAGGAGGTATTGGAGAGGAGTGCGAGGAGGTATTGGAGAGGAGTGTGAGGAGGTATTGGACAGGAGTGCGAGAAGGTATTGGAGAGGAGTGCGAGGAGGTATTGGAGAGGAGTGTGAGGAGGTATTGGAGAGGAGTGTGAGGAGGTATTGGAGAGGAGTGTGAGGGGTTGGAGAGGAGTGTGAGGGGTTGGCGAGGAGTGTGAGGGGTTGTAGAGGAGTGTGATGGGTTGCAGAGGAGTGTGAGGGATTGGAGAGGAGTGTGAGGGATTGGAGAGGAGTGTGAGGGATTGGAGAGGAGTGTGCGGGATTGGAGAGGAGTGTGCGGGATTGGAGAAGAGTGTGCGGGATTGGAGAGGAGTGTGCGGGATTGGAGAGGAGTGTGCGGGATTGGAGAGGAGTGTGCGGGATTGGAGAGGAGTGTGCGGGATTGGAGAGGAGTGTGCGGGATTGGAGAGGAGTGTGCGGGATTGGAGAAGAGTGTGCGGGATTGGAGAAGAGTGTGCGGGATTGGAGAGGAGTGTGCGGGATTGGAGAGGAGTGTGCGGGATTAGAGAGGAGTGTGAGGGATTTGAGAGGCATGTGAGGGATTGGAGAGGAGTGTGAGGGATTGGAGAGGAGTGTGAGGGATTGGAGAGGAGTGTGAGGGATTGGATAGGAGTGTGAGGGATTGGAGAGGAGTGTGAGGGATTGGAGAGGAGTGTGAGGGATTGGAGAGGAGTGCGAGGAGGTAATGGAGAGGAGTGTGAGGAGGTATTGGAGAGGAGTGTGAGGAGGAGTGGTATTGGAGAGGCGTGAGGGTAGAGAGGAGTGAGGGGGTCACATATTATGTGAAACAAGTGAATCCTCTTGGATTGCGCTGAGGTTCGGGCATGGAATTTCGAGCCTCGATCATGGTTCGAGCCTCGATCTTGTATACAAAAATAATAATAATAATAATAAGAACCTTGGGCCGAATCTCGCGCTTCACCAGTGCGCGTGCGCGAATTTACGTCACGTCAGCAGCGAGAAGGGGTTCCCCAACACGAACCAATCAGGAACTGCCACGTCACACTTATATGATCTCAGAATTCCTGTGACAGGAATTCGCGTTACACTGGCTGCAAGTCATTCGCTAGAGGCGCTTCCTCAGCGCTAATAAATAAGTTGTGTTCATTACACCATTTTAACCATTTTGTAAAATTTAATGTGCAGCATCTAAATCAAGATGTCCAAATGTCACACACCATACCCATGGGATTCCCACGGGTGACCCCACGAGTATATATATACTCGATCTCGATTCTGTGTACAAAAAAAATAAATACCTGATGATGTGACTGTGTGTATGAATGATGCATTCTAATGTGAATGTGCGTACTAATGATGCATTATGATGTGACTGTGTGTGTTAATGATGTATTATAATGTGAATGTGCGTACTAATGATACATTATGATGTGACTGTGTGTATTAATGATGTATTATAATGTGAATATGTGTACTAATGATGCATGATAATGTGAACATGTGTACTAATGATGCATTATGATGTGAATATGTGTACTAATGACGCATTATGATGTGACTGTGTGTATTAATGATGTATTATCATGTGAATATGTGTACTAATGATGCATTATGATGTGAATATGTGTGCTAATGAGGCATTATAATGTGAATATGTGTATTAATGGTGTATTATAATGTGAATATGTGCACTAATGATGTATCATTATGTGAATTTGTGCATTAATGATGCATTATGATGTGAATATGTGTACTAATGATGCATTATGATGTGAATATGTGTACTAATGATGCATTATAATGTGAATATGTGTACTAATGACGCATTATGATGTGAATATGTGTACTAATGACGCATTATGATGTGAATATGTGGACTAATGATGATTATAATGTGAATATGTATACTAATGATGCATTATGATGTGAATATGTGCACTAATGATGCATAATAATGTGACTATGTGTACTAATGATGTATTATGACATGAATATGTGCACTAATGATGCATTATAATGTGAATATGTTTACTAATGATGCATTATGACATGAATATGTGTACTAATGATGCATTATAATGTGAATATGTGTACTAATGACGCATTATGATGTGAATATGTGTACTAATGATGCATTATGATGTGAATATGTGTACTAATGATGCATTATAATGTGAATATGTGTACTAATGATGCATTATGATGTGACTGTGTGTATTAATGATGTATTATAATGTGAATATGTGTATTAATGGTGTATTATGATGTGACGATGTGTATTAATGATGTTTTATTATGTGGATATGTGTGCTAATGATGCATTATGATGTGACTGTGTGTATTAATGATGTATTATAATGGGAATATGTGTACTAATGATGTATCATGATGTGAATATGTGTACCAATGATGCATTATGATGTGAATATGTGTACTAATGATGCATTATAATGTGAATATGTGTTCTAATGATGCATTATGATGTGAATATGTTTACTAATGATGCATTATGATGTGAATATGTGCACTAATGACGCATTATGATGTGAATATGTGCAATAATGATGCATTATAATGTGAATATGTGTACTAATGATGCATTATGACGTGAATATGTGCACTAATGATGCATTATAATGTGAATATTTGTACTAATGACGCATTATGATGTGAATATGTGCACTAATGATGCATTATAATGTGAATATTTGTACTAATGATGCATTATGATGTGAATATGTGTACTAATGATGCATTATGATGTGAATATGTGTCCTAATGATGCATTATGATGTGACTGTGTGTATTAATTGATGTATTATCATGTGAGTATGTGTACTAATGATGTTTTATCATGTGGATATGTGTACTAATGATGCATTATGATGTGAATATGTGTACTAATGATGCATTATAATGTGAATATGTGTACTAATGATGTATTATAATGTGAATATGTGTATTAATGATGTATTATAATGTGAATATGTTTATTAATAAGGTATTATAATGTGAATATGTTTATTAATGATGTATTATAATGTGAATATGTGTATTAATGATGTATTAAAATGTGAATATGTGCACTAATGATGTATTATAATGTGAATATGTTTATTAATGATGTATTATAATGTGAATATGTGTATTAATGATGTATTAAAATGTGAATATGTGCATTCATGATGTAGTATAATGTGAATATGTGTTCTAATGATGCATTATGATGTGAATATGTTTACTAATGATGCATTATGATGTGAATATGTGCACTAATGATGCATTATAATGTGAATATGTGTACTAATGACGCATTGTGATGTGAATATGTGTAATAATGATGCAATATAATGTGAATATGTGTACTAATGATGCATTATGACGTGAATATGTGCACTAATCATGCATTATAATGTGAATATGTGTACTAATGATGCATTATAATGTGAATATGTGTACTAATGATGCATTATGATGTGAAAATGTGTACTAATGATGCATTATAATGTGAATATGTGTCCTAATGATGCATTATGATGTGACTGTGTGTATTAATTGATGTATTATCATGTGAATATGTGTACTAATGATGTTTTATCATGTGGATATGTGTACTAATGATGCATTATGATGTGAATGTGTGCACTAACGATGCATTATGATGTGACTGTGTGCACTAATGATGCATTATGATGTGAATATGTGTACTAATGATGCATTATAATGTGAATATGGGTACTAATGATGTATTATAATGTGAATATGTGTATTCATGATGTATTATAATGTGAATATGTTTATTAATAAGGTATTATAATGTGAATATGTTTATTAATGATGTATTATAATGTGAATATGTGTATTAATGATGTATTAAAATGTGAATATGTGCACTAATGATGTATTATAATGTGAATATATTTATTAATGATGTAATATAATGTGAATATGTGTATTAATGATGTATTAAAATGTGAATATGTGCATTCATGATGTATTATAATGTGAATATGTTTATTAATGATGTATTACAATGTGAATATGAATAACCCAGAGGACCTCGGAGGTGGAGCTACGAATCCGAGAGGATACCCAGAGGACCTCGGAGGAGGAGCTATGAATCCGAGAGGACACCCAGAGGACCTCTGAGGAGGAGCTACGAATCCGAGAGGATACCCAGAGGACCTCAGAGGAGGAGCTACGAATCCGAGGGGATACCCAGAGGACCTCGGAGGAGGAGCTACAAATCCGAGAGGATAACCATAGGACCCCGGAGGAGGAGCTACGAATCCGAGAGGATAACCAGAGGACTTCGAAGGAGGAGCTACGAATCCGAGAGGATACCCAGAGGACCTCGGAGGAGGAGCTACGAATCCGAGAGGATACCCAGAGGACCTCGGAGGAGGAGCTACAAATCCGAGAGGATACCCAGAGGACCTCGGAGGAGGAGCTGCGAATCCGAGAGGATACCCAGAGGACCACGGAGGAGGAGCTACAAATCCGAGAGGATACACAGAGGACCTCGGAGGAGGAGCTACGAATCCGAGAGGATACCCAGAGGACCTCAGAGGAGGAGCTACGAATCCGAGAGGATACCCAGAGGACCTAGGAGGAGGAGATACGAATCAGAGAGGATACCCTGAGGACCTCGGAGGAGGAGCTTCGAATCCGAGAAGATACCCAGAGGACCTCGGAGGAGGAGCTACGAATCCAAGAGGATACCTAGAGGACCTCGGAGGAGGAGCTATGAATCCGATAGGATACCCAGAGGACCTCGGAGGAGGAGCTACGAATCCGAGAGGAAACCCAGAGGACCTCGGAGGAGGAACTACGAATCCGAGAGGATACCCAGATAACCTCGGAGGAGGAGCTACGAATCCGAGAGGAAACCCAGAGGACCTCGGAGGAGGAACTACGAATCCGAGAGGATACCCAGATGACCTCGGAGGAAGAGCTACTCCGCCGAGAGGCGAGGACTCGGGCTCTGTCAGCGGGCTGCCTCATCCATTCCCGGCTTATATAGGTGGGACAAGTATGCCGTAGGCCTTACCCCGTCCTGCCTCATATGTATACCTGAGCTCGATTCTGTCTGCAAAAACTGATAAAGGTGGAGGAGTTTGCGGGCTCTGCCGGCGTGCGACCTAACCCCACCCCGCCTTATATAGGTGGGGCGAGGACTCGAGCTCTATCAGCGGCTGGCCTCACCCATCCCTGCCTTATAGAGGTGGGGCGAGTATGCGGGAGGCTTTAACCCGCCCTGCCTTAAATAGGTGGGGCAACCACTCGGGTTCAGTCGCCGGGCGGTCCCACCCCGCCCCGTATTTTATTTTTTATGAAAGTCCTCGATATAATAAATGTGTTTCCACACCAAAATAAGATTTGAAATTTTAATTTAATATGTACATCCTTTGCTCTTATGATGTATTTTGATGATTGTATTCATTTATTAACTGATTGCAAAGTGTTTAACATGAAAGCTTTCGCAAATGGATATTGGTTTTTATTTTTGGAGTCCACTGAAGTTGATTCTTTGAAACTGTTTTCATGTTGAATCAATGCTATGAGACATTTTCAATCTTTACTCAATAATCTGTTTTTGAAAGATAGTTTCAATTTGATGGTAAAATACTTGTGCACTGGTGCAAACAATAGGGCCATTATAGTTGTAAAAACATCAGCATTTACATGTTCTTGACTTTATTACTTTCACCAGTATCTTGACATGTTTTGGATTTTGAAATCTTCCATCACAATCTTAGCCATCAATTCCTCTCCTAAAGAAGTTCACCAATCTCTGTGATTGAGGACCAGGAAGCTCAATGATAAATTGCAGTTTTGTTTTCTGTGCATGTGAAGATTATTTTTCAGCGATAAACATGTGGCAATCCTCACTGACTGCTTGGACTCTGGAGACCACATCAGGAAGCAGATTCTTCACCTTATTTGGTCCAAGGGTGGTGAAAAATTCTCACTTATTTCCTTTGATGGTGAAGTGGAGATGGAAGTAACAATGGATGTCCATCACTTTGACGGGCGAGGTTGGGGCCCGTCAATTTTTAGCCACGTCGCAGACGCTGCTCATAGAGTGCCCTCTGCTGTTGTTGTTGTTGTTCTTCTTCTTCTTGTTCTTCTTCTTCTTGTTGTTCTTGCAGAGAAGACAAAACCTCGAAGCTCCACCCATTCTGGGAACCATAGCTCCACCCATTTTGGGAGAGGCTTCATAAAAACAAATATCCACCATTTTATTAACTTGCATAGCTTTGAGGCCTGTTTTGTAGGCCCGTGGTGTCTTCCTCTCTCACACAGTTTTATTTCAAATCAAATTCGATATATCATTTCTTTTTTCACAGTCGCTAACATAGTTTTAGACTCGGTTGAAAAAAAACGGGAAGAAAATCCGATGAAAGTTGCCCTTTATAGAACAAAATGAATGCTCAAAGGCCTGTAACTTCAAGTCCATTGAGATATATTTTTTTTAGATCGCGGCATAATCAGTCATACACCGCCCGAAATAAGAGACGGGAAAATGCCGAGATATATATATATTTTGTTTAAATTGTGGCATGGTCAGTCATACACCGCCCGAAATAACAGACGGGAAAATGTCGAGATATATTAAAAATTCGTCGCCACAAATGGGAAATTGCCGAGATATATTTTCACTTTGCACAAAAATAACATCAAGTAATCGAATCAATAGGAATGTCCTGTGCCTATAACATAGACGTTATAGGCACAGCTGCATCTAGGCATTGTGTAACATCGACGCGGCTTTTGTTTCAATTAAAACTTTTTGTATTGTTTCCTTTGGTGGGCATGGTTGTGGATGTCTTAGTTTTATATCTTGTTTTTTCATTCATACAGAGATATCCTTGTTGTCTTTCGATTGTCAGAGGAAGGACCTTTTTAGGTGTTGTATTGTTTTTTATATGGTTCAATCACGACTACATTTTATGAGCAACTGTCTTGCAACTTACATGAGATATATGTCCTTTCTCGTGGAGAGTAAGTTTGGTCCAAACCTCACCCAAGTGGGCGACCTCACCTCGCTGCGCCTTATAAAGGTGGGGCGAGGTATCAAGCCCTGTCGGCAGGGGGCTTCACCCCTCCCCGCCTTACATAGGTGGGGCGAGTATGCGGGAGGCCTGACCCCGCCCTGCCTTGCATATACTTGAGCTCAATTCTGTGTTAAAAAAGGTATATATATATATATATATATATATATATATATATTGTTGTGGATATGAGAATGTTTTTTTTTTTTTGTTGTGTAATGAATTGTTGTAAAATGTCACCCTCCTTCCTGCATTTGTTGTTGTATAAAGGTCAAAGGGCGTTCCCGTAGTTAATTCCATAAAACATACACGAAGGACACCATATATCCCGGTTCGGTAGTTATATCCTTATTATGTGTATTAGTGTAAGGCTGTGTCTTCCATTAATTTAAATACTCCATTGCACCAAGTGAAATAAGAGTAGATTCCCTTCACCTTCCCCTTCCAACAATTGCCAACTGTTCCCTCCACGACTCCATTCGCCACGAGGTCGGCTCGGAGAAGAAGGGGGAGGAGCCGCCGAATCCTGGGCGTGCCCGCCCATCGTCATCAAGGGCGGAGCCAGAGGCCCGTGCCGACCAATCAGGGCCGAGGCGAGCTCACCGATGGGCGTGTTCTAGAGGCCGGCGGCTTGATTGCCCGGGGGGTTATAAAGAGCACGCGCGGAAGCCGTTAAGAAGAAGTGCGCACGAGGGCGAAGCAAGAGAGGAACGTCCTGAGAGAGATACGTCCTAAGATATACGTCCAAAGAGATACATGCAGAGATACGTGCGACGATCAAGTGCAAGCGAGTCAGAGCGGCGAAGTGCGAAGTGCCAAGTAGGGAAAGTGCCGAGTGTGCAGAGCCAAGTGCAAGAGAGTTCAAAGGAGCAGCTTTGGAGAGCGAACGGTGCACCGGAGGGGCTTCGCCGTGCAGATTGGAACCGCGGCTGTTTTGGCGATCCCAGCTCGGGTATTGACGGCAGCTATCCGCTTCCGGCCCGACCGATCCCCGCTGAACCTTCCTCCCCCGCCAAACCATTCCTCCTTCCGATCCTTCCTGCCTGCAAATTCCCAATTCGTGTGAGTCCGTCTTTCGTTTGTTCTGTCCAGGGTTCTAAGTAAGACTGCCATAGATAAGCTAAGTTTCACTTTGTCCGCTTCTTCTTCTTCTGTTTTTATTTTATTATCCTTCCTTCTCCTTGGTTTCTTTGATTGTGTAAATAGTAGGAATAAATTTAGTAGCATTTCCAACCTTTTTGCTTTGGTGTTCTTCTTTTTCACAACCTTCGCTTTAGTCTTTTCCCCATTGAATATCTGTGGCGCGATTCGGCCAACGTTCAGGAATCGGGTTAGTCGGGGTAACTGTTCGGGCGCGGCGGCCATCCGCTCGGCAAACAACATCCTCGCCGCGGTCCCGTAACAATATACTCGATCTCGATTCTGTGTACAAAAAAAAAAAATACATGATGATGTGACTGTGTGTATGAATGATGCATTATAATGTGAATGTGCGTACTAATGATGCATTATGATGTGACTGTGTGTATTAATGATGTATTTTAATGTGAATATGTGTACGAATGATGCATTATGATGTCAATATGTGGACTAATGATGCATTATAATGTGAATATGTGTATTAATGGTGTATTATAATGTGAATATGTGCACTAATGATGTATCATTATGTGAATTTGTGCATTAATGATGCATTATAATGTGAATATGTGCACTAATGATGCATTATGATGTGACTGTGTGTATTAATGGTGTATTATAATATGAATATGCGTACTAATGATGCATTATGATGTGACTGTGTGTATTAATGGTGTATTATAATGTGAATATGTGTACTAATGATGTATCATTATGTGAATATGTGTACTAATGATGCATTATGATGTGAATATGTGTACTAATGATGTATCATTATGTGAATATGTGTACTAATGATGCATTATGATGTGACGATGTGTATTAATGATGTTTTACCATGTGGATATGTGTACTAATGATGTATCATTATGTGAATATGTGTACTAATGATGCATTATGATGTGAATATGTGTACTAATGATGCATTATAATGTGAATATGTGTACTAATGATGCATTATGATGTGACTGTGTGTTTTATTGATGTATTATCATGTGAATATGTGTACTAATGATGCATTATGATGTGACGATGTGTATTAATGATGTTTTATCATGTGGATATGTGTACTAATGATGCATTATGATGTGACTGTGTGTATTAATAATGTATTATAATGTGAATATGTGTACTAATGATGTATCATGATGTGAATATGTGTACTAATGATGCATTATGATGTGAATATGTGTACTAATGATGCATTATAATGTGAATATGTGTTCTAATGATGCATTATGATGTGAATATGTGTACTAATGATGCATTATGATGTGAATATGTGCACTAATGATGCATTATAATGTGAATATGTGTACTAATGACGCATTATGATGTGAATATGTGTAATAATGATGCATTATAATGTGAATATGTGTACTAATGATGCATTATGACGTGAATATGTGCACTAATGATGCATTATAATGTGAATATGTGTACTAATGACGCATTATGATGTGAATATGTGTACTAATGATGCATTATGATGTGAATATGTGTACTAATGATGCATTATAATGTGAATATGTGTACTAATAGCGCATTATGATGTGACTGTGTGTATTAATTGATGTATTATCATGTGAATATGTGTACTAATGATGTTTTATCACGTGGATATGTGTACTAATGACGCATTATGATGTGAATATGTGTACTAATGATGCATTATGATGTGAATATGTGTACTAATGATGCATTATAATGTGAATATGTGTCCTAATGATGCATTATGATGTGACTGTGTGTATTAATTGATGTATTATCATGTGAATATGTGTACTAATGATGTTTTATCACGTGGATATGTGTACTAATGATGCATTATGATGTGAATATGTGTACTAATGGCGCATTATGATGTGAATATGTGTACTAATGATGCATTATGATGTGACTGTGTGCACTAATGATGCATTATGATGTGAATATGTGTACTAATGATGCATTATGATGTGAATATGTGTACTAATGATGCATTATAATGTGAATATGTGTATTAATGATGTATTATAATGTGAATATGTTTCTTAATAATGTATTATAATGTTAATATGTTTATTAATGATGTATTATAATGTGAATATGTGTATTAATGATGTATTAAAATGTGAATATGTGCACTAATGATGTATTATAATGTGAATATGTTTATTAATGATGTATTATAATGTGAATATGTGTATTAATGATGTATTAAAATGTGAATATGTGCACTAATGATGTATCATGATGTGAATATGTGTACTAATGATGCATTATGATGTGAATATGTGTACTAATGATGCATTATAATGTGAATATGTGTTCTAATGATGCATTATGATGTGAATATGTGTACTAATGATGCATTATGATGTGAATATGTGCACTAATGATGCATTATAATGTGAATATGTGTACTAATGACGCATTATGATGTGAATATGTGTAATAATGATGCATTATAATGTGAATATGTGTACTAATGATGCATTATGACGTGAATATGTGCACTAATGATGCATTATGATGTGAATATGTGTACTAATAGCGCATTATGATGTGAATATGTGTACTAATGATGCATTATAATGTGAATATGTGTACTAATGACGCATTATGATGTGAATATGTGTACTAATGACGCATTATGATGTGAATATGTGTACTAATGATGCATTATGATGTGAATATGTGTACTAATGATGCATTATAATGTGAATATGTGTACTAATAGCGCATTATGATGTGAATATGTGTACTAATGATGCATTATAATGTGAATATGTGTCCTAATGATGCATTATGATGTGACTGTGTGTATTAATTGATGTATTATCATGTGAATATGTGTACTAATGATGTTTTATCACGTGGATATGTGTACTAATGATGCATTATGATGTGAATATGTGTACTAATGACGCATTATGATGTGAATATGTGTACTAATGATGCATTATGATGTGACTGTGTGCACTAATGATGCATTATGATGTGAATATGTGTACTAATGACGCATTATGATGTGAATATGTGTACTAATGATGCATTATGATGTGACTGTGTGCACTAATGATGCATTATGATGTGAATATGTGTACTAATGATGCATTATAATGTGAATATGTGTACTAATGATGTATTATAATGTGAATATGTGTATTAATGATGTATTATAATGTGAATATGTTTATTAATAATGTATTATAATGTGAATATGTTTATTAATGATGTATTATAATGTGAATATGTGTATTAATGATGTATTAAAATGTGAATATGTGCACTAATGATGTATTATAATGTGAATATGTTTATTAATGATGTATTATAATGTGAATATGTGTATTAATGATGTATTAAAATGTGAATATGTGCACTAATGATGTATTATAATGTGAATATGTTTATCAATGATGTATTACAATGTGAATATGAATAACCCAGAGGACCCCGGAGGAGGAGCTACGAATCCGAGAGGATACCCAGAGGACCTCGGAGGAGGAGCTATGAATCCGAGAGGACACCCAGAGGACCTCGGAGGAGGAGCTACAAATCCGAGAGGATACCCAGAGGACCTCGGAGGAGGAGCTACAAATCCAAGAGGATAACCATAGGACCCCGGAGGAGGAGCTACGAATCCGAGAGGATAACCAGAGGACTTCGAAGGAGGAGCTACGAATTCGAGAGGATACCCAGAGGACCTCGGAGGAGGAGCTACGAATCCGAGAGGATACCCAGAGGACCTCGGAGGAGGAACTACGAATCCGAGAGGATACCCAGAGGACCTGGGAGGAGGAGCTACAAATCCGAGAGGATACCCAGAGGACCTCGGAGGAGGAGCTACGAATCCGAGAGGATACCCAGAGGACCTCAGAGGAGGAGCTACGAATCCGAGAGGCTACCCAGAGGACCTCGGAGGAGGAGCTACGAATCAGAGAGGATACCCAGAGGACCTCGGAGGAGGAGCTATGAATCCGAGAGGATACCCAGAGGAGCTCGGAGGAGGAGCTATGAATCCGAGAGGATACCCAGAGGACCTCGGAGGAGGAGCTACGAATCCGAGAGGCTACACAGAGGACCTCGGAGGAGGAGCTACGAATCCGAGAGGCTACACAGAGGACCTCGGAGGAGGAGCTACACCGCCGAGAGGATACCCAGAGGACCTCGGAGGTGGAGCTATGAATATTAGAGCATACCCAGAAGACCTTGGAGGCGGAGCTACGAATCCGAGAGCTTACCCAGAGGACCTTGGAGGCGGAGCTACGATTCCGAGAGGATACCCAGAGGACCTCGGATGAAAGCTACGAATCCGAGAGGATACCCAGAGGACCTCGGATGAGGAGCTATGAATCCGAGAGGATACCCAGAGGACCTCGGAGGAGGAGCTATGCCGAAGAGAGGATACCCAGAGGACCTTGGAGGAGGAGCTACGCCATTGAGAGGATACCCATAGGACCTCGGAGGAGGAGCTACGACTCCGGGAGGATACCCAGAGGACCTCAGAGGAGGAGTTACGTATCCGAGAGGATACCCAGATGACCTCGGAGGAGGAGGTATACCGCCGAGAGCATACCCAGAGGACCTTGGAGATGGAGCTACGAATCCGAGAGCATATCCAGAGGACCTTGGAGGCGGAGCTACGAATTTGAGAGGCGAGGACTCGGGCTCTGTCAGCGGGCTGCCTCAACCATTCCCGTCTTATATAGGTGGGACGAGTATGCCGTAGGCCTTACCCCGCCTGCCTGATATATATATACTTGAACTCGATTCTGTCTACAAAAACAAACAAACAAAAAAAAACCTCATCCCTCCCCACCTTATATAGGCGGAGGAGTTTGCGGGCTTTGTCGGCGTGCGACCTAACCCCACCCCGCCTTATATAGGTGGGGCAAGGACTCGAGATCTGTCAGCGGGCGGCCTCACCCATCCCCGCCTTCTAGAGGTGGGGCGAATATGCAGGTCGCAGGAGGCTTTAACCCGCCCTGCCTTATTTAGGTGGGGCAACCACTCGGGTTCAGTCGCCGGGCTGTCCCACCCCGCCGCGCATTTTATTTTTTATAAAAGACCTCGATATAATGTGCATGTTTCCACACCAAAAGAAGATTTGAAATTTAAATTTAATATGTCCATCCTTTGCTCTTATGTTGTATTTTGATGATTGTTTTAGTTTATTAACTGATTGCAAAGTGTTTAACATGAAAGATTTCGCAAATGGATATTGGTTTTATTTTTGGAGTCCACTGAAGTTTATTCTTTGAAACTGTTTACATGTTGAATCAATGCAATGGGACATTTTCAATCTTTACTCAATAATCTGTTTTTGGAAGATAGTTTTAATTTGATGGGAAAATACTTGTACACTGGTGCAAACAATAGGGCCATTATAGTTGTAAAAACTTCAGCATTTACATGTTCTTGACTTTATTACTTTCACCAGTATCTTGACATGTTTTGGATTTTGAAATCTTCCATCACAATCTTCGCCATCAATTCCTCTCCTAAATAAGTTCACCAATCTCTGTGATTGAGGACCAGGAAGCTCAATGATAAATTGCAGTTTTGTTTTCTGTGCATGTGAAGATTATTTTTCAGCGATAAACATGTGGCAACCCTCATTTACTGATTGGACTCTGGAGACCACATCAGGAAGCAGATTCTTCACCTTATTTTGTCCAAAGTTGGTGAAAAATTCTCACTTATTTCCTTTGATGGTGAAGTGGAGATGGAAGTAACAATGGATGTCCATCACTTTGACGGGCGAGGTTGGGGCCCGTCAATTTTTTCCTTTGGTGGGCATGGTTGTGGATGTCTTAGTTTTATATCTTGTTTTTTCATTCATTCAGAGATATCCTTGTTGTCTTTCGATTGTCAGAGGAAGGACCTTTTTAGGTGTTGTATTGTTTTTATATGGTTCAATCACGACTACATTTTATGAGAAACTGTCTTGCAACTTACATGAGATATATGTCCTTTCTCGTGGAGAGTAAGTGTGGTCCAACCCTCACCCAAGTGGGCGACCTCACCTCGCTGCACCTTATAAAGGTGGGGCAAGGAATCAAGCCCTGTCGGCGGGGGGCCTCACCCCTCCCCGCCTTACATAGGTGGGGCGAGTATGCGGGAGGCCTGACCCCGCTCTGCCTTGTATATACTTGAGCTCAATTCTGTGTTTAAAAAATGTATATATGTATCTATATTATAATAGGCTACTGTAGCGGCTGCCGCTGAGTTTTCACAATCGCCTTGCACCTATCAAGGACGCGGAGCGATCACCATGCCGGGCTCGTCCAGGACGCCCAGGCCCGCGCTCAACTTGCCAGGCCGCAGCCAGGACGCTGGGCCACGCCCCCTGGCGCCGGGCCTGGGCAAACCCCCTGGCGGAATAGATATATATTGCTGACTGATAAACGGTTTTTCAGAGTGCCTGAGTGTTTGATTTCATTAAAGCAACTCAGATGAATTCTAGCTTTTTGTCGCGTCCATTCTTCCGATCGACGTGGGAGCCCCGGCTCCTTCATTGGTGACCTATCGACATGGACACGGCAGTCGCCCTTAAACTGCCTACCTTCTGGGAGGCTCACGCGGCGGTTTGGTTCGCACAGGCGGAGTCCCTGTTCGCCCTGCGAGGCATCACGGCCGACGACACCCGCTTCCACCATGTGGTAGCTGCGCTCGGGTCGGTTACCGCGGCCCGTGCCCTGAGCCTCCTCGAAAGCCCGCCAGCCGCTGACAAATACGGCGCGATTAAGAAGCTGCTCCTCGATGCTTTCGCCCTCCCATCAGCGGAACGCGCACGGCGCCTGCTCGATCTGCCTGAGCTCGGCGACACGCGCCCTTCCGAGCGCATGGACTACATGCTTTCACTGCTCGGCGAGCACTCTCCGGCATTCCTGTTCCGGGAGCTGTTCTTCCGTCAGCTGCCTAACCCGGTACGCCTCGCCCTGGCAAGCACGACGATCACAGATCCCCGGGCCCTTGCCAGAGAAGCCGACAAGATCTCCGCCGCAGGACAGCGCATCGTAGCGGCGACATGGGACCCACCGCCGTCCGACGCAACACCCAGGGCGCCCGAGCACCCGGCACGGTCGACGGCCGAACTGCCGACGCCATTGGCGGCCGCTCTACCGAGCCGACCACCTCCGGCACGACGACCGAGGCCTCCACCTGACCAAGCGTGGTGTTACTATCATGCCAGGTTCGGACAGAAGGCCCGGACATGCCGACCCCCGTGCACCTTCGGCAGGCCGGGAAACGGCCGGGCCGGCGTTCATTACCAGCCATGAGCGCCGGCCACACGGGCAACTTACTGTTCATCACGGATAAAGCGTCCGGACGGCGCTTCCTGTGCGACACCGGCGCCCAACTGAGCGTCATACCCGCCTCTGACCAGGACAGGCAATCCGCGGTTTGCGGCCCCTCCTTAGTTGCGGCCAACGGATCGACCATCCGCACCTTCGGCCCGCGCAACGTCACCCTCTGCTTCGGCGGCCAACGCTTTGCTTGGACGTTTGTAACCGCCAACGTGCCCGTGGCTCTGCTAGGCGCCGACTTCCTCTGCGCACACGGACTGCTGGTGGACGTCCAACGGCGTCGTTTAATCAACGCTGAAACCTTCAGCTCCCTGGTATGCACATTGAGCAGCTCCGCGCCGACCGAGCTGGCATGCGCCGTCCCGGCGGCGAACGAGTTTGCTCGCCTGCTCACGGAGTTCCCGGCCCTCACGCGGCCGACGTTTTCGGCCGTCGCAGTACGGCATGGGATCGAGCACCACATACCAACCACGGGCCCGCCGGTCTACGCCAGGGCCCGCCGCCTCGACCCAGCCAAGCTCGCCGTAGCGAAGGCCGAATTCGACGCGTTGGAGCACCTCGGCATCGTGCGGCGCTCCGATAGCGCGTGGGCCTCGCCACTGCACATCGTGCCAAAGCCGGGGGGTGGATGGCGCCCGTGTGGCGACTACCGCCGTCTCAATGACGCTACCACCCCCGACAGGTACCCGATCCCGCATATCCAAGACTTCTCCGCCCGTCTGGCGGGACGGGTCATTTTTTCGAAAATTGACCTCATACGGGGATATCACCAGGTACCTGTCAGGGCGGCCGACGTCCCTAAAACGGCAGTCATCACGCCGTTCGGCTTATTCGAATTCTTGCGGATGCCGTTTGGTCTCAAGAACGCGGCTCAGGCGTTCCAGCGCTTGATGGACGGCGTGCTGCGTGACCTGCCGTTCCTTTTCGTTTACCTGGATGACATCCTCGTTGCCAGCACGTCCCGGGCCGAGCACCTCCTCCACCTCCGGACACTGTTCGAGCACCTCAGCGAGCACGGCATCATCGTCAACCCGGCCAAATGCCACTTCGGCATGACAGCCGTTGATTTTTTGGGCCATCACATCACCAAGAACGGGGCCGTGCCGCTGCCAACCAAGGTCGAGGCCATCACCACGTTCCGGCGTCCCCGCACCATAAAGGCCCTGCAGGAATTCCTGGGAATGGTGAATTTTTATCACCGCTTCGTGCCCCGCGCTGCTCAGCTCATGCGGCCCCTCTACGAAGCCCTCCGGGGCATGCCGGCCAAGCACGACATCGCCTGGTCCGCAGCAATGGATGCGGCCTTCCAAGGCTCAAAGCGGGCCCTCGCCGACGCAACACTGCTCGCTCACCCGGTGCTCAACGCTCCCATCGCCCTCACCACGGATGCCTCCGACTACGCGGTGGGCGCCGTACATGAGCAATGGGTGAACGGGGTTTGGCAGCCACTCGCTTTTTTCAGCCGGCAGCTCCGGCCGAACGAGCTCAAATACAGCACGTTTGACCGGGAGCTCCTCGGTCTACACCTGGCCGTCCGCCATTTCCGCCACCTCCTGGAGGGCCGACCTTTCACGGCATTCGTCGACCACAAGCCGTTGGTTTACGCCATGGCCAAGGTCACGGAGCCATGGTCGGCCCGCCAACAGCGCCACCTCTCCGCCGTGTCGGAGTTTACCACGGACATCCGGCACGTCGCCGGCAAAAACAACGCCGTGGCCGACTGTCTTTCCCGGGCCAGCGCGAACGCGGTCCACCTGGGCGTGGATTTTGCGCTTATGGCGGCGGACCAAACCACCGACACCACGGTGCAAGCCCTCCGGGCGGCGGACACGGGCCTCTGCCTGGCCGACATCCCCTGCGCGGACACTGTCCTGCTCTGCGACGTCTCCCAAGGCCAGCCTCGCCCCATCGTGCCCGTCGCCTGGCAACGCCGCATCTTCGCCTCCCTCCACGGCCTTTCCCACCCGGGCCGGAAAGCTTCCCAGAAGCTGGTGTCGGCGCGTTTCGTCTGGCACGGCCTTCGTCGGGACGTCCGCGATTGGACCAGCGCCTGCACGGCCTGCCAACGGGCCAAGGTCCACCGACACACCCAGGCCCCGCTGGCACCTTTCACCGTGCCCGAACGACGTTTCGACCACGTCAACGTGGATCTGGTGGGCCCCCTCCCCCCGTCACGGGGGTTCACACACCTGCTCACCATGGTGGACAGGACCACCAGGTGGCCGGAGGCCGTTCCCCTCGTCTCCACCACCACCGCCGACGTGGCGCAGGCTTTCATCGCCACCTGGGTCGCCCGCTTCGGCGCACCGGCGGACATCTCGTCAGACCGCGGTCCACAGTTCACCTCCGAGCTGTGGGGCGCGGTCGCCCGCAACCTGGGGATCAAGCTCCACCGTACTACGGCCTACCACCCCCAAGCAAACGGGTTGTGCGAGCGATTCCACCGCTCCATGAAGGCCGCGCTCATGGCCGGCCTTCAAGACGTCGGGTGGGCCGACCGGCTGCCGTGGGTCCTTTTGGGCCTTCGCACGGCCCCCAAGGAGGACCTCCAGGCATCCACCGCCGAGCTTGTCTATGGCCAGGTGCTACGCGTCCCGGGCGAATTTGTGCCCGACGCTACCAGTCCCTGGTCCGCAGCTCACCAGCGCTCGGACCTCCAGGAGGCCGCCCGACGGTTTGCCCCCGTGCCAACATCCCACCACGGTGACCCCCAGTCCTACGTCCCCCCAGCACTCCGCACAGCGGAGTATGTTTTTGTGCGTCACGACGCACATCGGTGGCCACTCCAGCCGCCGTACGACGGGCCCTTCCGGGTGCTGCGACGGGACGACAAGTCGTTCGTCATCGACATCGGCGGCAGGTCGGACCGGATTGCTGTGGACCGCCTCAAGCCGGCGCACGTGGACGTCGACCACCCACCACGGGTGGCCCTTCCGCCGCGGCGAGGCCGTCCCCCGTCCACGGTGCCCCCCACTCGACCGCCCACCACCTCACCGGACCCCCTCCCACGACCCGCCAGGGGTCGCTTCGGCCGGGTCATCAGGACCCCCCTCAAATTGACCCTGCCGGTGCAAGTCGATTCTGGGGGGACGTGTGTAGCGGCTGCCGCTGAGTTTTCACAATCGCCTTGCACCTATCAAGGACGCGGAGCGATCACCATGCCGGGCTCGTCCAGGACGCCCAGGCCCGCGCTCAACTTGCCAGGCCGCAGCCAGGACGCTGGGCCACGCCCCCTGGCGCCGGGCCTGGGCAAACCCCCTGGCGGAATAGATATATATTGCTGACTGATAAACGGTTTTTCAGAGTGCCTGAGTGTTTGATTTCATTAAAGCAACTCAGATGAATTCTAGCTTTTTGTCGCGTCCATTCTTCCGATCGACGTGGGAGCCCCGGCTCCTTCACTACGGTGATTCTGTTGGACGTCTGTCCGGGGGTGTGGCTTCATCCGTTTGCAGAGTAGCTCCACCCGTAGCTCCACCCATTCTTGGAGAGGCTTCATGTAAACAAATATCCACCATTTTATTAACTCGAATGGCTTTGAGGCCTGTTTAGTTAGGCCCGTGCTGCCTTTCTCTCTCACACAGGTTTATTTCAATTCTAATTCGATATATCATTTCATTTTTAACAGTCGCTAACATTGTGTTAGACTCGGTTGAAAAAAAACGGGAGGAGAATCCCAAGAAAGTTTCCGTTGAAAGAACGAAATGATTTCTCAAAGGCCTCTAAACTAAACGCCCATTTTATCGAATTCACCATCTGATTTAATTTTTATCGATGGTTTTCGACTCGGTGTCAGAAATAATTGAGAACATTCACAGACGCACGGGAAATTGCCGAGATATATTTATAACAAGTACAAAAAGTTTTAATTAAAACAAAAGCCGCGTCGATGTTACACAATGCCTCGATGCAGCTGTGCCTATAACGTCGATGTTATAGGCACAGGACATTCCTATTGATTCGATTACTTGATGTTATTTTTGTGCAAAGTGAAAATATATCTCGGCAATTTCCTGTGTGTGGCGACGAATTTTTAATATATCTCGGCATTTTCCAGTCTGTTATTTCAGGCGGTGTATGACTGACCATGCCGCGATTTAAAAAATATATATCTCGGCAATTTCCCGTATGTGGCGACACGTGAACGAAGCTATGCTCCTCTCTCCACATTATTGTGACGACGTATAAATTAAATATTTCATCGTGACGATTGTCATGAAATGGACGAATTTTTAATATATCTCGGCATTTTCCCGTCTGTTATTTCGGGCGGTGTATGACTGACCATGCCGCGATTTAAACAAAATATATATATCTCGGCATTTTCCCATCTGTTATTTCGGGCGGTGTATGACTGACCATGCCGCGATTTAAAAAAAAAATATCTCAATGGACTTGAAGTTACAGGCCTTTGAGAATTCATTTCGTGCTATAAAGGGCAACTTTCATCGGATTTTCTTCCCGTTTTTTTTCAACCGAGTCTAAAACTATGTTAGCGACTGTGAAAAATGAAATGACATATCGAATTTGATTTGAAAGAAAACTGTGTGAGAGAGGAAGACACCACAGGCCTACAAAACAGGCCTCAAAGCTATGCGAGTTAATAAAATGGTGGATATTTGTTTATATGAAGCCGCTCCCACAATGGGTGGAGCTATGGTTCCCAGAATGGGTGGAGCTTTGAGGTTTTGTCTTCTCTGCAAGAACAAGAACAAGAAGAAGAAGAAGAACAACAACAACAGCAGAGGGCACTCTATGACCAGCGTCTGCGACGCGGCTAAAAAAATCGCGCCATGATGATACACAAAAATACACCGCCTAAAATAACAGTTGGGGAAAATGTCGACATATATTAAAAATTTGCTTTTTCTTTTCGTTAAGATATATTACTTTTACGTTTTATGAGAGTCGGCACAAAAACGACATATATATCTTCGTTCTTTCTTATTTCATTCAACATTATTATCCACAAGTAAAATATGTTTCACGAAATTACCTAGAGATATGCCTTCGTTTTTTTTTATTAGTTATGTGCGCATACACTTTAAATAGGTTTGGCAATAGGGGTTGGCGAGGAGTGTGAGGGGTTGTAGAGGGGTGTGAGGAGGTATTGGAGAGGAGTGCGAGGAGGCATTGGAGAGGAGTGCAAGGAGGAATTGGAGAGGAATGCGAGGAGGTATTTGAGAGGAATGCGAGGAGGTATTGGAGAGGAATGCGAGGAGTTATTGGAGAGGAGGGCGAGGAGGTATTGGAGAGGAGTGCGAGGAGGTATTGGAGAGGAGTGCGAGGAGGTATTGGAGAGGAGTGTGAGGAGGTATTGGAGAGGAGTGCGAGAAGGTATTGGAGAGGAGTGCGAGGAGGTATTGGAGAGGAGTGTGAGGAGGTATTGGAGAGGAGTGTGAGGAGGTATTGGAGAGGAGTGTGAGGGGTTGGAGAGGAGTGTGAGGGATTGGAGAGGAGTGTGCGGGATTGGAGAGGAGTGTGCGGGATTGGAGAAGAGTGTGCGGGATTGGAGAGGAGTGTGCGGGATTGGAGAGGAGTGTGCGGGATTGGAGAGGAGTGTGCGGGATTGGAGAGGAGTGCGCGGGATTGGAGAGGAGTGTGCGGCATTGGAGAGGAGTGTGCGGGATTGGAGAAGAGTGTGCGGGATTGGAGAAGAGTGTGCGGGATTGGAGAGGAGTGTGCGGGATTGGAGAGGAGTGTGCGGGATTGGAGAGGAGTGTGAGGGATTTGAGAGGCGTGCGAGGGATTGGAGAGGAGTGTGAGGGATTGGAGAGGAGTGTGAGGGATTGGAGAGGAGTGTGAGGGATTGGATAGGAGTGTGAGGGATTGGAGAGGAGTGTGAGGGATTGGAGAGGAGTGTGAGGGATTGGAGAGGAGTGCGAGGAGGTAATGGAGAGGAGTGTGAGGAGGTATTGGAGAGGAGTGTGAGGAGGAGTGGTATTGGAGAGGCATGAGGGTAGAGAGGAGTGAGGGGTCACATATTATGTGAAATAAATAAGTTGTGTTCATTACACCATTTTAACCATTTTGTAAAATTTAATGTGCAGCATCTAAATCAAGATGTCCAAATGTCACACACCATACCCATGGGATTCCCACGGGTGACCCCACGAGTATATATATACTCGATCTCGATTCTGTGTACAAAAAAAAAAAATACCTGATGATGTGACTGTGTGTATGAATGATGCATTCTAATGTGAATGTGCGTACTAATGATGCATTATGATGTGACTGTGTGTGTTAATGATGTATTATAATGTGAATGTGCGTACTAATGATGCATTATGATGTGACTGTGTGTATTAATGATGTATTATAATGTGAATATGTGTACTAATGATGCATGATAATGTGAACATGTGTACTAATGATGCATTATGATGTGAATATGTGTACTAATGACGCATTATGATGTGACTGTGTGTATTAATGATGTATTATCATGTGAATATGTGTACTAATGATGCATTATGATGTGAATATGTGTGCTAATGATGCATTATAATGTGAATATATGTATTAATGGTGTATTATAATGTGAATATGTGCACTAATGATGTATCATTATGTGAATTTGTGCATTAATGATGCATTATGATGTGAATATGTGTACTAATGATGCATTATGATGTGAATATGTGTACTAATGATGCATTATAATGTGAATATGTGTACTAATGACGCATTATGATGTGAATATGTGTACTAATGACGCATTATGATGTGAATATGTGGACTAATGATGATTATAATGTGAATATGTGTACTAATGATGCATTATGACGTGAATATGTGCACTAATGATGCATAATAATGTGACTATGTGTACTAATGATGTATTATGACATGAATATGTGTACTAATGATGCATTATAATGTGAATATGTGTACTAATGACGCATTATGATGTGAATATGTGTACTAATGATGCATTATGATGTGAATATGTGGACTAATGATGCATTATAATGTGAATATGTGTACTAATGACGCATTATGATGTGACTGTGTGTATTAATGATGTATGATAATGTGAATATGTGTATTAATGGTGTATTATGATGTGACGATGTGTATTAATGATGTTTTATTATGTGGATATGTGTGCTAATGATGCATTATGATGTGACTGTGTGTATTAATGATGTATTATAATGGGAATATGTGTACTAATGATGTATCATGATGTGAATATGTGTACCAATGATGCATTATGATGTGAATATGTGTACTAATGATGCATTATAATGTGAATATGTGTTCTAATGATGCATTATGATGTGAATATGTTTACTAATGATGCATTATGATGTGAATATGTGCACTAATGATGCATTATAATGTGAATATGTGTACTAATGACGCATTATGATGTGAATATGTGCAATAATGATGCATTATAATGTGAATATGTGTACTAATGATGCATTATGACGTGAATATGTGCACTAATGATGCATTATAATGTGAATATTTGTACTAATGACGCATTATGATGTGAATATGTGTACTAATGATGCATTATGATGTGAATATGTGTCCTAATGATGCATTATGATGTGACTGTGTGTATTAATTGATGTATTATCATGTGAGTATGTGTACTAATGATGTTTTATCATGTGGATATGTGTACTAATGATGCATTATGATGTGAATATGTGTACTAATGATGCATTATAATGTGAATATGTGTACTAATGATGTATTATAATGTGAATATGTGTATTAATGATGTATTATAATGTGAATATGTTTATTAATAAGGTATTATAATGTGAATATGTTTATTAATGATGTATTATAATGTGAATATGTGTATTAATGATGTATTAAAATGTGAATATGTGCACTAATGATGTATTATAATGTGAATATGTTTATTAATGATGTAATATAATGTGAATATGTGTATTAATGATGTATTAAAATGTGAATATGTGCATTCATGATGTATTATAATGTGAATATGTGTTCTAATGATGCATTATGATGTGAATATGTTTACTAATGATGCATTATGATGTGAATATGTGCACTAATGATGCATTATAATGTGAATATGTGTACTAATGACGCATTATAATGTGAATATGTTTACTAATGATGCATTATGGCATGAATATGTGTACTAATGATGTATTATAATGTGAATATGTGTATTAATGGTGTATTATAATGTGGATATGTGTACGAATGATGTATCATTATGTGAATATGTGTACTAATGACGCATTATGATGTGAATATGTGCACTAATGATGCATTATAATGTGAATATGTGTTCTATTGATGCATTATGATGTGAATATGTGTACTCATGAGGCATTATGATGTGAATATGTGTACTAATGATGCATTATAATGTGAATATGTGTACACATGATGTATTATCATGTGAATATGTGTACTCATGATGCATTATAAAGTGATTATGTGTATTAATGATGTATTATAATGTGAATATGTGTACTAATGATGCATTATGATGTGACGATGTGTATTAATGATGTATTATAATGTGAATATGTGTGCTAATGATGTATCATTATGTGAATATGTGTAATAATGACGCATTATGATGTGAATATGTGGACTAATGATGCATTATAATGTGAATATGTGTTCTAATGATGCATTATGATGTGAATATGTGCACTAATGATGCATTATGATGTGAATATGTGTTCTAATGATGCATTATAATGTGAATATGTGTACTAATGATGAATTATGATGTGAATATGTGTACTAATGATGCATTATGATGTGAATATGTGTACTAATGACGCATTACGATGTGAAAATGTGTACTAATGATGCATTATGATGTGAATATGTGTACTAGTGATGCATTATAATGTGACTGTGTGTATTAATGATGTATAATAATGTGAATATGTGTATTAATGGTGTATTATAATGTGAATATGTGGACTAATGATGTATCATTATGTGAATATGTGTACTAATGACGCATTATGATGTGAATATGTGCACTAATGATGCATTATAATGTGAATATGTGTTCTATTGATGCATTATGATGTGAATATGTTTACTAATGATGCATTATGATGTGAATATGTGCACTAATGATGCAGTATAATGTGAATATGTGCACAAATGACGCATTATGATGTGAATATGTGCAATAATGATGCATTATAATGTGAATATGTGTACTAATGATGCATTATGACGTGAATATGTGCACTAATGATGCATTATAATGTGAATATGTGTACTAATGACGCATTATGATGTGAATATGTGTACTAATGATGCAATATGATGTGAATATGTGTACTAATGATGCATTATAATGTGAATATGTGTACTAATGATGCATTATGATGTGAAAATGTGTACTAATGATGCATTATAATGTGAATATGTGTCCTAATGATGCATTATGATGTGACTGTGTGTATTAATTGATGTATTATCATGTGAATATGTGTACTAATGATGTTTTATCATGTGGATATGTGTACTAATGATGCATTATGATGTGAATATGTGTACTAACGATGCATTATGATGTGACTGTGTGCACTAATGATGCATTATGATGTGAATATGTGTACTAATGATGCATTATAATGTGAATATGTGTACTAATGATGTATTATAATGTGAATATGTGTATTAATGATGTATTATAATGTGAATATTGTTACAGACGTGGCTTAGATGTTATTTACCGAGCGGTTTGGTATGACCACGTCTGCACAAGTTACCCGATTATACCCGAACGTTGACTAATCGCGCTACGCTAGGTCAATGAAGGAAAAGTCACACGGCTGGGATTAAAATGACACACCAGGGATACGGTTCTCAAGACCTCCGGAGGAGATTATATTCGTTCGGAAGGTCAGATTACAGGGACGAGAGGTACAGCAAAGGAAGATAGGCACTTAGACACAATCTTATATTAACCCCAACAGACGACAGATAAACGGGACAAAAGGCTGACTCACACGGGGATTGATGGCTAGGAAAAACAGGATCGATGGCTCCAGGTGCACCTGGGCTCAGGGACAGAATCGACTCGGTCCGGTCCAGAGATGCGGGAGGTCTCACAGCGCTCGAGGTGGCGTCTTGTCGTCTCAAGCTGGGGGCGCATCTGACCTCACATCCGGTGAGTCGCTTCGTATATCCGGCGGGGAGTGACACGCCCTCGGCTCGTTAGCTCCGCCCCAGATGGAATCGGCACGTCGCCTCTCATTGGGTGCGTGCGGGGGGGGGTTACCGGCTCCGCCCTTGACGGGGGACTGACAAGGAGCCCCTTCGTGGTAACCCCGTGGAGCGCATGGTCCGGAGCGCATTGTCAATGGCGGCTAACCGAGCCGGTGTGATGACGCACACTCCCCCGCGCAGCGTCGTTGTTGTTGTAATTGTTGTTGTAGTTGTAGTTGTAGTTGTTGTTGTTGTTGTTGTTGTTTGGGGAAGAAGATGGAAGGAGGTATGGGAAAGGTCCTAAACTCACTACTGGTGCCATATAATCACATTCTGGTGCAACGAAGAGTCAGAATTAATGGAAAGGAGTCCTTAACTGACATAGACTAAGAATAACTAGCAAGATGTCCGAAAGTTGTCTACGTGAGATGCGGTGGACCTGGGCACGACATTTAATGGGGGAAAAAGGGGAAGGTCGGCTCTACTGATTGTTGTTTACAGACAATGGGACTAGGGAATGGGGGATTGGGGATAGTTGGGGGGTATTGGGGAAATAGGGGAATATTTACAAGCGGATATGGAGGCCAAATTCCATATTCGCAACATTGCACCCTTCTCTACCCTCGGGGCGTCCCGACCCGATAAATTTTTACCTACTTTAGTGTGGCACGCAATGTAGTTCCCTCTACTATTAACTCTACCCTGAGTGCGACAGTTTTACAGATATTCACAAATGAGTAAATATGTCCCCCTGCGACGTTGCACCCTTCTCCTCACAGAAACACACCCACAGGATAACCGAATCCGGAAAGAATCCTCAAACTAAACATACAGCCGGTAGGGAGCATTATTTACACAAGACTACGCTGATATTTACACTACGATCCAGGACCTGTTTTTGGAGGAACACATGCAGATGTTATGCATAGAGAGAGCACGCATGCTAGCATCGATACACCAACCCACGAGTGCTCTGTGGCCTACGGCCTTTAATAACGTGCAGAGCACCCTTTGCCAGCACGAAAAGCACCACCCCATCACACAGTGAGCACCATCCGGTGCACCAATAAAGTGTTTATGAATCATTGTGTGGTGTCGCAGCCGGCCGATGTTCTGCCGCTGGTCTTGCCTTCGTGTGGTGCACTTGGCCTTCTTACTTCTTTTTAAAAATAAAGAAAGGCGCCAACCGCGTCCATTTCTTTATTGTGGCCGTCAGGGGGCCAACTGTTAGTGGTTCACCTGTTTGGCATAGGTGCCACGTTGACCCATAGGTCCTTCCACGGGTGGTGCTTGGCCGCAAAAGAACTGCGGTCCATTGTGGGTGGCCACAAACATTGCGGTCCATATGGTGTATCGATCCAAGCAGCAAGCAGCGAAAGTGCAGGCCCACAACTGCGAAGCCAGCACCTCTCTCTCCTCTCTCTCTACCCCAAAGCCAGATCCTCGGAGGTGGGAGACAAAAGAAGCAGACAAGTGAGTAAGGTGGTAAGGGCGCAAAAGTGCACGCAATGCAAGGTAATGCACACTGGGGGCACATGGGAACCAGGTGAGACAGGTACGTTCCTACCGTACGCTCCCCCCCCCCCACCAGGTAACCTACATGGCCCCTCCCTTACCCCTTACTGTATCCACAAAACACAACACTACCCATAAACATCTACTTTACAAATCAACAAACATCCCTACTGTCTTCCCCGTTCCTCCCATATACCAAATTCGTCTTCTCTCCCTCCTAACCAATCAAATTTGCCATTTTCAACTCAACCTCATAATTTGCCATTACCAATTCATCATCAGTCCCTCCTAGGGAGGGAGAGATGGAATCACCCCAATGTCTCATCCACGTCGTGATGCGTCTCACAATCCACACAGCAATTTCATTTCCTGCAACAAAACAAAGAAAACACAGGTGTGGAGTCATCATCATCACCACAGGTAAGTGGCTGCGTATGGTGCGACAGGTTCATCAATCCTAACTATTTCCTAAATGACTTTAACAACTTTACACTACCCGGGGTCTTTCTCCGGCCAAACCATTGGCCCTCTTACACTATGGGTTCTAAAAACCAATTCCCATTGGCCAAACTGTGGTGCTTTTCAATTTGGGGTCTCACTCCCCCGATTCATCTCCCGGTGCCCTCGCACAATTTCTGGGCTGTGGCGTGTACCTCTCCCAGCGGGTCTACCCACCTGCACACCTCCCCCACTGCGGTTGCCTCCGAGCTTACCTGCTCCTTACCCTAACCTAACTACCTGGGGAAGGCCCTCTGGCGCTCTCCCCACTCGGTGCCCTCTCTGGCACTGGGCTGCCCGATCCACACCCGGGATCCTCAGGCACCCACTCACAACTACCGGCTCCCAGAGCCCACCTGCGGCCTCACCTGGCCGACATCCTCACAGTGGTGGAGTGCCCAACCAACTACACACACTAACAGGCTACACGCCCAGCCATTTCCACAACACTAATGCACCCATTCACAACACCATTCTGCAACCGCACCACAAATGCCAATATCCAACCACAATTTACCTGTACCCTCTACCTAACACTTACACTACCCGCCCCGGGTACTCGTGAAAGGGGTCCACTCTTCCCCCATCCACACCTTCGCACCATGCACACCACTCCGTACCACTTACTCCAACTCTCTCCACACACCTGTACCTGCACACCTGTGCTCTCACACCTGGTGCCACCTGCACCCTTCTCTCCCCAAGCGCATTCGCGCTGATCCACAACACTCACTACTCATACACTGCTCCACACACCTGTCCAGTTGCACACCTGTGCAATCACACCTGTTCAATTCTCACACACACGGCATCATCTCATCTAACTACTCCCCTCTGAAACTTGCGCTTCCCAGTCGTCCCTTTAAACTATTGCGCTCCCACGTCATTATCATCCACACTAATCTACCTGCGTCCCCACTACAGGTATCAGTCACTAACTAACCTTAACGTCACCTAATGTCATCTCCGCTAGATCCCTACACACCATATCCTAACCCACCCGGGCTAGTTTTCACTGCCATACACCCCATAAGCTATTGCTCCTTTGCCCCACCATGGGAAGGGTGGCAGGGATGCCACCCTTACCCACCGGGCCTATCGCTCCTCAAGCCCCCAGTCCTCTGGCACTAATAAGCCCCCCTTATTCAGAGGTACTGGGTCCCGCCTCGGCATCTAAAGCCGAGGCAATCCACGGGGGCGCCTGCTCGCCGGTGTAAGGCCTTATTCGGTTGGCGTGGACGATCCGAGGGAGGGCTCGTGGCCCCATTTTGATCTTAATGACCACGTCACAGATTTGCGACAGGACGACTCCTGGGCCTTGCCAGGGGGAGGTGAGCTTTGGGCACCTTCCCTTCCGCCTCCGGGGATTAAAGAACCAAATCTTCATCCCCGGAGCGTATTGACTCCCCTGGCTCCGGTCGTCGTACCTGCGCTTCATCTTTTCCCCCGCCAGATGGAGTTGGCGGCGGGTGAAGGCATGGACTAGCTCCATGCCTTCCTCTAGGTGACGTGCGTACCCCTCCCTCGGCGGGTTAACCACTGTGTCTGGCACGGGACCGCATAGCAAGTCGGCGGGAGCCCGTAACTCCCGCCCATACATAAGCAACGCTGGACTGCATGCGGTGGCCCCGTGCTGGCTGGTTCGGTAGGCCATGAGCAAATAAGGGAGATGTTCGTCCCAGTCATCCTGACGGGTGGCGGTGAACAGTGCCAGTTGTTGGATTAAAGTTCGGTTAAATCTTTCCACCATCCCGTCAGATTGAGGTCTTAAAGGCGTTGTTCTGGTTTTCCGAATTGACAGGAGACTGCACACATCTTTTAGCAATTTGCTCTCAAAATTTCGTCCCTGGTCGGTGTGCAACTCCTGTGGAATCCCATGCCGGCACACAAATCCTTCCACGAAGGCCTGCGCTACCACCCCTGCTTCTTGGTTGGGGAGGGCGTAGGCCTCCGGCCACTTGGTGAAATAGTCCATTACAACGAGGATATACTTATTACCTTGGCGGGTGCGGGGCAGCGGTCCTAGAATATCCATAGCCACCCGCTCAAGGGGGGCCCCCACCTGATGTAATTGAAGGGGGGCCCTCATCCTCCGTGCTGGTCCCTTTTTGGCAGAACAGGCGTCGCATCTCCGACACCAGTCCTGTATGTCGCGCCCCATATTCACCCAATAGAACCTCCGGCGGACCCGAGATATTGTCTTTGTCCTGCCCAAATGGCCGCCGGAGCGGGTACCATGCACCTGTTGCAATATGACGTTCTTGAATTTGTCAGGGACTATCACCAGCCAGGAAGTTCGATCAGAGGGAACCTCCACCCACTTGCGATACAAGATGTTGCCTTTCAATTCCAGGGTCTGCCACTGAGCCCAATATGCCTTTGTTTGTGCCCCGAGGGGGGTGACCTCTTCCCCCTTTGGTCTTTGCCCCAATTTGACCCAATTGAACACTGGCCCCAGGACAGGATCCTCCTGCTGGGCCGTGCTCCATGCCAAAGTTCCGAATTCCTCATCTGCGGTTAGTGGCAAAATTGGTCCTCTCACCCGGGTTGCCCGGACAACGAGGGTCGGGTCCGAATCGCCCAATTGTTCCCTCTCCTCGTGTCTCGCACAAAATTTGCAGTTTTCCCCCAGACAAGGACGCCGAGAGAGTGCGTCCGCATTACCATGGGCCTTCCCGGCCCTATGGGCCACATCAAAATCGTACTGCTGCAACTTTTCCAACCACCTTGCAATTTGGCCCTCCGGTTCCTTGAACCGAAGGAGCCATTGCAAGGAGGAATGGTCAGTTCTTACCAAAAATTTCCGCCCGTACAAGTACGGGTGGAAATGGTTCATGGCAGCCAGCATAGCCAATAACTCTTTGCGAGTGACGCAATAATTTCTCTCGGGTCTACTTAAGGCCCGACTATAATAACCAATCACTCTCTCCACGCCCTCCTGTGTCTGAGCCAAAACTGCGCCCAATCCTTCCTGGCTCGCATCCGTGTCCAGGGTAAATGTCCCGTCACTAGTGGGGTAAGCTAGAAGGGGTGCGGATGTTAGACACCCCTTCAATTTTTGGAAGGCCTCGTGGCACTCCCGTGTCCAATTAAATCGCGTCCCCTTCTCCGTAAGCCGGTGGAGGGGACGGGCCAACTCCGCAAATTTCGCCACAAAGCGCCGGTAGTAGGAACAGAGTCCCAAAAATCCCCGCACCTCTTTGATGGTACGTGGTGCGGGCCACTCCTCTACCGCTTTAATTTTGTCTGGGTCCGTTTTTACCCCCTCGCGGCCAATCACGTGACCTAGATAGGCCACCTCTCTTGCAAACAAAGTGCACTTACTCGGGTTCAGCTTCAACCCTGCCTGTCTGAGGCACCCGAACACCTGGTCCAAATTAGCTACTGCCTGGGGGAACGTTTGGGCATGTACCAGGACGTCATCCAGGTACACCAGGCATGACTGCCATGGCATGCCGCCTAGTACATGCTCCATCAATATTTCAAAGGTGGCGGGGGCGTTACACAAACCAAACGGCATCACAGTAAACTGATACAGTCCCTTACCTGTGGAAAATGCCGTTTTCTCCTTCCCTGCCCTATCCATCTCCACCTGCCAATACCCACTCTTGAGGTCCAAAGTTGTGAACCAATTTGAGCCCGCAACGGCATCGAGGGTGTCATCAATCCTTGGCAGGGGATATGAGTCCTTGAGTGTCACGTTGTTTAGCTGGCGATAGTCCACGCAGAACCGCGTGGTCCCATCCTTCTTTTTGACCAGCACAACAGGTGACATCCAAGGACTTCCCGAGGGCTCGATCACACCTGCGTCGAGCATTTTTTCAACCTGCTCGTCAGCTTCCGCCCTCTTGCTCCAAGGGAGCCGTCGGGCGGCCTGACGAATAGGCCGGGCCTCACCGGTGTGGATCTGATGTTTCACCAGGCCCGTACGTCCAATATCCTCGGTGGACAGGGAGAAGAGGTCCAAATGGGACCCAACCAGTTTGTGTAAGGCCTCCCTCTGGGTACCTCCCAACTCTACGCTGCTACGATTTACCATCTCGCAAATGGGATCGGGCCAATTCCTACTTGTTATTGAAGGCTCCCCCCGGGGTCGGCTCGGCTGGACGTTCTCGCCCCTCACTGTCGCGACTTCCTCAACTGGGGTGCAGCCAGCTACCCTCGTGCCCCTTACTATAGTGCGTGGTTCTGTACTCATATTTATTACTCGGACGGCCACTACCGGTCCGTCCGTTTTTACAAGGGTGCGGCCCACGATTAAACCCGGTATGGACTGCGCTGCCACCGGTTCGACCAGGCCGCAGGACTCCTGCCATGTTGGGCGAGCTGCCCACCGGGCCGGCACTATCGCCTCGGCCCTTGGGGGGATGGTCACGGCCTC
Source organism: Myxine glutinosa (assembly GCF_964187855.1). Classification (NCBI taxonomy): domain Eukaryota; kingdom Metazoa; phylum Chordata; class Myxini; order Myxiniformes; family Myxinidae; genus Myxine; species Myxine glutinosa. The sequence goes on along the minus strand of NC_136264.1, from coordinate 159,115,410 downwards.
GGAAGCCTCCAGCTCCGCTCTCTCGGCCGTGCTCACTCCCCCTAACGGCAGCTCTTCTACTCCCACCTGCAGGATCCCCCGGCACAAGTCGATTTTACAACCGCTGGCAGTCAACAGGTCCAACCCTATTAAACATGGGTCGCACACCTCCGCCACCCAAACATCTATCTCCCTCCTTACCGACCCTAACTTGAGGGTCACAGAACCACGCCCTATGATCGGGGCCGTTACCCCGGTAGCAAGCTGCAAACTATAATTTTGCAGGCGCTGGATCTTATCCCAGCCACCTGCGCTCGAATCAAGGACCACAGGGCTGATGATCGTGGCGCTAGCTCCTGTGTCCACTACGGCGTCTACCCCCACGCCGGCAATTTTGCATCTAATTGTCAGGCTACCGGTTCCAATTTGGCCACAATAAATGACCTGTCGCGTCAATGAGGGCTCTCCTCCATCCTCTGCTGCCGAACACCGCCCTACGTGCCCGACACCTTCTAGTTTCCCGGGGTCTGGCGGGGGGGTGTCTGGGGTCGGCTAACCCGCTCCCCCCTGGGCGGAGTTGAGGACCTCAACTGCCGGGGATCATCCCGGCGCGCGTTTCGACAGTGCCGCGCCAGGTGACCCAGGCGGTTGCAGGTATAGCACCTCACCTGATAAGGTGCTTGCCTCCGGAATTCCAAATTCCCCCCCCTGTAGGTCCGAATTGGATTACCCGCTCGTGGTCCACCGTGGGCCACCTCCGGGGCCGCCTGCCATGGTCCAGGTCCTGCCAGGCGCTGGTCCACCAGCCTCCGGACCATGCCCGCCAGGTCAGGACCCACGTCGTGGGCGGGCCCCCTAAGGGGTCCGCCCTCCATCGGGGGTCCCACCTGGCGGACCGCCATTGCGAGACGCTCGCCCCCCCGGGCCAGGGGCCTCGCTGCTTCCCAACGGGCCGCAGCGTCAGCCGCCTGGCTCAGAGTCTGCGGGCGCCACATGGCGAGCTGTTGCCGGAGCTCAATGTCCGGGAGGGCCTGGATAAAATGGTCCAGCGCCAGGCTTTCCCGGGAATCCGCTGCCATGCTAGCATGTGCGATCCCCACTGCGCGGCGAATGTCGTGGGCAAGTTCCCCGATGGCTTCCTGGGGCTTGCGCTTTCGCAGCGCGAGCTGAGCTTTAACAAGCTCGCTCTGCTGTTCTATGCCGAATCGATTAATTAGGGCGTCGCGGAGGGCTGGCAGGGTGAGAGCACCCGCTGGTAATGCCGTCAGCACCTCCGGCGCCGCGCCGCGCAATGCGGCCACCAGGTGTACTCCACCTTCGTCCTCACCCCAACCGTTGCCCTTACACACACAGTCGAACTGCGCCAGGTACGCGCGTAGATCACTCTTGCCGTCATACGGCGCGAGTGGGACCTTGTGGGACCACCTCGCATGCGAGTCGTTGCCCGCCTGCCGGACCCCGTGCGTCGCCCCTTGCGGGGTCAGCGCGGGGCCGAACCGGCCGGGCCCCCACAGTACATTACCCCCAAGGGGCTCTCGTGCCTCCCCGGTCCCTCCAACAACTACCCCTGTTGGTGTCGATGCATGGGTCACACCTCCGCAACCCGCTACCCATTCCATACCACCACAACCTTGCTCACCCACACCTCGCACCTCTTGTTCCATACCCTCCGGACCAGCCATACACCTCACTCGTGGCCTCTCACGAACATCCGGGTCTATCTCGACCCCCAAGCTTATTAAATCACCTGGCGCATCATACGCACGACCATATTGGTCACCACTTACACCGGGTCCTCTTTCTCTTCGCTTCTCCTCCATCACCTGCGAATCCCTCATCCGGTTAATGAGCACATCATCACGATCCGAACACAGACTTTGGACCAATTCTTTTACTTCCTCCTTTATCTCTTTCTTATCCTCTCTCCGTCGCTTCTTAATTTCGCTCACCCCTTCTTCCACTTCTTCTAATTTCTGCTTCACCTCCTTCATCTCTTCGTGCGCCCCTTTAAGTTCTTCCTCTAACTCCACTTTATTTTTTTCTATGTGCTCCCGCACCTCCCGCTCTTTAACCTCCATCACCTCTACCACCTTGTCCATTTTCCTCGTCAGGTCCTCATGTACCGTCTGACACTCTTTTTTAATTACCCCTACGTCCTTTTTCATCTCCTTCTGTGTCGATTTTAAACCCTCTATTACCGCTGTGTTCTTCTTTACCTGGTCCCCCAACTCCTTTTGTCCCACTGTCAGTTGTTCTACTCCCAGCGTCAACTCCTCTATACCCCCTTGCAATTTTACAGTCCCCTTTCTCACCTCCTTCTCCATGCGCTCCTTACAGTGCCTCACCTCCTCGCGCACTCCTCCGACCTCCTCACTCACTCCTCTTCTGATCTCCTCTCCCATCACTTGCATCTCCTGCCCAGATGCCACCCTCATCTGCTCCATTTCCTCCCTGTGAGCATCCAGTTTGGTTTCTACCCCCATTCTGACCCCCTCTATCTGCTGCCCCGTTTGGTTAACTTCCCTTTCCGCTTGGTCCCTCATGTCCCTCAATTTGCCTTCCATACTGTTTTCTAACCCCTCTAACCCCTTTTGCATCCCTTCCATTTGATTCTCTTGAGCGGCCATTCTGTTTTCTACCCCCATTAACCCCTCCTGTATTTCCCCTAATCTATTGTCTAATCCCTCAAATTTGTTGTCTAGTCCCTCAAATTTGTTTCCTAATCCCTCTATTCTACTCCCTAACCCTCCGATCTGGGCCCCCATGTCCTCCCTCAATTTCTCGCTATTGGACCCCATCTTTTGTTCTAACCGTTCGCTATTCTGGGCCATAAGGGCCTTCATTTGTATTAAAAAAAGGTTCAAATCCCCCAGGGGCGCTGCCACGGTCACGGGCGCGGTCGCCGTGACCAGCGAGGCGCCATTTCGCGCGCCCGCCATGTCGGGCGCAACGACGCTAATTTGTGCGTCTGCTACCCTCGCTGCTTCGCTCTCCTCGCGTCCCTCAATTTGGTCCTGGACCGACCCTGCCTCACTCTCCCCTACCGGACCCCAGCTGTCTTGGTCTGCCATAGCGCGACTTTCAAAATTCGGGTTTTTATTTCCGTATAACAAAATCAAATTTCGCCGTTATAATTTTGCGCGGGAAACGCGCTCCGAATCGATTCTAATTGTTACAAATTTGGGCCTAATAAATTTAGTCCCGGGTTCGAATTCCACTCCTCGACACCAATTGTTACAGACGTGGCTTAGATGTTATTTACCGAGCGGTTTGGTATGACCACGTCTGCACAAGTTACCCGATTATACCCGAACGTTGACTAATCGCGCTACGCTAGGTCAATGAAGGAAAAGTCACACGGCTGGGATTAAAATGACACACCAGGGATACGGTTCTCAAGACCTCCGGAGGAGATTATATTCGTTCGGAAGGTCAGATTACAGGGACGAGAGGTACAGCAAAGGAAGATAGGCACTTAGACACAATCTTATATTAACCCCAACAGACGACAGATAAACGGGACAAAAGGCTGACTCACACGGGGATTGATGGCTAGGAAAAACAGGATCGATGGCTCCAGGTGCACCTGGGCTCAGGGACAGAATCGACTCGGTCCGGTCCAGAGATGCGGGAGGTCTCACAGCGCTCGAGGTGGCGTCTTGTCGTCTCAAGCTGGGGGCGCATCTGACCTCACATCCGGTGAGTCGCTTCGTATATCCGGCGGGGAGTGACACGCCCTCGGCTCGTTAGCTCCGCCCCAGATGGAATCGGCACGTCGCCTCTCATTGGGTGCGTGCGGGGGGGGTTACCGGCTCCGCCCTTGACGGGGGACTGACAAGGAGCCCCTTCGTGGTAACCCCGTGGAGCGCATGGTCCGGAGCGCATTGTCAATGGCGGCTAACCGAGCCGGTGTGATGACGCACACTCCCCCGCGCAGCGTCGTTGTTGTTGTAATTGTTGTTGTAGTTGTAGTTGTAGTTGTTGTTGTTGTTGTTGTTGTTTGGGGAAGAAGATGGAAGGAGGTATGGGAAAGGTCCTAAACTCACTACTGGTGCCATATAATCACATTCTGGTGCAACGAAGAGTCAGAATTAATGGAAAGGAGTCCTTAACTGACATAGACTAAGAATAACTAGCAAGATGTCCGAAAGTTGTCTACGTGAGATGCGGTGGACCTGGGCACGACATTTAATGGGGGAAAAAGGGGAAGGTCGGCTCTACTGATTGTTGTTTACAGACAATGGGACTAGGGAATGGGGGATTGGGGATAGTTGGGGGGTATTGGGGAAATAGGGGAATATTTACAAGCGGATATGGAGGCCAAATTCCATATTCGCAACAGATGATGACAGACATTATGATGTGAAAATGTGTACTAATGATGCATTATAATGTGAATATGTGTCCTAATGATGCATTATGATGTGACTGTGTGTATTAATTGATGTATTATCATGTGAATATGTGTACTAATGATGTTTTATCATGTGGATATGTGTACTAATGATGCATTATGATGTGAATATGTGTACTAACGATGCATTATGATGTGACTGTGTGCACTAATGATGCATTATGATGTGAATATGTGTACTAATGATGCATTATAATGTGAATATGTGTACTAATGATGTATTATAATGTGAATATGTGTATTAATGATGTATTATAATGTGAATATGTTTATTAATAAGGTATTATAATGTGAATATGTTTATTAATGATGTATTATAATGTGAATATGTGTATTAATGATGTATTAAAATGTGAATATGTGCACTAATGATGTATTATAATGTGAATATGTTTATTAATGATGTATTATAATGTGAATATGTGCATTCATGATGTATTATAATGTGAATATGTGTTCTAATGATGCATTATGATGTGAATATGTTTACTAATGATGCATTATGATGTGAATATGTGCACTAATGATGCATTATAATGTGAATATGTGTACTAATGATGCATTATGATGTGAATATGTGTAATAATGATGCATTATAATGTGAATATGTGTACTAATGATGCATTATGACGTGAATATGTGCACTAATGATGCATTATAATGTGAATATGTGTACTATTGACGCATTATGATGTGAATATGTGTACTAATGATGCATTATGATGTGAATATGTGTACTAATGATGCATTATAATGTGAATATGTGTACTAATGATGCATTATGATGTGAAAATGTGTACTAATGATGCATTATAATGTGAATATGTGTCCTAATGATGCATTATGATGTGACTGTGTGTATTAATTGATGTATTATCATGTGAATATGTGTACTAATGATGTTTTATCATGTGGATATGTGTACTAATGATGCATTATGATGTGAATATGTGTACTAACGATGCATTATGATGTGACTGTGTGCACTAATGATGCATTATGATGTGAATATGTGTACTAATGATGCATTATAATGTGAATATGTGTACTAATGATGTATTATAATGTGAATATGTGTATTCATGATGTATTATAATGTGAATATGTTTATTAATAAGGTATTATAATGTGAATATGTTTATTAATGATGTATTATAATGTGAATATGTGTATTAATGATGTATTAAAATGTGAATATGTGCACTAATGATGTATTATAATGTGAATATGTTTATTAATGATGTATTATAATGTGAATATGTGTATTAATGATGTATTAAAATGTGAATACGTGCATTCATGATGTATTATAATGTGAATATGTTTATTAATGATGTATTACAATGTGAATATGAATAACCCAGAGGACCTCGGAGGAGGAGCTACGAATCCGAGAGGATACCCAGAGGACCTCGGAGGAGGAGCTATGAATCCGAGAGGATACCCAGAGGACCTCTGAGGAGGAGCTATGAATCCGAGAGGATACCCAGAGGACCTTGGAGGAGGAGCTACGAATCTGAGAGGATACCCAGAGGACCTCAGAGGAGGAGCTACGAATCCGAGGGGATACCCAGAGGACCTCGGAGGAGGAGCTACAAATCCGAGAGGATAACCATAGGACCCCGGAGGAGAAGCTACGAATCCGAGAGGATAACCAGAGGACTTCGAAGGAGGAGCTACGAATCCGAGAGGATACCCAGAGAACCTCGGAGGAGGAGCTACGAATCCGAGAGGATACCCAGAGGACCTCGGAGGAGGAGCTACGAATCCGAGAGGATACCCAGAGGACCTTGGAGGAGGAGCTACGAATCCGAGAGGATACCGAGAGGACCACGGAGGAGGAGCTACAAATCCGAGAGGATACACAGAGGACCTCGGAGGAGGAGCTACGAATACGAGAGGATACCCAGAGGACCTCGGAGGAGGAGCTACGAATCCGAGAGGATACCCAGAGGACCTCGGAGGAGGAGCTACGAATCCGAGAGGATACCCAGAGGACCTCGGAGGAGGAGCTACAAATCCGAGAGGATAACCATAGGACCCCGGAGGAGGAGCTACGAATCCGAGAGGATAACCAGAGGACTTTGAAGGAGGAGCTACGAATCCGAGAGGATACCCAGAGGACCTCGGAGGAGGAGCTACGAATCCGAGAGGATACCCAGAGGACCTCGGAGGAGGAGCTACGAATCCGAGAGGATACCCAGAGGACCACGGAGGAGGAGCTACAAATCCGAGAGGATACACAGAGGACCTCGGAGGAGGAGCTACGAATACGAGAGGATACCCAGAGGACCTCGGAGGAGGAGCTACGAATCCGAGAGGATACCCAGAGGACCTCGGAGGAGGAGATACGAATCAGAGAGGATACCCAGAGGACCTCGGAGGAGGAGCTTCGAATCCGAGAAGATACCCAGAGGACCTCGGAGGAGGAGCTACGAATCCGAGAGGATACCTAGAGGACCTCGGAGGAGGAGCTATGAATCCGAGAGGATACCCAGAGGACCTCGGAGGAGGAGCTACGAATCCGAGAGGAAACCCAGAGGACCTCGGAGGAGGAACTACGAATCCGAGAGGATACCCAGATGACCTCGGAGGAGGAGCTACGAATCCGAGAGGAAACCCAGAGGACCTCGGAGGAGGAACTACGAATCCGAGAGGATACCCAGATGACCTCGGAGGAAGAGCTACTCCGCCGAGAGGCGAGGACTCAGGCTCTGTCAGCGGGCTGCCTCACCCATTCCCGGCTTATATAGGTGGGACGAGTATGCCGTAGGCCTTACCCCGTCCTGCCTCATATGTATACCTGAGCTCGATTCTGTCTGCAAAAACTGATAAAGGTGGAGGAGTTTGCGGGCTCTGCCGGCGTGCGACCTAACCCCACCCCGCCTTATATAGGTGGGGCGAGGACTCGAGCTCTGTCAGCGGCTGGCCTCACCCATCCCTGCCTTATAGAGGTGGGGCGAGTATGCGGGAGGCTTTAACCCGCCCTGCCTTAAATAGGTGGGGCAACCACTCGGGTTCAGTCGCCGGGCGGTCCCACCCCACCCCGCATTTTATTTTTTATGAAAGTCCTCGATATAATAAATGTGTTTCCACACCAAAATAAGATTTGAAATTTTAATTTAATATGTACATCCTTTGCTCTTATGTTGTATTTTGATGATTGTATTCATTTATTAACTGATTGCAAAGTGTTTAACATGAAAGCTTTCGCAAATGGATATTGGTTTTATTTTTGGAGTCCACTGAAGTTGATTCTTTGAAACTGTTTTCATGTTGAATCAATGCTATGAGACATTTTCAATCTTTACTCAATAATCTGTTTTTGGAAGATAGTTTCAATTTGATGGTACAATACTTGGGCACTGGTGCAAACAATAGGGCCATTATAGTTGTAAAAACATCAGCATTTACATGTTCTTGACTTTATTACTTTCACCAGTATCTTGACATGTTTTGGATTTTGAAATCTTCCATCACAATCTTAGCCATCAATTCCTCTCCTAAAGAAGTTCACCAATCTCTGTGATTGAGGACCAGGAAGCTCAATGATAAATTGCAGTTTTGTTTTCTGTGCATGTGAAGATTATTTTTCAGCGATAAACATGTGGCAATCCTCACTGACTGCTTGGACTCTGGAGACCACATCAGGAAGCAGATTCTTCACCTTATTTGGTCCAAGGGTGGTGAAAAATTCTCACTTATTTCCTTTGATGGTGAAGTGGAGATGGAAGTAACAATGGATGTCCATCACTTTGACGGGCGAGGTTGGGGCCCGTCAATTTTTAGCCACGTCGCAGACGCTGCTCATAGAGTGCCCTCTGCTGTTGTTGTTGTTCTTCTTCTTCTTCTTGTTCTTCTTCTTCTTGTTGTTCTTGCAGAGAAGACAAAACCTCGAAGCTCCACCCATTCTGGGAACCATAGCTCCACCCATTTTGGGAGAGGCTTCATAAAAACAAATATCCACCATTTTATTAACTCGCATAGCTATGAGGCCTGTTTTGTAGGCCCGTGGTGTCTTCCTCTCTCACACAGTTTTATTTCAAATCAAATTCGATATATCATTTCTTTTTTCACAGTCGCTAACATAGTTTTAGACTCGGTTGAAAAAAAACGGGAAGAAAATCCGATGAAAGTTGCCCTTTATAGAACAAAATGATTGCTCAAAGGCCTGTAACTTCAAGTCCATTGAGATATATATTTTTTAGATCGCGGCATGGTCAGTCATACACCGCCCGAAATAAGAGACGGGAAAATGCCGAGATATATTAAAAATTCGTCCATTTGATGACAATCGTCACGATGAAATATTTAATTTATACGTCATCACAATAATGTGGAGAGAGGAGCATAGCTTCGTTCACGTTTCGCCACACACGGGAAATTGCCGAGATATATTTTTTTTAAATCGCGGCATGGTCATTCATACACCACCTGAAATAACAGACGGGAAAATGCCGAGATATATTAAAAATTCGTCGCCACACATGGGAAATTGCCGAGATATATTTTCACTTTGCACAAAAATAACATCAAGTAATCGAATCAATAGGAATGTCCTGTGCCTATAACGTCGACGTTATAGGCACAGCTGCATCTAGGCATTGTGTAACATCGACGCGGCTTTTGTTTTAATTAAAACTTTTTGTATTGTTTCCTTTGGTGGGCATTGTTGTGGATGTCTTAGTTTTATATCTTGTTTTTTCATTCATACAGAGATATCCTTATTGTCTTTCGATTGTCAGAGGAAGGACCTTTTTAGGTGTTGTATTGTTTTTTATATGGTTCAATCACGACTACATTTTATGAGCAACTGTCTTGCAACTTACATGAGATATATGTCCTTTCTCGTGGAGAGTAAGTGTGGTCCAAACCTCACCCAAGTGGGCGACCTCACCTCGTTGCGCCTTATAAAGGTGGGGCGAGGTATCAAGCCCTGTCGGCGGGGGGCTTCACCCCTCCCCGCCTTACATAGGTGGGGCGAGTATGCGGGAGGCCTGACCCCGCCCTGCCTTGCATATACTTGAGCTCAATTCTGTGTTAAAAAAGGTATATATATATATATATATATATATACATATATATATATATATTGTTGTGGATATGAGAATGTTTTTTTTTTGTTGTTGTGTAATGAATTGTTGTAAAATGTCACCCTCCTTCCTGCATTTGTTGTTGTATAAAGGTCAAAGGGCGTTCCCGTAGTTAATTCCATAAAACATACACGAAGGACACCATATATCCCGGTTCGGTAGTTATATCCTTATTATGTGTATTAGTGTAAGGCTGTGTCTTCCATTAATTTAAATACTCCATTGCACCAAGTGAAATAAGAGTAGATTCCCTTCACCTTCCCCTTCCAACAATTGCCAACTGTTCCCTCCACGACTCCATTCGCCACGAGGTCGGCTCGGAGAAGAAGGGGGAGGAGCCGCCGAATCCTGGGCGTGCCCGCCCATCGTCATCAAGGGCGGAGCCAGAGGGCCGTGCCGACCAATCAGGGCCGAGGCGAGCTCACCGATGGGCGTGTTCTAGAGGCCGGCGGCTTGATTGCCCGGGGGGGTTATAAAGAGCACGCGCGGAAGCCGTTAAGAAGAAGTGCGCACGAGGGCGAAGCAAGAGAGGAACGTCCTGAGAGAGATACGTCCTAAGATATACGTCCAAAGAGATACATGCAGAGATACGTGCGACGATCAAGTGCAAGCGAGTCAGAGCAGCGAAGTGCGAAGTGCCAAGTAGGGAAAGTGCCGAGTGCGCAGATCCAAGTGCAAGAGAGTTCAAAGGAGCAGCTTTGGAGAGCGAACGGTGCACCGGAGGGGCTTCGCCGTGCAGATTGGAACCGCGGCTGTTTTGGCGATCCCAGCTCGGGTATTGACGGCAGCTATCCGCTTCCGGCCCGACCGATCCCCGCTGAACCTTCCTCCCCCGCCAAGCCATTCCTCCTTCCGATCCTTCCTGCCTGCAAATTCCCAATTCGTGTGAGTCCGTCTTTCGTTTGTTCTGTCCAGGGTTCAAAGTAAGACTGCCATAGATAAGCTAAGTTTCACTTTGTCCGCTTCTTCTTCTTCTGTTTTTATTTTATTATCCTTCCTTCTCCTTGGTTTCTTTGATTGTGTAAATAGTAGGAATAAATTTAGTAGCATTTCCAACTTTTTTGCTTTGGTGTTCTTCTTCTTCACAACCTTCGCTTTAGTCTTTTCCCCATTGAATATCTGTGGCGCGATTCGGCCAACGTTCAGGAATCGGGTTAGTCGGGGTAACTGTTCGGGCGCGGCGGCCATCCGCTCGGCAAACAACATCCTCGCCGCGGTCCCGTAACAATATACTCGATCTCGATTCTGTGTACAAAAAAAATAAATACATGATGATGTGAATATGTGTACTAATGATGCATTATGATGTGACGATGTGTATTAATGATGTTTTATCATGTGGATATGTGTACTAATGATGTATCATGATGTGAATATGTGTACTAATGATGCATTATGATGTGAATATGTGTACTAATGATGCATTATAATGTGAATATGTGTACTAATGATGCATTATGATGTGACTGTGTGTTTTATTGATGTATTATCATGTGAATATGTGTACTAATGATGCATTATGATGTGACGATGTGTATTAATGATGTTTTATCATGTGGATATGTGTACCAATGATGCATTATGATGTGACTGTGTGTATTAATGATGTATTATAATGTGAATATGTGTACTAATGATGTATCATGATGTGAATATGTGTACTAATGATGCATTATGATGTGAATATGTGTACTAATGATGCATTATAATGTGAATATGTGTTCTAATGATGCATTATGATGTGAATATGTGTACTAATGATGCATTATGATGTGAATATGTGGACTAATGACGCATTATGATGTGAATATGTGTAATAATGATGCATTATAATGTGAATATGTGTACTAATGATGCATTATGACGTGAATATGTGCACTAATGATGCATTATAATGTGAATATGTGTACTAATGACGCATTATGATGTGAATATGTGTACTAATGATGCATTATGATGTGAATATGTGTACTAATGATGCAATATAATGTGAATATGTGTACTAATGATGCATTATGATGTGAATATGTGTACTAATGATGCATTATGATGTGACTGTGTGTATTAATTGATGTATTATCATGTGAATATGTGTACTAATGATGTTTTATCACGTGGATATGTGTACTAATGATGCATTATGATGTGAATATGTGTACTAATGACGCATTATGATGTGAATATGTGTACTAATGATGCATTATGATGTGACTGTGTGCACTAATGATGCATTATGATGTGAATATGTGTACTAATGACGCATTATGATGTGAATATGTGTACTAATGATGCATTATGATGTGACTGTGTGCACTAATGATGCATTATGATGTGAATATGTGTACTAATGATGCATTATAATGTGACTGTGTGTATTAATGATGTATTATAATGTGAATATGTGTATTAATGGTGTATTATAATGTGGATATGTGTACTAATGATGTATCATTATGTGAATATGTGTACTAATGACGCATTATGATGTGAATATGTGCACTAATGATGCATTATAATGTGAATATGTGTTCTATTGATGCATTATGATGTGAATATGTTTACTAATGATGCATTATGATGTGAATATGTGCACTAATGATGCATTATAATGTGAATATGTGCACAAATGACGCATTATGATGTGAATATGTGCAATAATGATGCATTATAATGTGAATATGTGTACTAATGATGCATTATGACGTGAATATGTGCACTAATGATGCATTATAATGTGAATATGTGTACTAATGACGCATTATGATGTGAATATGTGTACTAATGATGCAATATGATGTGAATATGTGTACTAATGATCCATTATAATGTGAATATGTGTACTAATGATGCATTATGATGTGAAAATGTGTACTAATGATGCATTATAATGTGAATATGTGTCCTAATGATGCATTATGATGTGACTGTGTGTATTAATTGATGTATTATCATGTGAATATGTGTACGAATGATGTTTTAACATGTGGATATGTGTACTAATGATGCATTATGATGTGAATATGTGTACTAACGATGCATTATGATGTGACTGTGTGCACTAATGATGCATTATGATGTGAATATGTGTACTAATGATGCATTATAATGTGAATATGTGTACTAATGATGTATTATAATGTGAATATGTGTATTAATGATGTATTATAATGTGAATATGTTTATTAATAAGGTATTATAATGTGAATATGTTTATTAATGATGTATTATAATGTGAATATGTGTATTAATGATGTATTAAAATGTGAATATGTGCACTAATGATGTATTATAATGTGAATATGTTTATTAATGATGTATTATAATGTGAATATGTGCATTCATGATGTATTATAATGTGAATATGTGTTCTAATGATGCATTATGATGTGAATATGTTTACTAATGATGCATTATGATGTGAATATGTGCACTAATGATGCATTATAATGTGAATATGTGTACTAATGATGCATTATGATGTGAATATGTGTAATAATGATGCATTATAATGTGAATATGTGTACTAATGATGCATTATGACGTGAATATGTGCACTAATGATGCATTATAATGTGAATATGTGTACTAATGACGCATTATGATGTGAATATGTGTACTAATGATGCATTATGATGTGAATATGTGTACTAATGATGCATTATAATGTGAATATGTGTACTAATGATGCATTATGATGTGAAAATGTGTACTAATGATGCATTATAATGTGAATATGTGTCCTAATGATGCATTATGATGTGACTGTGTGTATTAATTGATGTATTATCATGTGAATATGTGTACTAATGATGTTTTATCATGTGGATATGTGTACTAATGATGCATTATGATGTGAATATGTGTACTAACGATGCATTATGATGTGACTGTGTGCACTATTGATGCATTATGATGTGAATATGTGTACTAATGATGCATTATAATGTGAATATGTGTACTAATGATGTATTATAATGTGAATATGTGTATTCATGATGTATTATAATGTGAATATGTTTATTAATAAGGTATTATAATGTGAATATGTTTATTAATGATGTATTATAATGTGAATATGTGTATTAATGATGTATTAAAATGTGAATATGTGCACTAATGATGTATTATAATGTGAATATGTTTATTAATGATGTATTATAATGTGAATATGTGTATTAATGATGTATTAAAATGTGAATACGTGCATTCATGATGTATTATAATGTGAATATGTTTATTAATGATGTATTACAATGTGAATATGAATAACCCAGAGGACCTGGGAGGAGGAGCTACGAATCCGAGAGGATACCCAGAGGACCTCGGAGGAGGAGCTATGAATCCGAGAGGACACCCAGAGGACCTCTGAGGAGGAGCTATGAATCCGAGAGGATACCCAGAGGACCTTGGAGGAGGAGCTACGAATCTGAGAGGATACCCAGAGGACCTCAGAGGAGGAGCTACGAATCCGAGGGGATACCCAGAGGACCTCGGAGGAGGAGCTACAAATCCGAGAGGATAACCATAGGACCCCGGAGGAGGAGCTACGAATCCGAGAGGATAACCAGAGGACTTTGAAGGAGGAGCTACGAATCCGAGAGGATACCCAGAGGACCTCGGAGGAGGAGCTACGAATCCGAGAGGATACCCAGAGGACCTCGGAGGAGGAGCTACGAATCCGAGAGGATACCCAGAGGACCTCGGAGGAGGAGCTACGAATCCGAGAGGATACCGAGAGGACCACGGAGGAGGAGCTACAAATCCGAGAGGATACACAGAGGACCTCGGAGGAGGAGCTACGAATACGAGAGGATACCCAGAGGACCTCGGAGGAGGAGCTACGAATCCGAGAGGATACCCAGAGGACCTCGGAGGAGGAGATACGAATCAGAGAGGATACCCAGAGGACCTCGGAGGAGGAGCTTCGAATCCGAGAAGATACCCAGAGGACCTCGGAGGAGGAGCTACGAATCCGAGAGGATACCTAGAGGACCTCGGAGGAGGAGCTATGAATCCGAGAGGATACCCAGAGGACCTCGGAGGAGGAGCTACGAATCCGAGAGGAAACCCAGAGGACCTCGGAGGAGGAACTACGAATCCGAGAGGATACCCAGATGACCTCGGAGGAGGAGCTACGAATCCGAGAGGAAACCCAGAGGACCTCGGAGGAGGAACTACGAATCCGAGAGGATACCCAGATGACCTCGGAGGAAGAGCTACTCCGCCGAGAGGCGAGGACTCAGGCTCTGTCAGCGGGCTGCCTCACCCATTCCCGGCTTATATAGGTGGGACGAGTATGCCGTAGGCCTTACCCCGTCCTGCCTCATATGTATACCTGAGCTCGATTCTGTCTGCAAAAACTGATAAAGGTGGAGGAGTTTGCGGGCTCTGCCGGCGTGCGACCTAACCCCACCCCGCCTTATATAGGTGGGGCGAGGACTCGAGCTCTGTCAGCGGCTGGCCTCACCCATCCCTGCCTTATAGAGGTGGGGCGAGTATGCGGGAGGCTTTAACCCGCCCTGCCTTAAATAGGTGGGGCAACCACTCGGGTTCAGTCGCCGGGCGGTCCCACCCCACCCCGCATTATATTTTTTATGAAAGTCCTCGATATAATAAATGTGTTTCCACACCAAAATAAGATTTGAAATTTTAATTTAATATGTACATCCTTTGCTCTTATGTTGTATTTTGATGATTGTATTCATTTATTAACTGATTGCAAAGTGTTTAACATGAAAGCTTTCGCAAATGGATATTGGTTTTATTTTTGGAGTCCACTGAAGTTGATTCTTTGAAACTGTTTTCATGTTGAATCAAAGCTATGAGACATTTTCAATCTTTACTCAATAATCTGTTTTTGGAAGATAGTTTCAATTTGATGGTACAATACTTGGGCACTGGTGCAAACAATAGGGCCATTATAGTTGTAAAAACATCAGCATTTACATGTTCTTGACTTTATTACTTTCACCAGTATCTTGACATGTTTTGGATTTTGAAATCTTCCATCACAATCTTAGCCATCAATTCCTCTCCTAAAGAAGTTCACCAATCTCTGTGATTGAGGACCAGGAAGCTCAATGATAAATTGCAGTTTTGTTTTCTGTGCATGTGAAGATTATTTTTCAGCGATAAACATGTGGCAATCCTCACTGACTGCTTGGACTCTGGAGACCACATCAGGAAGCAGATTCTTCACCTTATTTGGTCCAAGGGTGGTGAAAAATTCTCACTTATTTCCTTTGATGGTGAAGTGGAGATGGAAGTAACAATGGATGTCCATCACTTTGACGGGCGAGGTTGGGGCCCGTCAATTTTTAGCCACGTCGCAGACGCTGCTCATAGAGTGCCCTCTGCTGTTGTTGTTGTTCTTCTTCTTCTTCTTGTTCTTCTTCTTCTTGTTGTTCTTGCAGAGAAGACAAAACCTCGAAGCTCCACCCATTCTGGGAACCATAGCTCCACCCATTTTGGGAGAGGCTTCATAAAAACAAATATCCACCATTTTATTAACTCGCATAGCTATGAGGCCTGTTTTGTAGGCCCGTGGTGTCTTCCTCTCTCACACAGTTTTATTTCAAATCAAATTCGATATATCATTTCTTTTTTCACAGTCGCTAACATAGTTTTAGACTCGGTTGAAAAAAAACGGGAAGAAAATCCGATGAAAGTTGCCCTTTATAGAACAAAATGATTGCTCAAAGGCCTGTAACTTCAAGTCCATTGAGATATATATTTTTTAGATCGCGGCATGGTCAGTCATACACCGCCCGAAATAAGAGACGGGAAAATGCCGAGATATATTAAAAATTCGTCCATTTGATGACAATCGTCACGATGAAATATTTAATTTATACGTCATCACAATAATGTGGAGAGAGGAGCATAGCTTCGTTCACGTTTCGCCACACACGGGAAATTGCCGAGATATATTTTTTTTAAATTGCGGCATGGTCATTCATACACCACCTGAAATAACAGACGGGAAAATGCCGAGATATATTAAAAATTCGTCGCCACACATGGGAAATTGCCGAGATATATTTTCACTTTGCACAAAAATAACATCAAGTAATCGAATCAATAGGAATGTCCTGTGCCTATAACGTCGACGTTATAGGCACAGCAGCATCTAGGCATTGTGTAACATCGACGCGGCTTTTGTTTTAATTAAAACTTTTTGTATTGTTTCCTTTGGTGGGCATTGTTGTGGATGTCTTAGTTTTATATCTTGTTTTTTCATTCATACAGAGATATCGTTATTGTCTTTCGATTGTCAGAGGAAGGACCTTTTTAGGTGTTGTATTGTTTTTTATATGGTTCAATCACGACTACATTTTATGAGCAACTGTCTTGCAACTTACATGAGATATATGTCCTTTCTCGTGGAGAGTAAGTGTGGTCCAAACCTCACCCAAGTGGGCGACCTCACCTCGTTGCGCCTTATAAAGGTGGGGCGAGGTATCAAGCCCTGTCGGCGGGGGGCTTCACCCCTCCCCGCCTTACATAGGTGGGGCGAGTATGCGGGAGGCCTGACCCCGCCCTGCCTTGCATATACTTGAGCTCAATTCTGTGTTAAAAAAGGTATATATATATATATATATATATATATATATATATATATATATATATATATATATATATATATATATATATATATATTGTTGTGGATATGAGAATGTTTTTTTTTTGTTGTTGTGTAATGAATTGTTGTAAAATGTCACCCTCCTTCCTGCATTTGTTGTTGTATAAAGGTCAAAGGGCGTTCCCGTAGTTAATTCCATAAAACATACACGAAGGACACCATATATCCCGGTTCGGTAGTTATATCCTTATTATGTGTATTAGTGTAAGGCTGTGTCTTCCATTAATTTAAATACTCCATTGCACCAAGTGAAATAAGAGTAGATTCCCTTCACCTTCCCCTTCCAACAATTGCCAACTGTTCCCTCCGCGACTCCATTCGCCACGAGGTCGGCTCGGAGAAGAAGGGGGAAGAGCCGCCGAATCCTGGGCGTGCCCGCCCATCGTCATCAAGGGCGGAGCCAGAGGGCCGTGCCGACCAATCAGGGCCGAGGCGAGCTCACCGATGGGCGTGTTCTAGAGGCCGGCGGCTTGATTGCCCGGGGGGGGGTTATAAAGAGCACACGCGGAAGCCGTTAAGAAGAAGTGCGCACGAGGGCGAAGCAAGAGAGGAACGTCCTGAGAGAGATACGTCCTAAGATATACGTCCAAAGAGATACATGCAGAGATACGTGCGACGATCAAGTGCAAGCGAGTCAGAGCGGCGAAGTGCGAAGTGCCAAGTAGGGAAAGTGCCGAGTGCGCAGAGCCAAGTGCAAGAGAGTTCAAAGGAGCAGCTTTGGAGAGCGAACGGTGCACCAGAGGGGCTTCGCCGTGCAGATTGGAACCGCGGCTGTTTTGGCGATCCCAGCTCGGGTATTGACGGCAGCTATCCGCTTCCGGCCCGACCGATCCCCGCTGAACCTTCCTCCCCCGCCAAGCCATTCCTCCTTCCGATCCTTCCTGCCTGCAAATTCCCAATTCGTGTGAGTCCGTCTTTCGTTTGTTCTGTCCAGGGTTCAAAGTAAGACTGCCATAGATAAGCTAAGTTTCACTTTGTCCGCTTCTTCTTCTTCTGTTTTTATTTTATTATCCTTCCTTCTCCTTGGTTTCTTTGATTGTGTAAATAGTAGGAATAAATTTAGTAGCATTTCCAACCTTTTTGCTTTGGTGTTCTTCTTCATCACAACCTTCGCTTTAGTCTTTTCCCCATTCAATATCTGTGGCGCGATTCGGCCAACGTTCAGGAATCGGGTTAGTCGGGGTAACTGTTCGGGCGCGGCGGCCATCCGCTCGGCAAACAACATCCTCGCCGCGGTCCCGTAACAATATACTCGATCTCGATTCTGTGTAAAAAAAAAAAAAATACATGATGATGTGACTGTGTGTATGAATGATGCATTATAATGTGAATGTGCGTACTAATGATGCATTATGATGTGACTGTGTGTATTAATGATGTATTTTAATGTGAATATGTGTACGAATGATGCATTATGATGTCAATATGTGGACTAATGATGCATTATAATGTGAATATGTGTATTAATGGTGTATTATAATGTGAATATGTGCACTAATGATGTATCATTATGTGAATTTGTGCATTAATGAGGCATTATAATGTGAATATGTGTACTAATGATGCATTATGATGTGACTGTGTGTATTAATGGTGTATTATAATATGAATATGCACACTAATGATGCATTATAATGTGAATATGTGCACTAATGATGTATCATTATGTGAATTTGTGCATTAATGATGCATTATAATGTGAATATGTGTACTAATGATGCATTATGATGTGACTGTGTGTATTAATGGTGTATTATAATATGAATATGCATACTAATGATGCATTATGATGTGACTGTGTGTATTAATGGTGTATTATAATGTGAATATGTGTACTAATGATGTATCATTATGTGAATATGTGTACTAATGATGCATTATGATGTGAATATGTGTACTAATGATGTATCATTATGTGAATATGTGTACTAATGATGCATTATGATGTGACGATGTGTATTAATGATGTTTTATCATGTGGATATGTGTACTAATGATGTATCATGATGTGAATATGTGTACTAATGATGCATTATGATGTGAATATGTGTACTAATGATGCATTATAATGTGAATATGTGTACTAATGATGCATTATGATGTGACTGTGTGTTTTATTGATGTATTATCATGTGAATATGTGTACTAATGATGCATTATGATGTGACGATGTGTATTAATGATGTTTTATCATGTGGATATGTGTACTAATGATGCATTATGATGTGACTGTGTGTATTAATGATGTATTATAATGTGAATATGTGTACTAATGATGTATCATGATGTGAATATGTGTACTAATGATGCATTATGATGTGAATATGTGTACTAATGATGCATTATAATGTGAATATGTGTTCTAATGATGCATTATGATGTGAATATGTGTACTAATGATGCATTATGATGTGAATATGTGCACTAATGATGCATTATAATGTGAATATGTGTACTAATGATGCATTATGATGTGAATATGTGTAATAATGATGCATTATAATGTGAATATGTGTACTAATGATGCATTATGACGTGAATATGTGCACTAATGATCCATTATAATGTGAATATGTGTGCTAATGACGCATTATGATGTGAATATGTGTACTAATGATGCATTATGATGTGAATATGTGTACTAATGATGCAATATAATGTGAATATGTGTACTAATGACGCATTATGATGTGAATATGTGTACTAATGATGCATTATGATGTGACTGTGTGTATTAATTGATGTATTATCATGTGAATATGTGTACTAATGATGTTTTATCACGTGGATATGTGTACTAATGATGCATTATGATGTGAATATGTGTACTAATGACGCATTATGATGTGAATATGTGTACTAATGATGCATTATGATGTGACTGTGTGCACTAATGATGCATTATGATGTGAATATGTGTACTAATGATGCATTATGATGTGAATATGTGTACTAATGATGCATTATGATGTGACTGTGTGCACTAATGATGCATTATGATGTGAATATGTGTACTAATGATGCATTATAATGTGAATATGTGCACTAATGATGTATTATAATGTGAATATGTGTATTAATGATGTATTATAATGTGAATATGTTTATTAATAATGTATTATAATGTGAATATGTTTATTAATGATGTATTATAATGTGAATATGTGTATTAATGATGTATTAAAATGTGAATATGTGCACTAATGATGTATTATAATGTGAATATGTTTATTAATGATGTATTATAATGTGAATATGTGTATTAATGATGTATTAAAATGTGAATATGTTCACTAATGATGTATTATAATGTGAATATGTTTATCAATGATGTATTACAATGTGAATATGAATAACCCAGAGGACCCCGGAGGAGGAGCTACGAATCCGAGAGGATACCCAGAGGACCCCGGAGGAGAAGCTACGAATCCGAGAGGATACCCAGAGGACCTCGGAGGAGGAGCTATGAATCCGAGAGGACACCCAGAGGACCTCGGAGGAGGAGCTACAAATCCGAGAGGATACCCAGAGGACCTCGGAGGAGGAGCTACGAATCCGAGAGGATAACCATAGGACCCCGGAGGAGGAGCTACGAATCCGAGAGGATAACCAGAGGACTTCGAAGGAGGAGCTACGAATCCGAGAGGATACCCAGAGGACCTCGGAGGAGGAGCTACGAATCCGAGAGGATACCCAGAGGACCTCGGAGGAGGAACTACGAATCCGAGAGGATACCCAGAGGACCTCGGAGGAGGAGCTACGAATCCGAGAGGATACCCAGAGGACCTCGGAGGAGGAGCTATGAATCCGAGAGGATACCCAGAGGACCTCGGAGGAGGAGCTACGAATCCGAGAGGATACCCAGAGGACCTCGGAGGAGGAGCTACGATTCAGAGAGGATACCCAGAGGACCTCGGAGGAGGAGCTACGAATCCGAGGAGATACCCAGAGGACCTCGGAGGAGGAGCTACGAATCCGACAGGCTACACAGAGGACCTCGGAGGAGGAGCTACGAATCCGAGAGGCTGCACAGAGGACCTCGGAGGAGGAGCTACACCGCCGAGAGGATACCCAGAGGACCTCGGAGGCGGAGCTATGAATATTAGAGCATACCCAGAAGACGTTGGAGGCGGAGCTACGAATCCGAGAGCTTACCCAGAGGACCTTGGAGGCGGAGCTACGATTCCGAGAGGATACCCAGAGGACCTCGGATGAAAGCTACGAATCCGAGAGGATACCCAGAGGACCTCGGATGAGGAGCTATGAATCCGAGAGGATACCCAGAGGACCTCGGAGGAGGAGCTATGCCGAAGAGAGGATACCCAGAGGACCTTGGAGGAGGAGCTACGCCATTGAGAGGATACCCATAGGACCTCGGAGGAGGAGCTACGACTCCGGGAGGATACCCAGAGGACCTCAGAGGAGGAGTTACGTATCCGAGAGGATACCCAGATGACCTCGGAGGAGGAGGTATACCGCCGAGAGCATACCCAGAGGACCTTGGAGATGGAGCTACGAATCCTAGAGCATATCCAGAGGACCTTGGAGGCGGAGCTACGAATACGAGAGGCGAGGACTCGGGCTCTGTCAGCGGGCTGCCTCAACCATTCCCGTCTTATATAGGTGGGACGAGTATGCCGTAGGCCTTACCCCGCCTGCCTGATATATATATACTTGAACTCGATTCTGTCTACAAAAACAAACAAACAAAAAAAAACCTCATCCCTCCCCACCCTATATAGGCGGAGGAGTTTGCGGGCTTTGTCGGCGTGCGACCTAACCCCACCCCGCCTTATATAGGTGGGGCAAGGACTCGAGATCTGTCAGCGGGCGGCCTCACCCATCCCCGCGTTCTAGAGGTGGGGCGAATATGCAGGTCGCAGGAGGCTTTAACCCGCCCTGCCTTATTCAGGTGGGGCAACCACTCGGGTTCAGTCGCCGGGCTGTCCCACCCCACCGCGCATTTTCTTTTTTATAAAAGACCTCGATATAATGTGCATGTTTCCACACCAAAATAAGATTTGAAATTTTAATTTAATATGTCCATCCTTTGCTCTTATGTTGTATTTTGATGATTGTATTAGTTTGTTAACTGATTGCAAAGTGTTTAACATGAAAGATTTCGCAAACGGATATTGGTTTTATTTTTGGAGTCCACTGAAGTTTATTCTTTGAAACTGTTTTCATGTTGAATCAATGATATGAGACATTTTCAATCTTTACTCAATAATCTGTTTTTGGAAGATAGTTTCAATTTGATGGGAAAATACTTGTGCACTGGTGCAAATAATAGGGCCATTATAGTTGTAAAAAATCAGCATTTACATGTTCTTGACTTTATTATTTTCACCAGTATCCTGACATGTTTTGGATTTTGAAATCTTCCATCACAATCTTCGCCATCAATTCCTCTCCTAAATAAGTTCACCAATCTCTGTGATTGAGGACCAGGAAGCTCAATGATAAATTGCAGTTTTGTTTTCTGTGCATGTGAAGATTATTTTTCAGCGATAAACATGTGGCAACCCTCATTGACTGATTGGACTCTGGAGACCACATCAGGAAGCAGATTCTTCACCTTATTTTGTCCAAAGTTGGTGAAAAATTCTCACTTATTTCCTTTGATGGTGAAGTGGAGATGGAAGTAACAATGGATGTCCATCACTTTGACGGGCGAGGTTGGGGCCCGTCAATTTTTTCCTTTGGTGGGCATGGTTGTGGATGTCTTAGTTTTATATCTTGTTTTTTCATTCATTCAGAGATATCCTTGTTGTCTTTCGATTGTCAGAGGAAGGACCTTTTTAGGTGTTGTATTGTTTTTATATGGTTCAATCACGACTACATTTTATGAGAAACTGTCTTGCAACTTACATGAGATATATTTCCTTTCTCGTGGAGAGTAAGTGTGGTCCAACCCTCACCCAAGTGGGCGACCTCACCTCGCTGCACCTTATAAAGGTGGGGCAGGGAATCAAGCCCTGTCGGCGGGGGGCCTCACCCCTCCCCGCCTTACATAGGTGGGGCGAGTATACGGGAGGCCTGACCCCGCTCTGCCTTGTATATACTTGAGCTCAATTCTGTGTTTAAAAAATGTATATATGTATCTATATTATAATAGGCTACGGTGATTCTGTTGGACGTCTGTCCGGGGGTGTGGCTTCATCCGTTTGCAGAGTAGCTCCACCCGTAGCTCCACCCATTCTTGGAGAGGCTTCATGTAAACAAATATCCACCATTTTATTAACTCGAATGGCTTTGAGGCCTGTTTAGTTAGGCCCGTGCTGTCTTTCTCTCTCACACAGGTTTATTTCAATTCTAATTCGATATATCATTTCATTTTTAACAGTCGCTAACATTGTGTTAGACTCGGTTGAAAAAAAACGGGAGGAGAATCCCAAGAAAGTTTCCGTTTATAGAACGAAATGATTTCTCAAAGGCCTCTAAACTAAACGCCCATTTTATCGAATTCACCATCTGATTTAATTTTTATCGATGGTTTTCGACTCGGTGTCAGAAATAATTGAGAACATTCACAGACGCACGGGAAATTGCCGAGATATATTTATAACAAGTACAAAAAGTTTTAATTAAAACAAAAGCCGCGTCGATGTTACACAATGCCTCGATGCAGCTGTGCCTATAACGTCGATGTTATAGGCACAGGACATTCCTATTGATTCGATTACTTGATGTTATTTTTGTGCAAAGTGAAAATATATCTCGGCAATTTCCTGTGTGTGGCGACGAATTTTTAATATATCTCGGCATTTTCCCGTCTGTTATTTCAGGCGGTGTATGACTGACCATGCCGCGATTTAAAAAAAATATATCTCGGCAATTTCCCGTGTGTGGCGACATGTGAACGAAGCTATGCTCCTCTCTCCACATTATTGTGACGACGTATAAATTAAATATTTCATCGTGACGATTGTCATCAAATGGACGAATTTTTAATATATCTCGGCATTTTCCCATCTGTTATTTCAGGCGGTGTATGACTGACCATGCCACGATTTAAAAAAAATATATCTCGGCAATTTCCCGTATGTGGCGACACGTGAACGAAGCTCTGCTCCTCTCTCCACATTATTGTGACGACGTATGAATTAAATATTTCATCGTGACGATTGTCATCAAATGGACGAATTTTTAATATATCTCGGCATTTTCCCGTCTGTTATTTCGGGCGGTGTATGACTGACCATGCCGCGATTTAAACAAAATATATATATCTCGGCATTTTCCCATCTGTTATTTCGGGCGGTGCATGACTGACCATGCCGCGATTTAAAAAAAAAAAATCTCAATGGACTTGAAGTTACAGGCCTTTGAGAATTCATTTCGTGCTATAAAGGGCAACTTTCATCGGATTTTCTTCCCGTTTTTTTTCAACCGAGTCTAAAACTATGTTAGCGACTGTGAAAAATGAAATGATATATCGAATTTGATTTGAAAGAAAACTGTGTGAGAGAGGAAGACACCACAGGCCTACAAAACAGGCCTCAAAGCTATGCGAGTTAATAAAATGGTGGATATTTGTTTATATGAAGCCTCTCCCACAATGGGTGGAGCTATGGTTCCCAGAATGGGTGGAGCTTTGAGGTTTTGTCTTCTCTGCAAGAACAAGAACAAGAAGAAGAAGAAGAACAACAACAACAGCAGAGGGCACTCTATGACCAGCGTCTGCGACGCGGCTAAGAAAATCGCGCCATGATGATACACAAAAATACACCGCCTAAAATAACAGTTGGGGAAAATGTCGACATATATTAAAAATTTGCTTTTTCTTTTCGTTAAGATATATTACTTTTACGTTTTATGAGAGTCGGCACAAAAACGACATATATATCTTCGTTCTTTCTTACTAGGGCATGCCCGTACTATATATATATCTAAAAGTATATCCCCCCCCCCCTCTATTTACATGCAATGGTTTGGTCCAAAGCTAACGGCTTGCGAGTACGGTGACAATCCCCCCCCTCTATTTACATGAAATGGTTTGGTCCAAAGCTAACGGCTAGCGGAGTTTGGTAAAGAAATCGCCATAGCGTGCACAAATGCGCAGGAAAGCGAAAGAATCGCAAATTAGTTTTAATTAGTTGTAAAACATAGTTTAACGCCAACATAGCGGCAACATAGTTTGCCAACGTGAAATAAATGAATACGCTCTCAAATGTGCCAAAAAAAAAAAAAAACGCTACCCGTACGCTCTACCCCGCCCGTACGCCCGTAAACAAAAAAAACAACGCTCTTCGCTTCCGCCCTTCGCTCTGACTGAATTGGGAGAAATAATGCGCATAAGAAATCGAGAAATTATTATTTTCTCCGGAAGAAATCGAATTACGTACCGTAATGGCGCACGCGCTGGGCTCAGCATCAGCTCGCTCTCACATCGGCCACGCCTATGCAATAACGCGTTCTGTGATTGGATGCCGGAAGTGCAGTCCTCACTGTCCGGAAGGTCGTATATCGCAGTTACGATGAATCGCAAATTAGTTTTTATTAGTTTTAAAACATAGTTTAACGGCAACATAGTTTGCAAACGTGAAATAAATGAATACGCTCTCAAATGTGCCATCCGAGGCAGAGTGTGTCCGCCACGTTCAGCACACGCGATAGCTCGCTGCTCTCTGATTGGTTGAATCGTTTTTTGGACATAGCTCGGTAAGTAATTGTCCGATTAATATGAAACCTTGAAAAGGCACATCCTCGGGTCCCCAGCAATATACCTGGCAAGTTTCAAGTATATCGGACCGGTAGTTGTCGAGAAACAGCGGTCACAGACATACAAACAAACAAACGTACAAACAAACATACACACAGAGATTAGTGGAATTATAGATAGATTTCATTCAACATTATTATCCGCAAGTAAAATATGTTTCACGAAATTACCGAGAGATATGCCTTCGTTTTTTTTTATTAGTTATGTGCGCATACACTTTAAATAGGTTTGGCAATAGGGGTTGGCGAGGAGTGTGAGGGGTTGTAGAGGGGTGTGAGGAGGTATTGGAGAGGAGTGCGAGGAGGCATTGGAGAGGAGTGCAAGGAGGAATTGGAGAGGAATGCGAGGAGGTATTTGAGAGGAATGCGAGGAGGTATTGGAGAGGAATGCGAGGAGTTATTGGAGAGGAGGGCGAGGAGGTATTGGAGAGGAGTGCGAGGAGGTATTGGAGAGGAGTGCGAGGAGGTATTGGAGAGGAGTGTGAGGAGGTATTGGAGAGGAGTGCGAGAAGGTATTGGAGAGTAGTGCGAGGAGGTATTGGAGAGGAGTGTGAGGAGGTATTGGAGAGGAGTGTGAGGAGGTATTGGAGAGGAGTGTGAGGGGTTGGAGAGGAGTGTGAGGGGTTGGCGAGTAGTGTGAGGGGTTGTAGAGGAGTGTGATGGGTTGCAGAGGAGTGTGAGGGATTGGAGAGGAGTGTGAGGGATTGGAGAGGAGTGTGAGGGATTGGAGAGGAGTGTGCGGGATTGGAGAGGAGTGTGCGGGATTGGAGAAGAGTGTGTGGGATTGGAGAGGAGTGTGCGGGATTGGAGAGGAGTGTGCGGGATTGGAGAGGAGTGTGCGGGATTGGAGAGGAGTGTGTGGGATTGGAGAGGAGTGTGCGGGATTGAAGAGGAGTGTGCGGGATTGGAGAAGAGTGTGCGGGATTGGAGAAGAGTGTGCGGGATTGGAGAGGAGTGTGCGGGATTGGAGAGGAGTGTGCGGGATTGGAGAGGAGTGTGAGGGATTTGAGAGGCGTGCGAGGGATTGGAGAGGAGTGTGAGGGATTGGAGAGGAGTGTGAGGGATTGGATAGGAGTGTGAGGGATTGGAGAGGAGTGTGAGGGATTGGAGAGGAGTGTGAGGGATTGGAGAGGAGTGCGAGGAGGTAATGGAGAGGAGTGTGAGGAGGTATTGGAGAGGAGTGTGAGGAGGAGTGGTATTGGAGAGGCGTGAGGGTAGAGAGGAGTGAGGGGGTCACATATTATGTGAAATAAATAAGTTGTGTTCATTACACCATTTTAACCATTTTGTAAAATTTAATGTGCAGCATCTAAATCAAGATGTCCAAATGTCACACACCATACCCATGGGATTCCCACGGGTGACCCCACGAGTATATATATACTCGATCTCGATTCTGTGTACAAAAAAAATAAATACCTAATGATGTGACTGTGTGTATGAATGATGCATTCTAATGTGAATGTGCGTACTAATGATGCATTATGATGTGACTGTGTGTGTTAATGATGTAATATAATGTGAATGTGCATACTAATGATGCATTATGATGTGACTGTGTGTATTAATGATGTATTATAATGTGAATATGTGTACTAATGATGCATGATAATGTGAACATGTGTACTAATGATGCATTATGATGTGAATATGTGTTCTAATGATGCATTATGATGTGACTGTGTGTATTAATGATGTATTATCATGTGAATATGTGTACTAATGATGCATTATGATGTGAATATGTGTGCTAATGATGCATTATAATGTGAATATGTGTATTAATGGTGTATTATAATGTGAATATGTGCACTAATGATGTATCATTATGTGAATTTGTGCATTAATGATGCATTATGATGTGAATATGTGTACTAATGATGCATTATGATGTGAATATGTGTACTAATGATGCATTATAATGTGAATATGTGTACTAATGACGCATTATGATGTGAATATGTGTACTAATGACGCATTATGATGTGAATATGTGGACTAATGATGATTATAATGTGAATATGTGTACTAATGATGCATTATGACGTGAATATGTGCACTAATGATGCATAATAATGTGACTATGTGTACTAATGATGTATTATGACATGAATATGTGCACTAATGATGCATTATAATGTGAATATGTTTACTAATGATGCATTATGACATGAATATGTGTACTAATGATGCATTATAATGTGAATATGTGTACTAATGACGCATTATGATGTGAATATGTGTACTAATGATGCATTATGATGTGAATATGTGTAATAATGATGCATTATAATGTGAATATGTGTACTAATGATGCATTATGACGTGAATATGTGCACTAATGATGCATTATAATGTGAATATGTGTACTAATGACGCATTATGATGTGAATATGTGTACTAATGATGCATTATGATGTGAATATGTGTACTAATGATGCATTATGACGTGAATATGTGCAATAATGATGCATTATAATGTGAATATGTGTACTAATGACGCATTATGATGTGAATATGTGTACTAATGATGCATTATGATGTGAATATGTGCACTAATGATGCAATATAATGTGAATATGTGTACTAATGACGCATTATGATGTGAATATGTGTACTAATGATGCATTATAATGTGAATATGTTTCCTAATGATGCATTATGATGTGACTGTGTGTATTAATTGATGTATTATCATGTGAATATGTGTACTAATGATGTTTTATCACGTGGATATGTGTACTAATGATGCATTATGATGTGAATATGTGTACTAATGACGCATTATGATGTGAATATGTGTACTAATGATGCATTATGATATGACTGTGTGCACTAATGATGCATTATGATGTGAATATGTGTACTAATGACGCATTATGATGTGAATATGTGTACTAATGATGCATTATGATGTGACTGTGTGCACTAATGATGCATTATGATGTGAATATGTGTACTAATGATGCATTATAATGTGAATATGTGTTCTAATGATGCATTATGATGTGAATATGTTTACTAATGATGCATTATGATGTGAATATGTGCACTAATGATGCATTATAATGTGAATATGTGTACTAATGACGCATTGTGATGTGAATATGTGTTATAATGATGCAATATAATGTGAATATGTGTACTAATGATGCATTATGACGTGAATATGTGCACTAATGATGCATTATAATGTGAATATGTGTACTAATGATGCATTACAATGTGAATATGTGTACTAATGATGCATTATGATGTGAAAATGTGTACTAATGATGCATTATAATGTGAATATGTGTCCTAATGATGTATTATGATGTGACTGTGTATTAATTGATGTATTATCATGTGAATATGTGTACTAATGATGTTTTATCATGTGGATATGTGTACTAATGATGCATTATGATGTGAATGTGTGTACTAACGATGCATTATGATGTGACTGTGTGCACTAATGATGCATTATGATGTGAATATGTGTACTAATGATGCATTATAATGTGAATATGTGTACTAATGATGTATTATAATGTGAATATGTGTATTCATGATGTATTATAATGTGAATATGTTTATTAATAAGGTATTATAATGTGAATATGTTTATTAATGATGTATTATAATGTGAATATGTGTATTAATGATGTATTAAAATGTGAATATGTGCACTAATGATGTATTATAATGTGAATATATTTATTAATGATGTAATATAATGTGAATATGTGTATTAATGATGTATTAAAATGTGAATATGTGCATTCATGATGTATTATAATGTGAATATGTTTATTAATGATGTATTACAATGTGAATATGAATAACCCAGAGGACCTCGGAGGAGGAGCTACGAATCCGAGAGGATACCCAGAGGACCTCGGAGGAGGAGCTATGAATCCGAGAGGACACCCAGAGGACCTCTGAGGAGGAGCTACGAATCCGAGAGGATACCCAGAGGACCTCAGAGGAGGAGCTACGAATCCGAGGGGATACCCAGAGGACCTCGGAGGAGGAGCTACAAATCCGAGAGGATAACCATAGGACCCCGGAGGAGGAGCTACGAATCCGAGAGGATAACCAGAGGACTTCGAAGGAGGAGCTACGAATCCGAGAGGATACCCAGAGGACCTCGGAGGAGGAGCTACGAATCCGAGAGGATACCCAGAGGACCTCGGAGGAGGAGCTACAAATCCGAGAGGATACCCAGAGGACCTCGGAGGAGGAGCTGCGAAACCGAGAGGATACCCAGAGGACCACGGAGGAGGAGCTACGAATCCGAGAGGATACCCAGAGGACCTAGGAGGAGGAGATACGAATCAGAGAGGATACCCAGAGGACCTCGGAGGAGGAGCTTCGAATCCGAGAAGATACCCAGAGGACCTCGGAGGAGGAGCTACGAATCCGAGAGGATACCTAGAGGACCTCGGAGGAGGAGCTTCGAATCCGAGAAGATACCCAGAGGACCTCGGAGGAGGAGCTACGAATCCGAGAGGATACCTAGAGGACCTCGGAGGAGGAGCTATGAATCCGAGAGGATACCCAGAGGACCTCGGAGGAGGAGCTACGAATCCGAGAGGAAACCCAGAGGACCTCGGAGGAGGAACTACGAATCCGAGAGGATACCCAGATGACCTCGGAGGAGGAGCTACGAATCCAAGAGGAAACCCAGAGGACCTCGGAGGAGGAACTACGAATCCGAGAGGATACCCAGATGACCTCGGAGGAAGAGCTACTCCGCCGAGAGGCGAGGACTCGGGCTCTGTCAGCGGGCTGCCTCACCCATTCCCGGCTTATATAGGTGGGACAAGTATGCCGTCGGCCTTACCCCGTCCTGCCTCATATGTATACCTGAGCTCGATTCTGTCTGTAAAAACTGATAAAGGTGGAGGAGTTTGCGGGCTCTGCCGGCGTGCGACCTAA
This sequence comes from Myxine glutinosa, assembly GCF_964187855.1. Lineage (NCBI taxonomy): Eukaryota > Metazoa > Chordata > Myxini > Myxiniformes > Myxinidae > Myxine > Myxine glutinosa. The sequence continues at coordinate 159,084,635 of NC_136264.1, read as the reverse complement.
CCCCACCCCGCCTTATATAGGTGGGGCGAGGACTCGAGCTCTGTCAACGGCTGGCCTCACCCATCCCTGCCTTATAGAGGTGGGGCGATTATGCGGGAGGCTTTAACCCGCCCTGCCTTAAATAGGTGGGGCAACCACTCGGGTTCAGTCGCCGGGCGGTCCCACCCCGCCCCGCATTTTATTTTTTATGAAAGTCCTCGATATAATAAATGTGTTTCCACACCAAAATAAGATTTGAAATTTTAATTTAATATGTACATCCTTTGCTCTTATGTTGTATTTTGATGATTGTATTCATTTATTAACTGATTGCAAAGTGTTTAACATGAAAGCTTTCGCAAATGGATATTGGTTTTATTTTTGGAGTCCACTGAAGTTGATTCTTTGAAACTGTTTTCATGTTGAATCAATGCTATGAGACATTTTCAATCTTTACTCAATAATCTGTTTTTGAAAGATAGTTTCAATTTGATGGTAAAATACTTGTGCATTGGTGCAAACAATAGGGCCATTATAGTTGTAAAAACATCAGCATTTACATGTTCTTGACTTTATTACTTTCACCAGTATCTTGACATGTTTTGGATTTTGAAATCTTCCATCACAATCTTAGCCATCAATTCCTCTCCTAAAGAAGTTCACCAATCTCTGTGATTGAGGACCAGGAAGCTCAATGATAAATTGCAGTTTTGTTTTCTGTGCATGTGAAGATTATTTTTCAGCGATAAACATGTGGCAATCCTCACTGACTGCTTGGACTCTGGAGACCACATCAGGAAGCAGATTCTTCACCTTATTTGGTCCAAGGGTGGTGAAAAATTCTCACTTATTTCCTTTGATGGTGAAGTGGAGATGGAAGTAACAATGGATGTCCATCACTTTGACGGGCGAGGTTGGGGCCCGTCAATTTTTAGCCACGTCGCAGACGCTGCTCATAGAGTGCCCGCTGCTGTTGTTATTGTTCTTCTTCTTCTCCTTGTTCTTCTTCTTCTTGTTGTTCTTGCAGAGAAGACAAAACCTCGAAGCTCCACCCATTCTGGGAACCATAGCTCCACCCATTTTGGGAGAGGCTTCATAAAAACAAATATCCACCCTTTTATTAACTCGCATAGCTTTGAGGCCTGTTTTGTAGGCCCGTGGTGTCTTCCTCTCTCACACAGTTTTATTTCAAATCAAATTCGATATATCATTTCTTTTTTCACAGTCGCTAACATAGTTTTAGACTCGGTTGAAAAAAAACGGGAAGAAAATCCGATGAAAGTTGCCCTTTATAGAACAAAATGAATGCTCAAAGGCCTGTAACTTCAAGTCCATTGAGATATATATTTTTTAGATCGCGGCATGGTCAGTCATACACCGCCAGAAATAAGAGACGGGAAAATGCCGAGATATATTAAAAATTCGTCCATTTGATGACAATCGTCACGATGAAATATTTAATTTATACGTCATCACAATAATGTGGAGAGAGGTGCATAGCTTCGTTCACGTGTCGCCACACACGGGAAATTGCCGAGATATATTTTTTTTAAATCGCGGCATGGTCATTCATACACCACCTGAAATAACAGACGGGAAAATGCCGAGATATATTAAAAATTCGTCGCCACACATGGGAAATTGCCGAGATATATTTTCACTTTGCACAAAAATAACATCAAGTAATCGAATCAATAGGAATGTCCTGTGCCTATAACGTCGACGTTATAGGCACAGCTGCATCTAGGCATTGTGTAACATCGACGCGGCTTTTGTTTTAATGAAAACTTTTTGTATTGTTTCCTTTGGTGGGCATTGTTGTGGATGTGTTAGTTTTATATCTTTTTTTTTTCATTCATACAGAGATATCCTTGTTGTCTTTCGATTGTCAGAGGAAGGACCTTTTTAGGTGTTGTATTGTTTTTTATATGGTTCAATCACGACTACATTTTATGAGCAACTGTCTTGCAACTTACATGAGATATATGTCCTTTCTCGTGGAGAGTAAGTGTGGTCCAAACCTCACCCAAGTGGGCGACCTCACCTCGCTGCGCCTTATAAAGGTGGGGCGAGGTATCAAGCCCTGTCGGCGGGGGGCTTCACCCCTCCCCGCCTTACATAGGTGGGGCGAGTATGCGGGAGGCCTGACCCCGCCCTGCCTTGCATATACTTGAGCTCAATTCTGTGTTAAAAAAGGTATATATATATATATATATATATTGTTGTGGATATGAGAATGTTTTTTTTTTTTTGTTGTGTAATGAATTGTTGTAAAATGTCACCCTCCTTCCTGCATTTGTTGTTGTATAAAGGTCAAAGGGCGTTCCCGTAGTTAATTCCATAAAACATACACGAAGGACACCATATATCCCGGTTCGGTAGTTATATCCTTATTATGTGTATTAGTGTAAGGCTGTGTCTTCCATTAATTTAAATACTCCATTGCACCAAGTGAAATAAGAGTAGATTCCCTTCACCTTCCCCTTCCAACAATTGCCAACTGTTCCCTCCGCGACTCCATTCGCCACGAGGTCGGCTCGGAGAAGAAGGGGGAGGAGCCGCCGAATCCTGGGCGTGCCCGCCCATCGTCATCAAGGGCGGAGCCAGAGGGCCGTGCCGACCAATCAGGGCCGAGGCGAGCTCACCGATGGGCGTGTTCTAGAGGCCGGCGGCTTGATTGCCCGGGGGGGTTATAAAGAGCACGCGCGGAAGCCGTTAAGAAGAAGTGCGCACGAGGGCGAAGCAAGAGAGGAACGTCCTGAGAGAGATACGTCCTAAGATATACGTCCAAAGAGATACATGCAGAGATACGTGCGACGATCAAGTGCAAGCGAGTCAGAGCGGCGAAGTGCGAAGTGCCAAGTAGGGAAAGTGCCGAGTGCGCAGAGCCAAGTGCAAGAGAGTTCAAAGGAGCAGCTTTGGAGAGCGAACGGTGCACCGGAGGGGCTTCGCCGTGCAGATTGGAACTGCGGCTGTTTTGGCGATCCCAGCTCGGGTATTGACGGCAGCTATCCGCTTCCGGCCCGACCGATCCCCGCTGAACTTTCCTCCCCCACCAAGCCATTCCTCCTTCCGATCCTCCCTGCCTGCAAATTCCCAATTCGTGTGAGTCCGTCTTTCGTTTGTTCTGTCCAGGGTTCAAAGTAAGACTGCCATAGATAAGCTAAGTTTCACTTTGTCCGCTTCTTCTTCTTCTGTTTTTATTTTATTATCCTTCCTTCTCCTTGGTTTCTTTGATTGTGTAAATAGTAGAAATAAATTTAGTAGCATTTCCAACCTTTTTGCTTTGGTGTTCTTCTTCTTCACAACCTTCGCTTTAGTCTTTTCCCCATTGAATATCTGTGGCGCGATTCGGCCAACGTTCAGGAATCGGGTTAGTCGGGGTAACTGTTCGGGCGCGGCGGCCATCCGCTCGGCAAACAACATCCTCGCCGCGGTCCCGTAACAATATACTCGATCTCGATTCTGTGTACAAAAAAAATAAATACATGATGATGTGACTGTGTGTATGAATGATGCATTATAATGTGAATGTGCGTACTAATGATGCATTATGATGTGACTGTGTGTATTAATGATGTATTTTAATGTGAATATGTGTACGAATGATGCATTATGATGTCAATATGTGGACTAATGATGCATTATAATGTGAATATGTGTATTAATGGTGTATTATAATGTGAATATGTGCACTAATGATGTATCATTATGTGAATTTGTGCATTAATGATGCATTATAATGTGAATATGTGTACTAATGATGCATTATGATGTGACTGTGTGTATTAATGGTGTATTATAATATGAATATGCACACTAATGATGCATTATAATGTGAATATGTGCACTAATGATGTATCATTATGTGAATTTGTGCATTAATGATGCATTATAATGTGAATATGTGTACTAATGATGCATTATGATGTGACTGTGTGTATTAATGGTGTATTATAATATGAATATGCATACTAATGATGCATTATGATGTGACTGTGTGTATTAATGGTGTATTATAATGTGAATATGTGTACTAATGATGTATCATTATGTGAATATGTGTACTAATGATGCATTATGATGTGAATATGTGTACTAATGATGTATCATTATGTGAATATGTGTACTAATGATGCATTATGATGTGACGATGTGTATTAATGATGTTTTATCATGTGGATATGTGTACTAATGATGTATCATTATGTGAATATGTGTACTAATGATGCATTATGATGTGAATATGTGTACTAATGATGCATTATAATGTGAATATGTGTACTAATGATGCATTATGATGTGACTGTGTGTTTTATTGATGTATTATCATGTGAATATGTGTACTAATGATGTGACGATGTGTATTAATGATGTTTTATCATGTGGATATGTGTACTAATGATGCATTATGATGTGACTGTGTGTATTAATGATGTATTATAATGTGAATATGTGTACTAATGATGTATCATGATGTGAATATGTGTACTAATGATGCATTATGATGTGAATATGTGTACTAATGATGCATTATAATGTGAATATGTGTTCTTATGATGCATTATGATGTGAATATGTGTACTAATGATGCATTATGATGTGAATATGTGCACTAATGATGCATTATAATGTGAATATGTGTACTAATGACGCATAATGATGTGAATATGTGTAATAATGATGCATTATAATGTGAATATGTGTACTAATGATGCATTATGACGTGAATATGTGCACTAATGATGCATTATAATGTGAATATGTGTACTAATGACGCATTATGATGTGAATATGTGTACTAATGATGCATTATGATGTGAATATGTGCACTAATGATGCAATATAATGTGAATATGTGTACTAATGACGCATTATGATGTGAATATGTGTACTAATGATGCATTATAATGTGAATATGTTTCCTAATGATGCATTATGATGTGACTGTGTGTATTAATTGATGTATTATCATGTGAATATGTGTACTAATGATGTTTTATCACGTGGATATGTGTACTAATGATGCATTATGATGTGAATATGTGTACTAATGACGCATTATGATGTGAATATGTGTACTAATGATGCATTATGATGTGACTGTGTGCACTAATGATGCATTATGATGTGAATATGTGTACTAATGACGCATTATGATGTGAATATGTGTACTAATGATGCATTATGATGTGACTGTGTGCACTAATGATGCATTATGATGTGAATATGTGTACTAATGATGTATTATAATGTGAATATGTGTATTAATGATGTATTATAATATGAATATGTTTATTAATAATGTATTATAATGTGAATATGTTTATTAATGATGTATTATTATGTGAATATGTGTATTAATGATGTATTAAAATGTGAATATGTGCACTAATGATGTATTATAATGTGAATATGTTTATTAATGATGTATTATAATGTGAATATGTGTATTAATGATGTATTAAAATGTGAATATGTGCACTAATGATATATTATAATGTGAATATGTTTATCAATGATGTATTACAATGTGAATATGAATAACCCAGAGGACCCCGGAGGAGGAGGTACGAATCCGAGAGGATACCCAGAGGACCTCGGAGGAGGAGCTATGAATCCGAGAGGACACCCAGAGGACCTCGGAGGAGGAGCTACAAATCCGAGAGGATACCCAGAGGACCTCGGAGGAGGAGCTACAAATCCAAGAGGATAACCATAGGACCCCGGAGGAGGAGCTACGAATCCGAGAGGATAACCAGAGGACTTCGAAGGAGGAGCTACGAATCCGAGAGGATACCCAGAGGACCTCGGAGGAGGAGCTACGAATCCGAGAGGATATCCAGAGGACCTCGGAGGAGGAACTACGAATCCGAGAGGATACCCAGAGGACCTCGGAGGAGGAGCTACAAATCCGAGAGGATACCCAGAGGACCTCGGAGGAGGAGCTATGAATCTGAGAGGATACCCAGAGGACCTCAGAGGAGGAGCTACGAATCCGAGAGGATACCCAGAGGACCTCGGAGGAGGAGCTACACCGCCGAGAGGATACCCAGAGGACCTCGGAGGCGGAGCTATGAATATTAGAGCATACCCAGAAGACCTTGGAGGCGGAGCTACGAATCCGAGAGCTTACCCAGAGGACCTTGGAGGCGGAGCTACGAATCCGAGAGGATACCCAGAGGACCTAGGAGGAGGAGATACGAATCAGAGAGGATACCCAGAGGACCTCGGAGGAGGAGCTTCGAATCCAAGAAGATACCCAGAGGACCTCGGAGGAGGAGCTACGAATCCGAGAGGATACCTAGAGGACCTCGGAGGAGGAGCTATGAATCCGAGAGGATAACCATAGGACCCCGGAGGAGGAGCTACGAATCCGAGAGGATAACCAGAGGACTTCGAAGGAGGAGCTACGAATCCGAGAGGATACCTAGAGGACCTCGGAGGAGGAGCTACGAATCCGAGAGGATACCCAGAGGACCTCGGAGGAGGAGCTACAAATCCGAGAGGATACCCAGAGGACCTCGGAGAAGGAGCTATGAATCCGAGAGGATACCCAGAGGACCTCGGAGGAGGAGCTACGAATCCGAGAGGCTACACAGAGGACCTCGGAGGAGGAGCTACACCGCCGAGAGGATACCCAGAGGACCTCGGAGGCGGAGCTATGAAAATTAGAGCATACCCAGAAGACCTTGGAGGCGGAGCTACGAATCCGAGAGCTTACCCAGAGGACCTTGGAGGCGGAGCTACGATTCCGAGAGGATACCCAGAGGACCTCGGATGAGAGCTACGAATCCGAGAGGATACCCAGAGGACCTCGGATGAGGAGCTATGAATCCGAGAGGATACCCAGAGGACCTCGGAGGAGGAGCTATGCCGACGAGAGGATACCCAGAGGACCTTGGAGGAGGAGCTACGCCATTGAGAGGATACCCATAGGACCTCGGAGGAGGAGCTACGACTCCGGGAGGATACCCAGAGGACCTCAGAGGAGGAGTTACGTATCCGAGAGGATACCCAGATGACCTCGGAGGAGGAGGTATACCGCCGAGAGCATACCCAGAGGACCTTGGAGATGGAGCTACGAATCCGAGAGCATATCCAGAGGACCTTGGAGGCGGAGCTACGAATACGAGAGGCGAGGACTCGGGCTCTGTCAGTGGGCTGCCTCAACCATTCCCGTCTTATATAGGGGGGACGAGTATGCCGTAGGCCTTACCCCACCCTGCCTGATATATATATACTTGAACTCGATTCTGTCTACAAAAACAAACAAACAAAAAAAAACCTCATCCCTCCCCACCTTATATAGGCGGAGGAGTTTGCGGGCTTTGTCGGCGTGCGACCTAACCCCACCCCGCCTTATATAGGTGGGGCAAGGACTCGAGATCTGTCAGCGGGCGGCCTCACCCATCCCCGCCTTCTAGAGGTGGGGCGAATATGCAGGTCGCAGGAGGCTTTAACCCGCCCTGCCTTATTTAGGTGGGGCAACCACTCGGGTTCAGTCGCCGGGCTGTCCCACCCCGCCGCGCATTTTATTTTTTATAAAAGACCTCGATATAATGTGCATGTTTCCACACCAAAATAAGATTTGAAATTTAAATTTAATATGTCCATCCTTTGCTCTTATGTTGTATTTTGATGATTGTTTTAGTTTATTAACTGATTGCAAAGTGTTTAACATGAAAGATTTCGCAAACGGATATTGGTTTTATTTTTGGAGTCCACTGAAGTTTATTCTTTGAAACTGTTTTCATGTTGAATCAATGCAATGGGACATTTTCAATCAATACTCAATAATCTGTTTTTGGAAGATAGTTTCAATTTGATGGTAAAATACTTGTGCACTGGTGCAAACAATAGGGCCATTATAGTTGTAAAAACATCAGCATTTACATGTTCTTGACTTTATTATTTTCACCAGTATCCTGACATGTTTTGGATTTTGAAATCTTCCATCACAATCTTCGCCATCAATTCCTCTCCTAAATAAGTTCACCAATCTCTGTGATTGAGGACCAGGAAGCTCAATGATAAATTGCAGTTTTGTTTTCTGTGCATGTGAAGATTATTTTTCAGCGATAAACATGTGGCAACCCTCATTGACTGATTGGACTCTGGAGACCACATCAGGAAGCAGATTCTTCACCTTATTTTGTCCAAAGTTGGTGAAAAATTCTCACTTATTTCCTTTGATGGTGAAGTGGAGATGGAAGTAATAATGGATGTCCATCACTTTGACGGGCGAGGTTGGGGCCCGTCAATTTTTTCCTTTGGTGGGCATGGTTGTGGATGTCTTAGCTTTATATCTTGTTTTTTCATTCATTCAGAGATATCCTTGTTGTCTTTCGATTGTCAGAGGAAGGACCTTTTTAGGTGTTGTATTGTTTTTATATGGTTCAATCACGACTACATTTTATGAGAAACTGTCTTGCAACTTACATGAGATATATGTCCTTTCTCGTGGAGAGTAAGTGTGGTCCAACCCTCACCCAAGTGGGCGACCTCACCTCGCTGCACCTTATAAAGGTGGGGCAAGGAATCAAGCCCTGTCGGCGGGGGCCTCACCCCTCCCCGCCTTACATAGGTGGGGCGAGTATGCTGGAGGGCTGACCTTGCTCTGCCTTGTATATACTTGAGCTCAATTCTGTGTTTAAAAAATGTATATATGTATCTATATTATAATAGGTTACGGTGATTCTGTTGGACGTCTGTCCGGGGGTGTGGCTTCATCCGTTTGCAGAGTAGCTCCACCCGTAGCTCCACCCATTCTTGGAGAGGCTTCATGTAAACAAATATCCTCCATTTTATGAACTCGAATGGCTTTGAGGCCTGTTTAGTTAGGCCCGTGCTGTCTTTCTCTCTCACACAGGTTTATTTCAATTCTAATTCGATATATCATTTCATTTTTAACAGTCGCTAACATTGTGTTAGACTCGGTTGAAAAAAAACGGGAAGAGAATCCCAAGAAAGTTTCCGTTTATAGAACGAAATGATTTCTCAAAGGCCTGTAAACTAAACGCCCATTTTATCGAATTCACCATCTGATTTAATTTTTATCGATGGTTTTCGACTCGGTGTCAGAAATAATTGAGAACATTCACAGACGCACGGGAAATTGCCGAGATATATTTATAACAAGTACAAAAAGTTTTAATTAAAACAAAAGCCGCGTCGATGCTACACAATGCCTCGATGCAGCTGTGCCTATAACGTCGATGTTATAGGCACAGGACATTCCTATTGATTCGATTACTTGATGTTATTTTTGTGCAAAGTGAAAATATATCTCGGCAATTTCCTGTGTGTGGCGACGAATTTTTAATATATCTCGGCATTTTCCCGTCTGTTATTTCAGGCGGTGTATGACTGACCATGCCGCGATTTAAAAAAAATATATCTCGGCAATTTCCCGTGTGTGGCGACATGTGAACGAAGCTATGCTCCTCTCTCCACATTATTGTGACGACGTATAAATTAAATATTTCATCGTGACGATTGTCATCAAATGGACGAATTTTTAATATATCTCGGCATTTTCCCATCTGTTATTTCAGGCGGTGTATGACTGACCATGCCGCGATTTAAAAAATATATATCTCGGCAATTTCCCGTATGTGGCGACACGTGAACGAAGCTATGCTCCTCTCTCCACATTATTGTGACGACGTATAAATTAAATATTTCATCGTGATGATTGTCATCAAATGGACGAATTTTTAATATATCTCGGCATTTTCCCGTCTGTTATTTCGGGCGGTGTATGACTGACCATGCCGCGATTTAAACAAAATATATATATCTCGGCATTTTCCCACCTGTTATTTCGGGCGGCGTATGACTGACCATGCCGCGATTTAAAAAAAAAAAATCTCAATGGACTTGAAGTTACAGGCCTTTGAGAATTCATTTCGTGCTATAAAGGGCAACTTTCATCGGATTTTCTTCCCGTTTTTTTTCAACCGAGTCTAAAACTATGTTAGCGACTGTGAAAAATGAAATGATATATCGAATTTGATTTGAAAGAAAACTGTGTGAGAGAGGAAGACACCACAGGCCTACAAAACAGGCCTCAAAGCTATGTGAGTTAATAAAATGGTGGATATTTGTTTATATGAAGCCGCTCCCACAATGGGTGGAGCTATGGTTCCCAGAATGGGTGGAGCTTTGAGGTTTTGTCTTCTCTGCAAGAACAAGAACAAGAAGAAGAAGAAGAACAACAACAACAGCAGAGGGCACTCTATGACCAGCGTCTGCGACGCGGCTAAAAAAATCGCGCCATGATGATACACAAAAATACACCGCCTAAAATAACAGTTGGGGAAAATGTCGACATATATTAAAAATTTGCTTTTTCTTTTCGTTAAGATATATTACTTTTACGTTTTATGAGAGTCGGCACAAAAACGACATATATCTTCGTTCTTTCTTATTTCATTCAACATTATTATCCGCAAGTAAAATATGTTTCACGAAATTACCGAGAGATATGCCTTCGTTTTTTTTTATTAGTTATGTGCGCATACACTTTAAATAGGTTTGGCAATAGGGGTTGGCGAGGAGTGTGAGGGGTTGTAGAGGGGTGTGAGGAGGTATTGGAGAGGAGTGCGAGGAGGCATTGGAGAGGAGTGCAAGGAGGAATTGGAGAGGAATGCGAGGAGGTATTTGAGAGGAATGCGAGGAGGTATTGGAGAGGAATGCGAGGAGTTATTGGAGAGGAGGGCGAGGAGGTATTGGAGAGGAGTGCGAGGAGGTATTGGAGAGGAGTGCGAGGAGGTATTGGAGAGGAGTGTGAGGAGGTATTGGAGAGGAGTGCGAGAAGGTATTGGAGAGGAGTGCGAGGAGGTATTGGAGAGGAGTGTGAGGAGGTCTTGGAGAGGAGTGTGAGGGGTTGGAGAGGAGTGTGAGGGGTTGGCGAGGAGTGTGAGGGGTTGTAGAGGAGTGTGATGGGTTGCAGAGGAGTGTGAGGGATTGGAGAGGAGTGTGAGGGATTGGAGAGGAGTGTGAGGGATTGGAGAGGAGTGTGCGGGATTGGAGAGGAGTGTGCGGGATTGGAGAAGAGTGTGCGGGATTGGAGAGGAGTGTGCGGGATTGGAGAGGAGTGTGCGGGATTGGAGAGGAGTGTGCGGGATTGGAGAGGAGTGTGCGGGATTGGAGAGGAGTGTGCGGGATTGGAGAAGAGTGTGCGGGATTGGAGAAGAGTGTGCGGGATTGGAGAGGAGTGTGCGGGATTGGAGAGGAGTGTGCGGGATTGGAGAGGAGTGTGAGGGATTTGAGAGGCGTGCGAGGGATTGGAGAGGAGTGTGAGGGATTGGAGAGGAGTGTGAGGGATTGGAGAGGAGTGTGAGGGATTGGATAGGAGTGTGAGGGATTGGAGAGGAGTGTGAGGGATTGGAGAGGAGTGTGAGGGTTTGGAGAGGAGTGCGAGGAGGTATTGGAGAGGAGTGTGAGGAGGTATTGGAGAGGAGTGTGAGGAGGAGTGGTATTGGAGAGGCGTGAGGGTAGAGAGCAGTGAGGGGGTCACATATTATGTGAAATAAATAAGTTGTGTTCATTACACCATTTTAACCATTTTGTAAAATTTAATGTGCAGCATCTAAATCAAGATGTCCAAATGTCACACACCATACCCATGGGATTCCCACGGGTGACCCCACGAGTATATATATACTCGATCTCGATTCTGTGTACAAAAAAAATAAATACCTGATGATGTGACTGTGTGTATGAATGATGCATTCTAATGTGAATGTGCGTACTAATGATGCATTATGATGTGACTGTGTGTTTTAGTGATGTATTATAATGTGAATGTGCGTACTAATGATGCATTATGATGTGACTGTGTGTATTAATGATGTATTATAATGTGAATATGTGTACTAATGATGCATGATAATGTGAACATGTGTACTAATGATGCATTATGATGTGAATATGTGTACTAATGACGCATTATGATGTGACTGTGTGTATTAATGATGTATTATCATGTGAATATGTGTACTAATGATGCATTATGATGTGAATATGTGTGCTAATGATGCATTATAATGTGAATATGTGTATTAATGGTGTATTATAATGTGAATATGTGCACTAATGATGTATCATTATGTGAATTTGTGCATTAATGATGCATTATGATGTGAATATGTGTACTAATGATGCATTATGATGTGAATATGTGTACTAATGATGCATTATAATGTAAATATGTGTACTAATGACGCATTATGATGTGAATATGTGTACTAATGACGCATTATGATGTGAATATGTGGACTAATGATGATTATAATGTGAATATGTGTACTAATGATGCATTATGACGTGAATATGTGCACTAATGATGCATAATAATGTGACTATGTGTACTAATTATGTATTATGACATGAATATGTGCACTAATGATGCATTATAATGTGAATATGTTTACTAATGATGCATTATGACATGAATATGTGTACTAATGATGCATTATAATGTGAATATGTGTACTAATGACGCATTATAATGTGAATATGTTTACTAATGATGCATTATGGCATGAATATGTGTACTAATGATGTATTATAATGTGAATATGTGTATTAATGGTGTATTATAATGTGGATATGTGTACGAATGATGTATCATTATGTGAATATGTGTACTAATGACGCATTATGATGTGAATATGTGCACTAATGATGCATTATAATGTGAATATGTGTTCTATTGATGCATTATGATGTGAATATGTGTACCCATGAGGCATTATGATGTGAATATGTGTACTAATGATGCATTATAATGTGAATATGTGTACTCATGATGTATTATCATGTGAATATGTGTACTCATGATGCATTATAAAGTGATTATGTGTATTAATGATGTATTATAATGTGAATATGTGTACTAATGATGCATTATGATGTGACGATGTGTATTAATGATGTATTATCATGTGAATATGTGTACTAATGATGCATTATGATGTGACTGTGTGTATTAATGATGTATTATAATGTGAATATGTGTATTAATGGTGTATTATAATGTGAATATGTGTGCTAATGATGTATCATTATGTGAATATGTGTAATAATGACGCAGTATGATGTGAATATGTGGACTAATGATGCATTATAATGTGAATATGTGTTCTAATGATGCATTATGATGTGAATATGTGCACTAATGATGCATTATGATGTGAATATGTGTACTAATGATGCATTATAATGTGAATATGTCTACTAATGATGAATTATGATGTGAATATGTGTGCTAATGATGCTTTATAATGTGAATATGTGTACTAATGATGCATTATGATGTGAATATGTGTACTAATGACGCATTACGATGTGAAACGTTTGATGTTTGATGTGAAAATGTGTACTAATGATGCATTATGATGTGAATATGTGTACTAGTGATGCATTATAATGTGACTGTGTGTATTAATGATGTATTATAATGTGAATATGTGTATTAATGGTGTATTATAATATGGATATGTGTACTAATGATGTATCATTATGTGAATATGTGTACTAATGATGCATTATGATGTGAATATGTGCACTAATGATGCATTATAATGTGAATATGTGTTCTATTGATGCATTATGATGTGAATATGTTTACTAATGATGCATTATGATGTGAATATGTGCACTAATGATGCATTATAATGTGAATATGTGCACAAATGACGCATTATGATGTGAATATGTGCAATAATGATGCATTATAATGTGAATATGTGTACTAATGATGCATTATGACGTGAATATGTGCACTAATGATGCATTATAATGTGAATATGTGTACTAATGACGCATTATGATGTGACGATGTGTATTAATGATGTTTTATCATGTGGATATGTGTACTAATGATGCATTATGATGTGACTGTGTGTATTAATGATGTATTATAATGTGAATATGTGTACTAATGATGTATCATGATGTGAATATGTGTACTAACTAATGATGCATTATGATGTGAATATGTGTACTAATGATGCATTATAATGTGAATATGTGTTCTAATGATGCATTATGATGTGAATATGTGTACTAATGATGCATTATGATGTGAATATGTGCACTAATGATGCATTATATTGTGAATATGTGTACTAATGACGCATTATGATGTGAATATGTGTAATAATGATGCATTATAATGTGAATATGTGTACTAATGATGCATTATGATGTGAATATGTGCACTAATGATGCATTATAATGTGAATATGAGTACTAATGACGCATTATGATGTGAATATGTGTACTAATGATGCATTATGATGTGAATATGTGTACTAATGATGCATTATAATGTGAATATGTGCACTAATGACGCATTATGATGTGAATATGTGTACTAATGATGCATTATAATGTGAATATGTGTCCTAATGATGCATTATGATGTGACTGTGTGTATTAATTGATGTATTATCATGTGAATATGTGCACTAATGATGCATTATAATGTGAATATGTGTTCTAATGATGCATTATGATGTGAATATGTGTACTAATGATGCATTATGATGTGAATATGTGCACTAATGATGCATTATAATGTGAATATGTGTACTAATGATGCATTATGACGTGAATATGTGCACTAATGATGCATTATAATGTGAATATGTGTACTAATGACACATTATGATGTGAATATGTGTACTAATGATGCATTATGATGTGAATATGTGTACTAATGATGCATTATAATGTGAATATGTGTACTAATGACGCATTATGATGTGAATATGTGCACTAATGATGGATTATAATGTGAATATGTGTATTAATGGTGTATTATAATGTGAATATGTGCACTAATGATGTATCATTATGTGAATTTGTGCATTATTGATGCATTATAATGTGAATATGTGTACTAATGATGCATTATGATGTGACTGTGTGTATTAATGGTGTATTATAAAGTGAATATGTGCACGAATGATGTATCATTATGTGAATTTGTGCATTAATGAGCATTATGATGTGAATATGCATACTAATGATGCATTATGATGTGACTGTGTGCATTAATGGTGTATTCTATAATGAATATGCATACTAATGATGCATTATGATGTGACTGTGTGTACTAATGATGTATCATTATGCGAATTTGTGCATTAATGATGCATTATAATGCGAATATGCGTACTAATGATGCATTATGATGTGACTATGCATTAATGATGCATTATAATGTGAATATGTGTACTAATGATGCGTTATGATGTGACTGTGTGCATTAATGATGTATTATAATGTGAATGTGTGTACTAATGATGTATCATTATGTGAATTTGTGCATTAATGATGCATTATGATGTGAATATGTGTACTAATGATGCATTATGATGTGACTGTGTGTATTAATGATGTATATAATGTGAATATGTGTACAAATGATGCATTATGATGTGACGATGTGTATTAATGATGTTTTATCATGTGCGTATGTGTACGAATGATGCATTATAATGTGAATATGTGTACTAATGATGCATTATAATGTGAATATGTGTTCTAATGATGCATTATGATGTGAATATGTGAACTAATAATGCATTATAATGTGAATATGTGTACTAATGATGCATTATAATGTGAATATGTGTACTAATGATGTATCATTATGTGAATATGTGTACAAATGATGCATTATAATGTGAATATGTGTACTAATGATGCATTATGATGTGAATATGTGTTCTAATGATGCATTATGATGTGAATATGTGCACTAATGATGCATTATAATGTGAATATGTGTACTAATGATGTATCATTATGTGAATACGTGTACTAATGATGCATTATAATGTGAATATGTGTACTCATGATGCATTATAATGTGAATATGTGTACTATTGATGTATTATAATGTGAATATGTGTACTAATGATGCATTATAATGTGAATATGTGTTCTAATGATGCATTATGATGTGAATATGTGTACTAATGACGCATTATGATGTGAATATGTGTACTAATGATGCATTATAATGTGAATATGTGTTCCAATGATGTATCATTATGTGCCTATGTGTGCTAATGATGCATTATAATGTGAATATGTGTACTAATGATCTATCATTTTGTGAATATGTGTACTAATGATGCATTATAATGTGAATATGTGTTCTAATGATGCATTATAATGTGAATATGTGTTCTAATGATGCATTATGATGTGAATATGTGTACTAATGATGCATTATAATGTGAATATGTGTACTAATGATGTATCATTATGTGCATATGTGTGCTAATGATGCATTATAATGTGAATATGTGTACTAATGATGCATTATAATGTGAATATGTGTTCTAATGATGCATTATGATGTGAATATGTGTACTAATGATGCATTATGATGTGAATATGTGTACTAATGATGCATTATGATGTGAATATGTGTACTAATGATGCATTACGATGTGAATATGTGGTCTAATGATGCATTATAATGTGAATATGTGTACCAATGACGCATTATGATGTGAATATGTGTACTAATGATGCATTATAATGTGAATATGTGTACTAATGATGCATTATGATGTGACTGTGTGTATTAATGATGTATTATCATGTGAATATGTGTCCTAATGATGCATTATGATGTGACGATGTGTACTTATGATGTTTTATCATGTGGATATGTGTACTAATGATGCATTATGATGTGAATATGTGTACTAATGATGCATTATAATGTGAATATGTGTGATGATGATGTATTATAATGTGAATATGTGTATTAATGATGCATTATGATGTGAATATGTGTACTAATGATGCATTATAATGTGAATATGTGTATTAATGATGTATTAAAATGTGAATATGTGCAATAATGATGTATTATAATGTGAATATGTTTATTAATGATGTATTTTAATGTGAAGATGAATAACCCAGAGGACCTCGGAGGAGGAGCTACGAATCCGAGAGGATACCCAGAGAACCTCAGAGGAGGAGCTACGAATCCGAGAGGATACCCAGAGGACCTCGGAGGAGGAGCTACGAATCTGAGAGGATACCCAGAGGACCTTGGAGGAGGAGCTACGAATCCGAGAGGATACCCAGAGGACCTCGGAGGAGGAGCTACAAATCCGAGAGGATACCCAGAGGACCTTGGAGGAGGAGCTATGAATCTGAGAGGATACCCAGAGGACCTCGGAGGAGGAGCTACGAATCCGAGAGGATACCCAGAGGACCTCGGAGGAGGAGCCACGAATCCGAGAGGATACCCAGAGGACCTCGGAGGAGGAGCTACGAATCCGAGAGTATACCAAGAGGACCTCGGAGGAGGAGCTACGCCACCGAGAGGATACCCAGTGGACCTCGGAGGTGGAGCTACGAATCCGAGAGCATACCCAGAGGACCTTGGAGGCAGAGCTACGAATCCGAGAGCATACCCAGAGGACCTTAGAGGCGGAGCTACGAATCCGAGAGGATACCCAGAGGACCTCGGATGAGGAGCTACGAATCCGAGGGGATACCCAGAGGACCTCGGATGAGGTGCTACGAAACCGAGAGGATACCCAGATGACCTCGGAGGAGGAGTTACGCCACCGAGAGGATACCCAGAGGACCTCGGAGGAGGAGCTACGCCGTCGAGAGGATACCCAGAGGACCTCGGAGGAGGAGCTACGAATGCGAGACGATACCCAGAGGACATCGGAGGAGGAGCTACGAATCCGAGAGGAAACCCAGAGGACCTCGGAGGAGGAGCTACGCCGCCGAGAGGCGAGGACTCGGGCTCTGTCAGCGGGCTGCCTCAACCATTCCCGGCTTATATAGGTGGGAAGAGTATGCCGTAGGCCTTACCCCGCCCTCCCTCATATGTATACCTGGGCTCGATTCTGTCGACAAAAACTGATAAAGGTGGAGGAGTTTGCGGGCTCTGCCGGCGTGTGACCTAACCCCACCTCGCCTTATATAGGTGGGGCGAGGACTCGAGCTCTGTCAGCGGGTGGCCTCACCCATCCCCGCCTTCTAGAGGTGGGGCGAGTATGCGGGAGGCTTTAACCCGCCCTGCCTTATATAGGTGGGTCAACCACTCGGGTTCAGTCGCCGGGCGGTCCCACCCCGCCCCGCATTTTATTTTTTATAAAAGTCCTCGATATAATAAATGTGTTCCCACACCAAAATAAGATTTGAAATTTTAATTGAATATGTACATCCTTTGCTCTTATGTTGTATTTTGATGATTGTATTAGTTTATTAACTGATTGCAAAGTGTTTAACATGAAAGATTTCGCAAACGGATATTGGTTTTATTTTTGGAGTCCACTGAAGTTGATTCTTTGAAACTGTTTTCATGTTGAATCAATGCTATGAGACATTTTCAATCTTTACTCTATAATCTGTTTTTGAAAGATAGTTTCAATTTGATGGTAAAATACTTGTGCATTGGTGCAAACAATAGGGCCATTATAGTTGTAAAAACATCAGCATTTACATGTTCTTGACTTTATTACTTTCACCAGTATCTTGACATGTTTTGGATTTTGAAATCTTCCATCACAATCTTAGCCATCAATTCCTCTCCTAAAGAAGTTCACCAATCTCTGTGATTGAGGACCAGGAAGCTCAATGATAAATTGCAGTTTTGTTTTCTGTGCATGTGAAGATTATTTTTCATCGATAAACATGTGGCAATCCTCACTGACTGCTTGGACTCTGGAGACCACATCAGGAAGCAGATTCTTCACCTTATTTGGTCCAAGGGTGGTTAAAAATTCTCACTTATTTCCTTTGATGGTGAAGTGGAGATGGAAGTAACAATGGATGTCCATCACGTTGACGGGCGAGGTTGGGGCCCGTCAATTTTTAGCTGCGTCACAGACGCTGCTCATAGAGTGCCCTCTGCTGTTGTTGTTGTTGTTGTTGTTGTTCTTCTTCTTGTTCTTCTTCTTCTTGTTGTTCTTGCAGAGAAGACAAAACCTCGAAGCTCCACCCATTCTGGGAACCATAGCTCCACCCATTTTGGGAGAGGCTTCATATAAACAAATATCCACCATTTTATTAACTCGCATAGCTTTGAGGCCTGTTTTGTAGGCCCGTGGTGTCTTCCTCTCTCACACAGTTTTATTTCAAATCAAATTCGATATATCATTTCATTTTTCACAGTCGCTAACATAGTTTTAGACTCAGTTGAAAAAAACGGGAAGAAAATCCGATGAAAGTTGCCCTTTATAGAACGAAATGAATTCTCAAAGGCCTGTAACTTCAAGTCCATTGAGATATATATTTTTTAAATCGCGGCATGGTCAGTCATACACCGCCCGAAATAACAGACGGGAAAATGCCGAGATATATTAAAAATTCGTCGCCACACACAGGAAATTGCCGAGATATATTTTCACTTTGCACAAAAATAACATCAAGTAATCGAATCAATAGGCATGTCCTGTGCCTATAACATTGACGTTATAGGCACAGCTGCATCTAGGCATTGTGTAACATCGACGCGGCTTTTGTTTTAATTAAAACTTTTTGTACTTGTTTCCTTTGGTGGGCATGGTTGTGGATGTCTTAATTTTATATCTTGTTTTTTCATTCATTCAGAGATATCCTTGTTGTCTTTCAATTGTCAGAGGAAGGACCTTTTTAGGTGTTGTATTGTTTTTTATATGGTTCAATCACGACTACATTTTATGAGCAACTGTCTTGCAACTTACATGAGATATATGTCCTTTCTCGTGGAGAGTAAGTGTGGTCCAACCCTCACCCAAATGGGCGACCTCACCTCGCTGCGCCTTATAAAGGTGGGGCAAGGAATCAAGCCCTGTCGGCGGGGCGCTTCACCCCTCCCCGCCTTACATAGGTGGGGCGAGTATGCGGAGGCCTGACCCCGCCCTGCCTTGTATATACTTGAGCTCAATTCTGTGTTTAAAAAATTTATATATATATATATATACTCGATCTCGATTCTGTGTACAAAAATAAAAAATACATGATGATGTGACTGTGTGGATGAATGATGCATTATAATGTGAATGTGCGTACTAATGATGCATTATGATGTGACTGTGTGTATTAATGATGTATTATAATGTGAATATGTGTACGAATGATGCATTATGATGTGAATATGTGCACTAATGATGCATTATAATGTGAATATGTGTATTAATGGTGTAATATAATGTGAATATGTGCACTAATGATGTATCATTATGTGAATTTGTGCATTAATGATGCATTATAATGTGAATATGTGTACTAATGATGCATTATGATGTGACTGTGTGTATTAATGGTGCATTATAATGTGAATATGTGCACCAATGATGTGTCATTATGTGAATTTGTGCATTAATGATGCATTATGATGTGAATATGCATACTAATGATGCATTATGATGTGACTGTGTGCATTAATGGTGTATTATAATATGAATATGCGTACTAATGATGCATTATGATGTGACTGTGTGTACTAATGATGTATCATGATGTGAATTTGTGCATTAATGATGCGTTATGATGTGAATATGCATACTAATGATGCATTATGATGTGACTGTGTGTATTAATGGTGTATTATAATGTGAATATGTGTACTTATGATGTATCATTATGTGAATTTGTGCATTAATGATGCATTATAATGTGTATATGTGTACTAATGATGCGTTATGATGTGACTGTGTGTATTAATGATGTATTATAATGTGAATGTGTGTACTAATGATGCATTATGATGTGACGATGTGTATTAATGATGTTTTATCATGTGGATATGTCGACGAATGATGTATCATTATGTGAATATGTGTACTAATGATGCATTATGATGTGAATATGTGTACTAATGATGTATCATTATGTGAATATGTGTACTAATGATGCATTATGATGTGACGATGTGTATTAATGATGTTTTATCATGTGGATATGTGTACTAATGATGTATCATTATGTGAATATGTGTACTAATGATGCATTATGATGTGAATATGTGTACTAATGATGCATTATAATGTGAATATGTGTACTAATGATGCATTATGATGTGACTGTGTGTATTAATGATGTATTATCATGTGAATATGTGTACTAATGATGTATCATGATGTGAATATGTGTACTAATGACGCATTATGATGTGAATATGTGTACTAACGATGCATTATAATGTGAATATGTGTTCTAATGATGCATTATGATGTGAATATGTGCACTAATGATGCATTATGATGTGAATATGTGCACTAATGATGCATTATAATGTGAATATGTGTACTAATGACGCATTATGATGTGAATATGTGTAATAATGATGCATTATAATGTGAATATGTGTACTAATGATGCATTATGACGTGAATATGTGTACTAATGACGCATTATGATGTGAATATGTGTACTAATGATGCATTATGATGTGAATATGTGTACTAATGATGCATTATAATGTGAATACGTGTACTAATGACGCATTATGATGTGAATATGTGTACTAATGATGCATTATAATGTGAATATGTGTCCTAATGATGCATTATAATGTGACTGTGTGTATTAATTGATGTATTATCATGTGAATATGTGTTCTAATGATGTTTTATCATGTGGATATGTGTACTAATGATGCATTATGATGTGAATATGTGTACTAACGATGCATTATGATGTGACTGTGTGCACTAATGATGCATTATGATGTGAATATGTGTACTAATGATGCATTATAATGTGAATATGTGTACTAATGATGTATTATAATGTGAATATGTGTATTAATGATGTATTATAATGTGAATATGTTTGTTAATAATGTATTATAATGTGAATATGTTTATTAATGATGTATTATAATGTGAATATGTGTATTAATGATGTATTAAAATGTGAATATGTGCACTAATGATGTATTATAATGTGAATATGTTTATTAATGATGTATTATAATGTGAATATGTGTATTAATGATGTATTAAAATGTGAATATGTGCACTAATTATGTATTATACTGTGAATATGTTTATTAATGATGTATTACAATGTGAATATGAATAACCCAGAGGACCTCGGAGGAGGAGCTACGAATCCGAGAGGATACCCAGAGGACCTCGGAGGAGGAGCTATGAATCCGAGAGGACACCCAGAGGACCTCGGAGGAGGAGCTACGAATCCGAGAGGATACCCAGAGGACCTTGGAGGAGGAGCTACGAATCTGAGAGGATACTCAGAGGACCTCAGAGGAGGAGCTATGAATCCGAGAGGATACCCAGAGGACCCCGGAGGAGGAGCTACAAATCCGAGAGGATAACCATAGGACCCCGGAGGAGGAGCTACGAATCCGAGAGGATAACCAGAGGACTTCGAAGGAGGAGCTACGAATCCGAGAGGATACCCAGAGGACCTCGGAGGAGGAGCTACGAATCCGAGAGGATACCCAGAGGACCTCGGAGGAGGAGCTACGAATCCGAGAGGATACCCAGAGGACCTCGGAGGAGGAGCTACGAAACCGAGAGGATACCCAGAGGACCATGAAGGAGGAGCTACAAATCCGAGAGGATACCCAGAGGACCTCGGAGGAGGAGCTACGAATCCGAGAGGATACCCAGAGGACCTCAGAGGAGGAGCTACGAATCCGAGAGGGTACCCAGAGGACCTCGGAGGAGGAGATACGAATCAGAGAGGATACCCAGAGGACCTCGGAGGAGGAGCTACGAATCCGAGAGGATACCTAGAGGACCTCGGAGGAGGAGCTATGAATCCGAGAGGATACCCAGAGGACCTCGGAGGAGGAGCTACACCACCGAGAGGATACCCAGAGAACCTCGGAGGAGGAGCTACGCCATCGAGAGGATACCCAGAGGACCTCGGAGGAGGAGCTACGATTCCGAGACGATACCCAGAGGACCTCGGAGGAGGAGCTACGAATCCGAGAGGAAACCCAGAGGACCTCGGAGGAGGAACTACGAATCCGAGAGGATACCCAGATGACCTCGGAGGAGGAGCTACTCCGCCGAGAGGCGAGGCCTCGGGCCCTGTCAGCGGGCTGCCTCACCCATTCCCAGCTTATTTAGGTGGGACAAGTATGCCATAGGCCTTACCCCGCCCTGCATCATATGTATACCTGAGCTCGATTCTGTCTGCAAAAACTGATAAAGGTGGAGGAGTTTGCGGGCTCTGCCGGCGTGCGACCTAACCCCACCCCGCCTTATATAGGTGGGGCGAGGACTCGAGCTCTGTCAGCGGGTGGCCTCACCCATCCCCGCCTTCTAGAGGTGGGGCGAGTATGCGGGAGGCTTTAACCCGCCGTGCCTTATATAGGTGGGGCAACCACTCGGGTTCAGTCGCCGGGCGGTCCCACCCCGCCCCGCATTTTATTTTTTATGAAAGTCCTCGATATAATAAATGTGTTTCCACACCAAAATAAGATTTGAAATTTTAATATAATATGTACATCCTTTGCTCTTATGTTGTATTTTGATGATTGTATTCGTGTATTAACTGATTGCAAAGTGTTTAACATGAAAGTTTTCGCAAACGGATATTGGTTTTATTTTTGGAGTCCACTGAAGTTGATTCTTTGAAACTGTTTTCATGTTGAATCAATGCAATGGGACATTTTCAAGCTTTACTCAATAATCTGTTTTTGAAAGATAGTTTCAATTTGATGGTAAAATACTTGTGCATTGGTGCAAACAATTGGACCATTATAGTTGTAAAAACATCAGCATTTACATGTTCTTGACATTATTACTTTCACCAGTATCTTGACATGTTTTGGATTTTGAAATCTTCCATCACAATCTTAGCCATCAATTCCTCTCCTAAAGGCGTTCACCAATCTCTGTGATTGAGGACCAGGAAGCTCAATGATAAATTGCAGTTTTGTTTTCTGTGCATGTGAAGATTATTTTTCAGCGATAAACATGTGGCAATCCTCACTGACTGCTTGGACTCTGGAGACCACATCAGGAAGCAGATTCTTCACCTTATTTGGTCCAAGGGTGGTGAAAAATTCTCACTTATTTCCTTTGATGGTGAAGTGGAGATGGAAGTAACAATGGATGTCCATCACTTTGACGGGCGAGGTTGGGGCCCGTCAATTTTTAGCCACGTCGCAGACGCTGCTCATAGAGTGCCCTCTGCTGTTGTTGTTGTTCTTCTTCTTCTTCTTGTTCTTCTTCTTGTTGTTCTTGCAGAGAAGACAAAACGTCGAAGCTCCACCCATTCTGGGAACCATAGCTCCACCCATTTTGGGAGAGGCTTCATAAAAACAAATATCCACCATTTTATTAACTCGCATAGCTTTGAGGCCTGTTTTGTAGGCCCGTGGTGTCTTCCTCTCTCACACAGTTTTATTTCAAATCAGATTCGATATATCATTTCATTTTTCACAGTCGCTAACATAGTTTTAGACTCGGTTGAAAAAAAACGGGAAGAAAATCCGATGAGAGTTGCCCTTTATAGAACGAAATGAATGCTCAAAGGCCTGTAACTTCAAGTCCATTGAGATATATATTTTTTAAATCGCGGCATGGTCAGTCATACACCGCCCGAAATAAGAGACGGGAAAATGCCGAGATATATATATTTTGTTTAAATCGTGGCATGGTCAGTCATACACCGCCCGAAATAACAGACGGGAAAATGCCGAGATATATTAAAAATTCGTCCATTTGATGACAATCGTCACGATGAAATATTTAATTTATACGTCATCACAATAATGTGGAGAGAGGAGCATAACCTCCCTCCTTTTCTTCATCCATACCACAACCACCACAGTCTTGTTGTGCTGGGTGGTAACATGCTATCCTGCCACTGCCTTGCAATCCGCAACCCTCCACAACTGTCGCTTCCTTACCACCACCAAATCCAGTTCTGTTCTGTGCTGTCCACCCCCCGAGGTAATATGGTGTCTTTACCACTTTTGAAAGAATGAACCAGCTATGGCCATTCCATTCTCGTCCACGAGCTCATGACCCTTTCTATTCCTTGTCCCCCAATCAAATTTACCAATGTGGCGGACACGAAAGCCCACTGGCGTGGTGACATCATTCCGCGCACCAAGTGGGCGTCGGCCACGCCCGAGGGGTAGGCGTGGCCTCAGGATATACACCGGGCGCGCAGCCCGGAGCAGGCCAGTGCTACAGTGACCTCTTTGAATAAAGAACATTAAACGTACCACGTTGGCCGCTTCCTCCTTGGTAGCAAGTCGTGCGCATAGCACCGCGTGCTTCATTGGTGACCTCCGACATTCGAGTCAGCCGTCGCTGACCACCCGAAACCACCGCAACAATGGCTACAAGCGCGGTCTCCATCAAGCTCCCCGAATTCTGGGAGTCACAAGCCGAAGTTTTGTTCCTGCAGGCGGAAGCCCAGTTCCGACTTCGAGGCATCACGGTGGACGAGACCATGTACTGCCACGTGGTCGCCGCCCTCGGGCCCGGCACGGCCACCCACGTCGTATCGGTCCTAAGGGATCCACCTGCCGACGGCAAGTACGAGCCGGTCAAGCGTCTCCTCCTCGCCATGTTCGGCCTTATGGTGGACGCATGGGCCGATCGCCTCTTGGACTTCCCCGAGATCGGGGACATGCGACCGTCGTCCGTATGGACCATATGCTGGCGCTCATGGGCGACGAAACCCCGAACGCTCTATTCCGGGCGTTATTTCGACGCCAGCTGCCAGCACGAGTCCGCCTCGCTTTGGCTGGTTTCGCGTTAACGGAACCCCGTGCGCTCGCTGCCGAGGCCGACAAATACTACGCGGCTTTGGACACGCAGGCGAGTCTTGGTGCGGGTGCCGCTCCCGAGGCTCCCGAGGCTCCCGAGGCTTTCCCCGATGCACCATACCTCGTGTCCGCCACCACGCCCCGCCCACCACCACCGCCGCCACCGCGAAGAAAACCGCGGCCTCCGACGCCGCAGCTGCCCACCTGGTGTTTCTTCCACGCCAAGTTCGGCCACGAGACTTGGCAGTGTCGCCCGCCGTGCTCATTCAGCAGGTCGGGAAACGGGCGAGCCGGCGCTCGGTGCCAACGGTGAGCGTCGGCAATTCAAACAGCCTTCTGTACATAACGGACACCTTGTCCGGGCGCCGTTACCTGTGCGACACGGGGGCGCAGGTGAGTGTCGTTCCTGCCGGTACGTCCGACAAGCACACCGCGGGCCGAGGTCCCGCGCTGCTTGCGGCCAATGGTACGTCTATACGCACGTACGGAAAACGCTGTCTCTCTCTGCGGTTCGGAGGGCAGGTTTTCCGTTGGTCGTTCGTTACAGCCGACGTGCCCATGGCACTGCTCGCACGGACTTCTTATGTGCTAATGGATTACTGGTCGATGTAAAGCGCAGAAGGCTTGTCCAGACTGAGACGTTCAGCTCGCTCGCGTGCGCGCTGCCTGCCTCGTTGAGCAGCTCACAGAGCGGCTCACCGAGCGGCTTGCTGAGCGGTTCCTTTCCGGCCAGGTTCATCTGTACGCTTCCGGCAGCAGACGAATTCGCCCGCCTCCTCGCGGGTTTCCCGGCCCTCACGCGGCCCACCTTTTCGGCGGGGACCGTCAAGCACGGGGTGGAACATCACATCCCCACCGCCGGGCCACCGGTCTATGCCCGGGCACGCCGCCTCGAGCCGACGAAGCTCGCCGTAGCTAAAGCGGGGTTCGCTACGCTGGAGCGGCTCGGCATCGTGCGGCGCTCCGAGAGCGTGTGGGCGTCCCCGCTCCACATCGTGCCCAACCCCGGCGGGGGATGGCGACCGTGCGGGGACTACCGGCGCCTCAACCACGCCACCACCCCCGACCGCTACCCCGTCCCCCACATCCAGGACTTCTCGCCCGGTTGGCGGGGATGTCCTTCTTTTCAAAGGTGGACCTCATACGCGGCTACCATCAGGTCCCTGTCAGGCCGGAGGACATCCCGAAGACGGCTGTCATCACGCCATTCGGGCTTTTCGAATTTCTTCGGATGCCCTTCGGTTTGAAAAATGCGGCTCAGGCGTTCCAGCGCCTCATGGACAGCATCTTGCGTGGCTTGGATTATTTGTACGTCTACCTGGACGACATCCTCGTCGCCAGCACATCCCGTGAAGAGCACCTTCGTCACCTCCGCACGCTCTTCGAACGTCTGGGCCAGCACGGCCTGATCGTGAACCCCGCCAAGTGCCGGTTCGGTGTCGCTGAAATCGACTTTTTGGGGCGCCGCGTCACCAGGCACGGGGCCGTCCCCCTACCGGCCAAGGTGGAGGCGGTGAAGGGGTTTCCGCACCCCCGCACGATCAAGGGGCTCCAGGAGTTACTGGGCATGGTAAACTTTTACCATCGGTTCCTGCCTCGCATCGCCCAGCTCCTGCGCCCCTTACACGAGGCCCTTCGAGGGAAGCCGGGCAAAGGTGACGTTACCTGGACCGAGCAGATGGACGCGGCGTTCTCGGGCGCGAAGCTCGCCTTGGCCAACGCCACCATGCTCGCGCACCCGGCACCCGATGCACCGATCGCCCTCACCACCGACGCCTCGGACTACGCGGTGGGCGCGATGCACGAGCAATGGGTGCGTGGTGCTTGGCAACCGCTGGTGTTCTTCAGCCGGCAGCTTCGCCTGCCCGAACGCCGTTACAGTACCTTCGACCGCGAGTTGCTTAGGCTTCACCTGGCGGTCAGGCACTTCCGCCATCTGCTCGAGGGCCATGCATTCACGGCCTTCGTCGACCACAAGCCGCTGGTTTTCGCGATGGGCAAGGTCGCTGAGCCGTGGTCGGCCCGGCAACAGCGTCACCTCACGGCCGTGTCCGAGTACACGACGGACATCCGACACGTCGTGGGAAAGGACAACCCGGTGGCCGACTGCCTTTCCCGGGCCGTCGCCCACGCAGTCCACCTTGGCATCGACTATGCCCGGATGGTGGCAGACCAGGCCGCCGACCCCGGGGTCCAGGCCTTGCGGACCGCCGTCACGGGCCTCCGCGTCACCGAGGTGCCCTTCGACGGCGCGGGCACGGCCCTCGTTTGCGACGTCTCCCTCGGTCGGCCTCGCCCCATCGTGCCCGCAGGCTGGCAGCGCCAGGTTTTTGACGCCATCCACGGCCTGTCCCACCCGGGCAGGAAGGCCTCCCAGAGGTTGGTCGCCGACAAGTTTGTCTGGCATGGCCTCCGGAAGGCCGTCCGCGGCTGGACCAGGACGTGCCTCGCGTGCCAGCGCGCGAAGGTGCACCGGCATACCCAGGCCCCATTGGCCCCGTTTACGGTGCCGGCACGTAGGTTCGACCACGTGCACGTGGACCTGGTGGGACCTCTGCCCCCCTCTCGGGGTTTCACCCATGTCCTTACCATGGTGGACCGCACCACCCGATGGCCGGAGGCCGTGCCTTTGGCGGCGACGACGGCGGCAGATGTCGCGCAGGCGTTCATCGCCACCTGGGTCGCCCGGTTCGGCGCCCCTTCGGACATCTCGTCCGACCGCGGCCCCCAATTCACCTCGGAGCTCTGGGCTGCGGTTGTGCGGGGGCTCGGGGTCCAGCTGCACCGAACCACGGCCTACCACCCCCAGGCCAACGGCCTGTGCGAGCGGTTCCACCGCTCATTGAAGGCCGCGCTCCGGCCACCCTCCGCGACGGCGGCTGGGTCGACAGGCTCCGCTGGGTCCTGCTGGGCCTCCGGACGGCACCCAAGGAGGACCTGCGCGCATCCGCAGCGGAGTTGGTCTTTGGACAACCGCTGCGGGTGCCGGGCGAGTTCCTCCCCGACCCCACGGCACCTTGGTCCGCGGCGCAGGAGCGTTCTGCGCTGCAGGAGACCACCTGGAGGTTCGCCCCGGTGCCGATGGCGCACCACTGGCACCCTCCTTCACACGTCGCCCCGGAGCTTCGTACCGCGGAGTACGTCTTCGTCCGGCACGATGCCCACCGGACACCACTGCGGCCCCCGTACGACGGGCCTTTCCGTGTGCTGGAGACCGGGGTGAAACATTTCACCCTGGACATCGGCGGCACTCCTGACCAGGTCTCCATAGACCGCCACAAGCCGGCCCACCTCGACGTGGACCACCCACCACCGGTGGCTCGGCCCCCGCGTCAGGGCCGCCCCCCTGCGGGCGGACCCCCGGCACCGCCCAGCACCGCAGGGGTACAGCCGGGGGCATCCCACCTGGCATCCCTGCACCCCGGACGCCGCCGGTCGCCAGAGGGCGCTTCGGCCGGGTCATCCGTTTGCCCCGCAAACTGGCCCTCCAGGTGCGCGGGAATTCTGGGGGGGCGCGTGTGGCGGACACGAAAGCCCACTGGCGTGGTGACATCATTCCGCGCACCACGTGGGCGGCGGCCACGCCCAAGGGGTAGGCGTGGCCTTAGGATCAGGATATACATCGGGCGCGCAGCCCGGTGCAGGCCAGTGCTACAGTGACCTCTTTGAATAAAGAACATTAAACTTACCGCATTGTCCGCTTCCTCCTTGGTAGCAAGTCGCGCGCGTAGCACCGCGTGCTTCACCAACACATTATTCTTCACCCGGCTCCGCTACTCCGACATGCATGTCAAAGTCCCTCGCAATGCACTGCATCACTTCCGTCTCAACCATTTACGTCATCATCTCCAGTGCATCCCCGAATTGCCGCTTCTCCGTCCAAGACCTTCCCGTTTGTAGCCCATCTACCGACAAAGCACGCACCACCATAACGCTTCTGGATCACCACCCATGCCATAACTATCTGTGCCTCCCATCTTTCCACGCTGACCACCTGCTCCCTTATCTCTTCCGATACTATTATTCCTGTGCCTTCCATCCACACCTGCATTCCCTTATTCCTACACCTTCCATATTACTCCACCCATCCACACTTGTGTTCAACTGCTTGTATGCTCCTACCAACCTCCCCACCCTGTCTCCCTTTCCATCTAGTCTCCTGTACACACAAAACTTCCAGCCTCCTACTCGGCATCATCTCCACCACCTCAACCCCTCTTCCCCGCACGCCCCCTCCCCCCCCCCAATTGATCCCACATTCAAACTACTTAGCCAAACTTCACTTCTGAACCGCTACCCGCCTGGCAGAGCTAGTACCATCCTGGTTAGTTTGGGACACTCAGGTGATCAATCAGCAAAGGCGGAGGTAAAAAAAAAAATGGAGTTCTAGAAAATTGAGCATGGACCGAATCCAAATTGTTCTATTTAAAAAATTCAAATCCATTCTTTTTAATACCAAGATGTAAAGATGCTTCACCAATGTTTTAGGTTTATTCAATATGCCATTGCTATTGACGATAACAATTGATATGAAGCCCCGCCCCTTCCATTGTGACTCACAGTGCTGTAAAGAAGCCATTCTTTTAAACATCCAACGAAGGAAGATGTGGTCCTGTTTGAAGAGGAGGAAAAACAAAAGAAGTGAAAATGAAGGGGAGAATCATCAGGTAATAATTGGATTATTGAGAATGAGACTTCATTTCGTGCTCTGTAACTAGTTTGAGTGATACCTGACAAACTACCTGCAGCATCATCCATGGTGTAAGTTACAGCAACTGTAAAGGTAACAATAAATTGGGAATGTTGAAAGATTTATAAATGTCTGCATGAAACATAGGGGCAATTCCCTTGGCGCTCACCAGGTAGAATAAACAGTATACTGCACTGACTAAAGGTATTTTAAACCAATTTCAATGGTTGCTAGAAGACATGGTTGTGGAATCATACTAACATAATCATAAGACCTCAAACAAACAAACAAACTAAAAATTCCTATTTTGGGGGACAACGCCCCCCCTCCTCCCACCCCATGTACCTCCTCAGGCCACAATTTTTCCAATGCCTTGAAATAACGTTGGTACATCACGGGTGAAGTTTGTGGTAAAGTTTTATCGGAATTGCATGTGTAGTTTCAGAGAAGAAAGCAAACACCTATTTTGGTGGGTCAAACCTGGACCCAATTTGACCCCTGTAAACCCCCCAGACTTCGATTTTCTTTGTTCCGTGAACGATCTTCGGTACATCACGGGTGGTGAAGGTTGTGGTCAAGTTTGATCGGAATAGTGTTTGTAGTTTCAGAGGAAATAGCGAATTGTTATTGTAGGGGGGTTGGGGAGGGGAGTCAAACCTGGACCCACTTTGACCCCCTTAGCCACCAATTTTTTTTAATGTCGTGAACAAACTTTAGTCACAACACAACAAATATCAATTGTTCCAAATTTGGTCGTAATCCCTTCAGCAGTTTCGGAGAAGAAGTTTCTAGTGTTGACGGTCGGGCGGAAGAAGTGGCGCATAAGATCCCCTGAACTTCGTTCCAGGTGAGCTAAAAAGAGCATCTAACATGGATCGGTGGCATCAGATAGTTACATTTTATACTCTTTACGAACTTTAAATGGTAAAAAGTTAACTTCATCAGAGGAACAATGAATGTTAACCATGTAATGTCAGATGGGTTCACTTTACAAACTTTACAATGTTTCAGTTTCACACTTATTTAATTTATTCGTGGTTCCATCTGATCAGGTTGGACACAGCAGCACAAAAACTCTGAGATCAAATCACACTACCTGTAACTTGGACCTCATAACGTAAAGCTTCGGGGACGTCTCCATATTACATACACAACAATAGCAACATTTTACCCCCATCCCTTCTCGGCCCCGACCTCACACTTTTGATCAAATACACAAAGATTTATTGTAACAATGTGAGTTTTGTGAAAAAACCGCCTTTGTAATGATAAATAGTGGGGGGGGGGGGGGGGGGGGGTAGAAAAAGTGGTCCTAGACAATGGGCCCGTCGGACTTTCATAATGAGAAGTTGCCACCTATTTAGATATGTTTTACATATGTCTCGGAACAGGAAAATTGATGTTGCCAATTTTGGAGCTGTCAAATGGCGGCCATTTTGAATTCCAAAATGGCTGCCATGATCATGCTTTTTTCTTCAATGAATACAATTATTGCTCATATTTTAAAAATAATATCAAGATTTTATCCCATAATATGAGTGAACATGAATAGGAGAGACATTATGATTTATTGTATGCATATTTAAAATAATTATAAGGTCATTTTGAATTTTATAATTATAAGCATACCTGCTGCCTCTACTACATCCATACGCACATGGCATTGGACAGAAGTTTCTGCTGTATTGTCATGCAAAGTGATCACAGCATATATTGTTCGTTAGGTAAGTTTAAGTTACAGTACTTGTTTTTAATTGTGTTTTAGGTTAAAAATTAAGTAGTTCCCAAGAAGAGGCAGATACCAAGCTCATGCTACATGCTGTTGATGCCACCAACAACGGTGCTCCCTCATTGAGAATCTATTCTCCTGATAAGGATGTCTTGGTTTTGGCTATTAGGCGCTATCCAAATCTTGCAGTAGACACTAGTATGGTAACTGGTACAGTTCCATGCATTGTCCGAGGCAGATATTACCGGAAAGTTTGCAGGCAAAGGCAAGATAACATGCTGGAAGGTTTTAGATCATTTGGATGACAACCATGACATCGTTGTAGCATTGTCCCAACTTGGTGCGACAGGCACTGTCTCAGAAGCAACAAGTGCTGCTCTTGAAGCTTACGTATGTCAGCTCTATCTTCCTAGAACAACAAAAATAACAAACGTTGCAGATGCAACATGGTGGCTCTTCAAGCGGAAACAAGCCCAAGCAGAGAATCTTCCCCCAACTAAAGCTGCACTCACACATGCCATTGCCAGAGCACATTATCAAGCCATGATATGGTATAATGACATTGTTGCATTCCCTGAAATACCATCCCCAGAGAACTATGGCTGGAACTTGGCAGATGGAATTTTCATACCAGTGATGACACATTTGCCTCCAGCTCCAGATGCCGTCACACAGTTAGTGAAATGCGGATGTGGTCGGACCCGGTGTTCCAGTCACCAATGCAAGTGCAAAAAGAATGGACTGTTTTGCACAGAAATTTGTACATGCTGTGAAGGGGAAGAACGATGCGACAATGCTTCTTCGAACCCCGAAGTTGACTCTGACAATGAAGAGAACAGTGATGATGATGATGATGTTTAATACGGCTATGAAAGTAGCAAACTTGCAACAAGTTCATGTAGTTCCATTCTACATGGTTAAGACTGCATTTGTTGGACATGCGGTTGCAAGGTGTGTATAGTAGATGTGGGTGTGGCTATTGTGTCTGGGTTATGTGGGGTGTGTGCTGGTACTGCGAGCGCATGATACTGCACCTCATACATTTGTTATCCTCTGAAATGGATATTTAAATATTGAAGCTTGTAGAGTTAAAGTCTACAAATTAAGTCCATAGAAGTGACTGTGTTTATCGTTTTCTATACGAGCTAAGGTGTGTATCTGAGTACCAGTTGCTTAGGTGAGTGTGTAACTGTGCAAAAAAGTTTGAGAAAAATACGGTTAGGTATCGTTTTTAGATAGCACGTGTTACCACAATATCTAAAGGGGGATGGTCCGATTTCATCACATGCAGTTTTCACATTGATTGAATGGCTTTGACCCTCCACCCCAACTGTGAAGTTTCATGCTGGTATTTCAATCGTTTTGACAAGAGAGCTAAAAATGTGCATTTGCAAGCCCCATAGAATACTGTGGTTCAACTAATTGGTTGTTGAACCAATTACTTGTTTTTACTTACATTGATATTACTTACATTGATTTTGAAGTGTTAACAACAATGAAAACCTATCATTTTGCTTTCAAAATTGAGGTAAAATACTTTCATTGAAACTAACCAAGCGAAAAATAGTGGCAAAACATCGGCCATTTTGAAATCCAAGATGGCTGCCGTCTGCACACTTCCAAAAATGACAACATGCATTTTCATGTACTTTGGTACCTAGATAATGAATAAAATAGGTGGCACCTTCTCATCATGAAAATCCTACAGGTGTCCACTCGCCCCCTCACTAAAAGGTGGAGCATGTTCACCAGTTGGATGAATCTGTGAAGTTTATTCATCGACATGTTGATTTTGAATGTTTCATTCTCAAATTACAAAGTGGCTAAGAGAAGAAACAAAATATCAGCTGATGTGGAAGAAGAGATTGTGTGTGTAATTTTATCAGAAAAGTGTTTCAACAACTTTATGAATCGACGAGGTACTGAATGGTACTGAACGAGGTACTGAATGAACTTGATGAAATTGTTAACTTTAAGAAGGCAAAGGGGTTTCAATTCCCACTTGTTTGCAAGTCTGTGTTTGAACATGGGAGTATCATACAAACAACGTATTTTACACACTCAGGAG
The DNA here is from genome assembly GCF_964187855.1 of Myxine glutinosa. Classification (NCBI taxonomy): domain Eukaryota; kingdom Metazoa; phylum Chordata; class Myxini; order Myxiniformes; family Myxinidae; genus Myxine; species Myxine glutinosa. The sequence continues at coordinate 159,050,419 of NC_136264.1, read as the reverse complement.
CAGCGGCTATCATGAGACAAAGTTCTGTTAAGGGTGTATTATTGGTCAAAATAACAGGTGATGGCACATGGTGGATGGAATATGTCTGCCGATACAGACCGACCAGCCCACAGCATCATCAGAACTACTAGTTGTCATCTGCTTTAGATGTGAACTAGAACCACACTGGCGAGAGCGCATATATCTCCACCAGGTCGAATATTTCACATTTCGTATCCCACTGATAGACCGGATCTGCATCCAGACGTGAACCAAAATCGAATCACCTTGTACTTGTCACCTACCCGACTCAAACACCAAGTTTTGTCCGAATCCGTCAATACCATTTTTTGATATCATGATGTATATTGTGCCGATTTGGGAGATCCCGGGGAGATACATACCAACACATAAGGGAGTCCTAGTGCCGTTATCTCTGTAGTATATTGTTTAGCTAAAATACCAACTACCCTCATATCGGTGGAAAGGAAAGATGCGTTGTGTAGTTAAAGCTATCCCATTGATCTTTTTCTCACTCCCAAACCACTTCTCAAACTCCATTCTAAAACTCCCTTCTTAAACACTTCTAATTCTCAAGCACCACTAAACTCTTTAGTCTCAAACTAGATGGTATTCAAAGAATACTTACTCTGCGCAGTCAACTTGTTGCGAGCCAACTCTTCTGTTTTTGAACATTTTTTTATTTGATCCAATATGGCTGCCAGACCACGTGAGCAATGACATCATAAATTTATATTCGCTCATATAATTGTTGCATAGATCACTCTCAATAAATTTCAAACTGATCAGACCAAGCGTTGTCCCTGTTGAATTATGACGTCATAATTATGGCACCAATGACGTCATCGTTAACAACACAGATTCCCTATATGGAGCTCTACACAATGAGCCATGTTTAAATTTTTTCCATGCAGCGGTTTTGCAGATAGAGCAGTGCAACATTTTTCGGTTTTTCCAAGATGGCGCCTGTAACACATGACCTATGACGTCATGATTATCATTAAAATATTTCAAAGGAGGAGGCGCTCCGATGATGAAAATTTTGTGTCCATCAGACCAACAGTTGCTGAAATTTTTTAAAATAATGATCGGATAGTGTTTGTCTTGTCGAATAATGACGTCATAACGAAGGCACCGATGACATCATCATTAACATATCTTATTCCCCATGGGGAGTACTTGACGATGAGCCAGGTCTCAATTTTTTTCATGGAGTGGTTTCAGAGATATAGAGGTGCGACGTTTTTCAAAGATGTGCGCCTATACCACGTGACCTATGACGTCGTAATATTCATTAAAATATTCTGCAGGAGGAGGGCCTCCTATGGTGAAAATTTCATGTCAATCGGACCAACGGTTGCCAAGAAAATTAATTTTTAAAATGCGGACACGTACGGCACACAGCACACGGCACACGTACGTACGGAACTGAATGCTTAACCCTATTTTGCCTATTTTCCTATTTTGTGCCCTATTTTGCCCTATGCCCTATTTTGCCCTATGCCCTATTTTGTGCCCTATTTTGCCCTATGCCCTATTTTGCCCTATGCCCTATTTTGCCCTATTTGCCCTATTTTCGCTTCACGAGCGCAGGGCAACAACACACAACATTCATTCCACAGACCACACCATCCATCCAGCAAAACGTCAAATGTGTGTGCTTGACATGGTGCCATCTGCAGCGCAATAACTTTGGGTTCAGCACGGTGGCCTCGTCATCAGACTCATTGCCATGCCGCCGGGGAACCAGCAGCCCACCCACAGCATTCCTGCAGCCAATCATGATGAGTGTATCACAGAGAACCAGCCAATCGGAGTGGCTGGATCATGGAAGGCGGACGTGGGAGAAGACGCAAGCAAGGCACAATAAAATGCCTGGCAGAGTTGAAAATTGAGACAGAAAAAGAGGGTGGAGCTTCTGTTAAGGCGTGAACGTGGTTGGTGAGGCAGAGCAGTCGTTGGAGAAAAAAAGTCGGAGGAGTCAAAGTCAAGGTGAGCCCCACCTGGGGGACAACGGAACAAGTGCTGTGAATGCCACAAAATGAGCGCTGGGAATGCACGGAATGAGCGGGGAGTCGCAGGCTCTCAAGCATGGTCACCACCTCCTCACTGACATGACCTTACATTCTGACTTTGTTAAATCCAACCACAAACTCTCGGGCATCAAGAGAATCAACAGTGGTTCACCTCAGAGATAACTTATCTCCTTAAACACCTTACTTATGCACCTTACATTATTGCACCGACCACCACACACAACTCATTGACTCGTTCGTCCTGGTTTTGCGGAGTATCAACAGAGTCCACAACAGTCCTTTTCAGGACTCAGGTACACTCACCTGCATACGCAGCACGTCTCACCTGCACCTTTCACTCACACACACCACACCCTCTTCATTATTACGTGAGCTGTCTGGCTCTTGTATGGGTGAGGACGGGGTCGACACCACACCTCACCTGCCTCACTCCTTTGTCTATAACTCTTTATTATCTCATTTTCCAAGAATGAATGAGACACCTGTGTTGTCGAACCTGTGATTAAGTGGTTGACTAAAATGGGCTACTGCGCTTGGGGTAAGAGCATTCTTCTGTGACACTGTTTGTAAATACGTGCTTTTAAAATCCTTATCAACCGTTTTTCAAACTGCCCGATCGTCTTCTTCCATTGGTTAGAACATAGTGTGTGGTTGGTGACAGGGAGTTCTACCCCCACCGTTTTGTTTTGTTTCATCATGAGTCAACGTTATGCTTACGGTATTGGTCGGCTGGTTTTGATTAATATCAGTGGAGGACTTGGAAGTCTTATCTGGCACAGTCTTATCTGGGGTGATTAATTTGCCGGGTTGGTAAAGTTGGATTAGAGTGCTGGATTCTACCGAAATTAAGCATCGCATTTGGTGTCGTTGTTTGCTTAGCAACCAGTCATGGTAGCAACCAACCTAGCAACTAGTTTGCCTAGCCTAGCAACCAGTCAACAAGTCACGGAGTTATCCTCGGTTCGTTGGCGTCAGGGTCATCATTTGCGAAGTGGATCTGAGAACTCCCTTCGCGAACCCCATCGTACCGAACCCGCAACATTGGACGTCAGGGGTAGGATTGGACCTGAGGTGTGACCATCTGTACCTCAACATTTTATAACGGAGTGTAGCGAGGGTGAACATTTAAATATAACTAGAAGGGCACTCAGCAGAGCGCATACCTCCTCCACCAGGCTGAACAGTTTATGATTTCTATCTCATTGATCGGCCGAATCTGGATTCGGACGTGAAACAAAATTTAATCGGCTTGTTCTTGTCACCAAACCAACTCGTCTACCAAGTTTATTCACAACTTGTGCACAACTTATTTTAGCCGCGTCGCAAGACGGTGGTCATCGAGTGCCCTCTGCTGTTGTTCTTGTCCTTCTTCTTCTTCTTCTTGTTGTTCTTGCAGAGAAGACAAAACCTCAAAGCTCCACCCATTCTGGGAACCATAGCTCCACCCATTGTGGGAGAGGCTTCATATAAACAAATATCCACCATTTTATTAACTCGCATAGCTTTGAGACCTGTTTTGTAGGCCCGTGGTGTCTTCCTCTCTCACACAGTTTTCTTTCAAATCAAATTCGATATATCATTTCATTTTTCACAGTCGCTAACATAGTTTAAGACTCGGCTGAAAAAAAACGGGAAGAAAATCCGATGAAAGTTGCCCTTTTCAGAACGAAATGAATTCTCAATGGCCTGTAACTTCAAGTCCATTGCGATTTTTTTTTTTTAGATCGCGGCATGGTCAGTCATACACCGCCCGAAATAACAGATGGGAAAATGCCGAGATATATATATTTTGTTTAAATCGCGGAATGGTCAGTCATACACCGCCCGAAATAACAGACGGGAAAATGCCGAGATATATATATTTTGTTTAAATCGCGGAATGGTCAGTCATACACCGCCCGAAATAACAGACGGGAAAATGCCGAGATATATTAAAAATTCGTCCATTTGATGACAATCGTCACGATGAAATATTTAATTTATACGTCGTCACAATAATGTGGAGAGAGGAGCATAGCTTCGTTCACGTGTCGCCACACACGGGAAATTGCCGAGATATATATTTTTTTAATCGCGGCATGGTCAGTCATACACCGCCTGAAATAACAGACGGGAAATTGCCGAGATATATTTTCACTTTGCACAAAAATAACATCAAGTAATCGAATCAATAGGAATGTCCTGTGCCTATAACATCGACGTTATAGGCACAGCTGCATCTAGGCATTGTGTAACATCGACGCGGCTTTTGTTTTAATTAAAACTTTTTGTACTTGTTATATATCATGTTATATATCGCTTTCCACCTGATTCAATGGTGAAGAATCACTTCAAAATTAAATAATCCTCGTATCCGAATCCATATTCTGATTTTCACCAAAATCGAATCGATTCGGTCTTGTCACACACCCAACCTGTCCACCAAGTTTCATCCAAATCCATCCATAACTTTTTGTGATATCTTGTTCACAAAAAGAAAGACAGACAGGAGTGAAAACATAACCTCCATCCACCTATGGTGGCAGAGGTAAAAATGTCTGATCGAGACGGGCAGGATCAGGTGGGTTTATTAGAGATGGAAGAAGGTGCGTCCCCAGATGAAACTGTGGAAATATTCCCCTTCAGAACAGAGCCGGAATGCGAGGTGGAAGATCGGTTATAGTCAGGGCCCTTAGGGATATTTTGGGGCCGTTTGGTTCAAATTCTTCCAAAAGCACCAAATTTGGCCCAGATGTTGCCCATGCCATACTCTTTCGATTTTTGACGGGCGCCAAGACGGGCGCCCCCCCCCCGGGGGGGGGGCATATTGGCGAAATACTAAATGGCCGCCACCCGGATTAGAGGAAAATCAGTTAAATAACCAAAAGGGCTGGAATCATGTATGATACCACTTTTCAGGTAGTTTTCGAGGTCGAGGAATCCAATTATGATGTTATTTTGATGATTCGAGGTCAAGGTCAACCCTCAAGGTCATCTTAAAGGTCATTTTTGTGTCAAACATGTCGGTTTTTGAGGTTTTTGTCAAGATTTACGCGAGGTTCATCATTTTATGTTTCTGGGTTGGGTAATCGAACTCTGACCTTATTTTTGACAATTAGAGGAAATATTTACATGTCTATTTCCTAATTTTCAGGCATATGCAGTTCATCAGTCTAATTACAAAGGTACGGATTTTGATGTTTTATGAACTGTATGCCATATCCTTGTGTTTAATTTTTGTGCGATCATGATCCGGATTCATATATACATGATTGTATACATGTCATAAATATGACGTCATAGGTCATGTGACCTGGCGGCCATATTGGATTTTATTAAAACCTTAAAAATGGATCCCTGCCTTCATTTTTCGATCGATTCATTTTGAACTTTGACCACTTATAGTATGCCATGTGATTGGATGCATATCCTAATTATGACGTCATAGGTCAGGTGACATGGCGGGATGGACCGGTATGGTCCCCGGATCATACCGCCCTTGGCGCCCATCAAAAATCGAAAGAGTATGGCATGGGCAACATCTGCGCCAAATTTGATGCTTTTCAAAGAATTTGAACCAAAATATCCATAAGGGCCCTGACTATTATGAACAATGCTCGAATGGGACAGAAAATTATTATTTAAAATGAAGAGCAGGGGTCAAACACTAAAATATTTATTGCTTGGGCCAGGAAATTAAAGGGGAAGATAAAGCAGGCTTGGCGGAGGAGACTGGTGGCACATGACCCCATCGGTGACCACCAGATTTTTTTAAATACCAGATTTTAAGATTAAAAAAAAAGAATTTAAAAATGTTTTAAAAATTTTTTAATTTAATTTTACATTTTCAAAGGGCTACATTTTATGTTTTGTGATACTTTTTTAACCTTCGCCGCTTGAAGTGCGTCAAGCAGCCGTTTCCAGTTGACTAACAGTTCGTCTACGCTTGCTCCACCGCAATAGAGATCATCGGCGAGTTCGGCCACAACACCCTCCTCCACCAGGTCTCCAAGGACGTGACAAGTTAGTTCAGCTAGTGCCGTTTCAGAGCCAGGCATACCCATTAGTCAGGTTGTATATGGTAGTTAAAAAGGTCCAGTGGGCATTTGATGGTTAAAGCAAACCACCTATCTAATTATCTTTATTATACCCCAAACAACTAACAAATACTTGGTGGCCATCTCAAAAACGTGCAGAACACCATTTTATGACGCCATCAAGATGGCCGCCATAAAACGATGTTTAAAATCATAATTTTGAAACTACTCAATCAAATTTAAAGATGTTGGGCTCAAAATGTTCAAAATAAAGCGACTGAACTGTTTATACTGTTTTCTGTACATCACACTACCTAAACATATTACAAATATAAAAAATGTGGAAAAAATATTGAACATTTTTATTTATTTATTTATTTATTAAAATAAAATAAATTTTATATAAAAAAATAAAAATAAATTTTAAAAAATATAAAAATAGGTTTTGCCCATGATGAAATGATGGCTACCATTGAATCTCTGAACCTCATTGAACAACTAGCTCAATTTGATGAGGGCAATGCCTGTTATCCACTATTCAAAGTGATGCAGCAGTACATGCAGATGGTAATGGAGATGGCAGTGTTTATCAGAGCTGTTCGAACAGGAGACTGTGAATTACACCTGACAGCCCTCAAAGCATTTGTCAAATACTTCTTCGCACATGACAAACTAAACTATGCACGAATGATGCCCTTGTATCTAGCAGACATGGAACGCACAAAGGATTCAAATCCAGAGATATATGAGGAATTCATGCAAGGAACTGGGTTGTGAACAAAAACGCCAATGTGCCTTTCTGTGCAATTGGAGCAGATCATGCTCTGGAACAAATCAACCGGTCAATGAAAGTGGCGGGAGGACGAGTAGGAATTACCTTAAATCCTCGTGCTTGTGCAAAGTTTTTTCTCATTTCTCCAGAACTAGCCAGACTCTCAAAAAATGCCCAGCAGATGGCATGATTGTCTTCCCAGACATCATCATCGCATCATGAGCTTTCAGAGGCTGTACTGAAGTGACAAGAGACAAATATCCAGAATCTTGTCCAAACTCTGAGGGGTTTTACAAATCCATCCACTGAAGACTGTGATGATCTATTTAACTGTGCTACAAAACCAGTCTTGCCAGAGAATATCAAGAATGACCTCTGCAACAGGAATGAAATTGGCCAGGATCTGTTTGATGAATTTGTTTCAAAGAGAATCACAACCGGTGAAGTAAATCTCTGGGATTCGATGAAGAAGAGAAAGCTACAAACATGGAAACACACTGGGGAAAAAGTGGCAGTCAAAGCAGGACAGAAAATAGTTGAACTTCAGGAAGACCGATCACTCGTTGCCCGCATGCTCGTTGTGTCAAAGTCGAGGTCTGACATAAACTTGAAAGATGAAATTGGGAAACATGAATTTTCAGTACTGCCAAGGGCTCCGTTTGCTGCAGATGGTACAATGCTACACTGTTCAGCTAAGAGCAACCTTATGAAAATCGTTGAAGATGCCCCCAAGGCCTTACCAGAGGTAAATGCTGAAGTCGCTGAGCACCCAATCACAGAAATGAAGGTTGCCCTTATAGATGCCATGGCAGAAGTTCAATCAATGCCGAAGCCGGAAAGGATAAAGCTGTGTTCAGATCTTTGACTTTACTTCACAACATTTGTCTTTAACAAGTTCAACCAACAGAAATATGATGAAGTGCATCTGGTATTTGACAGATATGATGTCTCCCAGTCATTGAAAACAACTGAGCGAGAAAGAAGGCAAGGTGGCACTCAACCAGTTGCTTACCACATAATGGACAATTCAAACATTGCACAAGCGCCCCTAAAGAAACTACTCTCTCATACAAACACAAAGATGGAGCTCTCAAACTACCTGGCACAAAAATCTCTTCAGCAAGGCACGAAAAATGGAATGAAGCTTGTTGTGGCCTGGGGAGGCAAATGTGAAGCAACACACAGGGACATGAGCTACCTGGCAAGTGAACAGGAAGAGGCTGACACAAAGTTACTGCTGCACGGGCGCACGCCCTTGATGCAACAGCTCGTGGAGCTACTACGATAGACATTCATTCACCGTACACTGATGTTCTTATCCTTGCTCTCAGACGTTTCCCAGAATTATGTAAAGATTCATCATTCATAACAGGAGCTAAAGACAAGCACAGATCGATTCCTTGAGGACCAATATGTGATGCTTTAGGCAGTAACGAAGTTGCTGCCCTTCCTGGATTCCACTCCTTTACAGGAGCTGACATCACTGGTAGCTTGGCAGGCAAGGGAAAGCTAACATGCTGGAAGGTATTTCAGAACTCCACTGAAGAAAGCATTTCAGCCTTTCGCAATTTAGGCAAGACTCTCAAACCAACAGAGGACACTATGAAGGCACTGGAGCAGTATGTGTGCCAGTTGTTTCTTCCTCAAACACAGATAGATGAGGTGAAAGACCTGAGGTGGTGGTTATTCAAGAAGAAACAAGCCCAGTCTGAAAAACTGCCACCAACAAAAGATGCACTGAAACATTCAATCTTGAGAGCACATTACCAAGCAATGATGTGGAACAATGACAAAAATGTCCATGCCAACATTCCATCACCTCAGGATTATGGTTGGGATATGGTCAATGGGCACTGGGTGGAAATAACATCTACACAACTCCCAGCACATGAGTCAGTAATTCACTTGATAAAGTGTGGCTGTGCTACTACGAAGTGTGCTACAAGGCATTGCAAGTGCAGAAATGCAGGACTAAAATGTACTGAACTTTGTAATTGTGTTGATGATTGTGAAAATATGGAAGTGGATTCAGCCAGTGAGGATGATGAAGACACTGAGGATGAACTGATCTAACATGTTTCTGAGTTATTAGTTCATCCCCCACATTCTGTTATGCTTATCAGTCTAGACTGAAGGCTAGGCTTGACTTGGGAAATGCAATGTTTTGGAGTATATCAGTTTATTAAATGTTCATACATCTATATGTATATGTCTCAATTGATTGGACAAATACAGACTTGGCATTTAATATGGATTATATATTTTTTTCTTGACTTGGGTTTACTTTCTGAACTCAGTATATCAATCTGGTGAGTTTCTTTTACCCTTCGGTGATGTCTTTGTTGAAAGAACCATGTCACTGATTGTATTTCGCAGCAAGAAGTCAATAACAGGATTATATCACAGGTGGCGTGACAAAATGTAAGGACAGGTACATTTGACGATTGGCTTCACAATCGGGTATATAAGGGTTGTTGCGTTCTGTATTAGTGGAAAACAACTGCTGCACGTCTACAAAAGTTATTGCCGCTTCCTCTGGAGATGGTCCGTCAACTTGACAATGCTGTTTGTCATGGAGTGGTGGCTTTACGAAATTCTGGCATGAAACAGCGTGCTATTGCTCGGCAGTATGGCATCACTCAAGGTCAGGTGTCAAAGATCCTGAAACGAAATGCTCAGAGGGGTGTCCCTACTCCAATACCGAGGCCAGGACGTCCACGCATAACCACAAGGAGAGATGATCGCCAGCTGCACCGGTTAGTCTGTAATGGCCATACCAAGTCAGCTAATCGGCTTAGGGCTGAGTGGCAGCAACTGACATGTGCCTGTATCCAGAAGGCTAGTCAACCAATGACTGGTTCAAGCAGGCTATCGTGCCAGGCGTCCCCTGAGAAAGCCACGCCTGACCAGGCAACACAGCCAGCGCCGATTGCAGTGGGCCAGAGAGCACCATCAATGGCAGCCAGGACACTGGAATCACGTGACCTTCAGTGACGAGTCTAGATTTCTGGTCTATCGTCAAGATGGCCGCGTCTGAGTGCGCAGACAAGTGCATGAAGCCCACAACGAAGATTGTATAGTGCCAAGAGTCCAAGCTGGAGGTGGTGGGGTGACCGTTTGGGCTGCTTTTCATGCAGGGGGCAAAACTGACCTGGTTGTTCTGAATGGAAACCTGAACCAGTTCAAGTACAGGGTCATTCTAGAAGAAACATTGCTTCCATTTGTTCATGCAGCCTTTCGAGGAAACTTTGTCTTCCAAGATGACAATGCACGGCCTCATCGTGCTCGCATGATCCAACACTTTCTTGCTGACCGTGGTGTAGAGCATATGGAGTGGCCTGCCATGTCCCCGGATATGAATCCGATATAGAACTTGTGGGCAGGATTAACGCGTCAAATCGACAACTTGGACCAGCAGCCGACCTCTGTGCGTGAATTGCAGCAGGCTATTGTCACTGCATGGCAAGCGATTCCTGTCCAAACCTTGGCAAATCTCGTGAACAGCATGCCTCGACGTGTACGTGCTCTCCTGAATGCTCGTGGGGGTTACACGAAGTACTGAACTGTAATTTTACTGTCCGTAATCCCAGTCATAATTTAGCTTTTGTTTTTTTGAATTTTTTTTTGGCTAATGTGCAAAATAAAGAGATACTTCTGGAAAACGTACAGAAGTTTAACACAGTACTGTCTGTGAATTGAGTTCGATATCAGTTTACATTACTTTCAAGGATCAATTTATTTGCTTCGAAATGTCAAATGTGGTTTTTGTTTCTTTTAAAGGTCACATTAACAAAATCTAGAATAATTTCAACATAATTCCAATGAACTTTTGGTTCTAAGTCATCTTGAAAAGTAAGTTCACCCCCACAAAAAAAATATTCCATATTAAATGCCAAGTCTGTATATTAGTATAACGCATGGAGGGAGTGGGACGTCAAGCTCCATCTCCCGACGTTTATGAACCCCTTTCTCCCACCTCCAATGGGGAATACTGGGTACACATTACCTACTATATTTTCTTGTATAGTATTTGAGCCAAGAGCTGTTCTTATGTAGTTACATTTAAAATATATTTTGTCAATAAATTTCAATGTTCTAAAAACAAAATAATTTTATGTTATCTTTCCAGTATAGTACTATATTATAATACATACAAAAAATACAAAAATTACTCATTTTTGACACAAATTTTATTTTTTGTTGGCAGAATATTATGTGAAAACAGTATAGATATCTCTGCAGCATCATTCTGAGCATTTTGAGCAAAACATCATTAAATTTTGTCGAGTAGTTTCAAAGTTATGACTGAAAATCTGATTTCAAGCATCGTTTTCATGGCGGCCATCTTGATGACGTCATAAAATGGTGTTCTACACATATTTGAGATGGCCACCAAGTATTTTGTGGTTGGTTGGGGTCTAATAAAGATAATTAGATTGGTGGTTTACTTTAACCATTAAATGCCCACGGGATTCCAAATGCTCCTACACGACATGGCGGATCGGGCATAGACTCTTAACACCACGAAATGGAGTCGCAACACCGCAGTACTTCATTGACTCTTTAGATAGTGGGATTTGATAAAAAGGCATTAGTCAAGTCAGTAGTGATAATGTGCTTCCATCTCCCGATTTGTCGAAGAGTTAAATCGACGTTGGGCATCAAGGAAGACTCGGGTTTGCTACATCGGCAAATGCCATGACCAGTCGGAACCCGCACTGGACTTTTTCACCAAGAAAGATGGGTTGAGGTACTCGACGTTGACTCCTGCGTCTTCCGGTTTGACAAGGACACCCATATCTTCTAGTTCATCAAACTTGCGTTGTAGTTCTGCATGGTTGCTGTGAGAATATAAAGGTATGCGACCCTGACGTTGAGGGGGCGGGACAGGACCCATGTTAACTACCGATTGGAATGGACCAGAGGCACCATTGTACCCTTTGGGCCTGGGGGCAAAGCCGTCTCGAACAGTGTTTGTCCGTCCGTATGTAGGTGTGTCCCCTCATACGTATACCAATCAGAGCTAAGGATCTGGTCACATTACAGGATTATGTAATTTCGTCTGATGTCATTACGGCGTACAATGGCTGACTCCACACTCCGCCATTTCAATTCCAATTTCGTTCATGCCGAGCATATCGTCGAACCTAGTCGCTGATATCACAATCGCCATGCTCCACCTTTATGTTTTTCATTCAGTGTGAAACAAACAAACCGATTGTTAAAATGATCATCAAATATCGAAATTATAGACGTTACGAATCTTCCAACGACACAGGACTTATCGGCCCGGCAGGGTCATGTTATTAGCCCAATCCTTGTGGGGTATATAGATTACAGTAGATCTTCGCTCAGTTCTGCAAGTAAAACATACCTCACGGATGTCGGGATTCCTCCAAATTTATGTTTTTATTTTTTTATTTTTTTGTATACAATATCGAGGCTCATGTAAAAGTTAACATTGATCACAAAAAAGACAAACTGACACATAAAACATAAAACATATGATAAAGGGAGCGGGAGAACCAGATGGGGAGCAGGGACATCGGGAGATCTGTGGAAGGGAGAGGGCTTGGGGGGAAGGGGCACGGAAAGGGGGTGGGGAGGAGGCATGGGAATGGGGGGTGGGAGGAGACATGGGAAGGGGCGGGGGGAGAGCAGGGGGGGGCGGGGGGAGAGCAGGGGGGGGGCGGGGGAGAGCAGGGGGGGGTAGAGCAGGGGGGGGGCGGGGGAGAGGTAAAAAAAAAAAACGTGGACACTGCTCGAACTTTCAGGAGAGAAGTCGGTATTTCACAAAAGTGGATCTGGGGTGAATTAACGGCGGTAGAAAAGATCACGGTTTTGGATGGAGGAAGATAAGAGATGGTGGTGGACAGCTGTTTTAAAGACATGGAGGGAGGAGAGGGATTGAAGAGAGCGAGGGAGTTTGTTCCAGAGGCGGGAGAAAAGAGGAATGAAAGAGTGAAGGTGAATGGAGAGTCTTGATTTTGGCAGTTTAACCAGAAGAGGGTTGCAGGCAGATCTTGTGCGACGAGGAGGAGTATTTGGTGGACAGAGCACAGACAGAGTAGGGGAAGCAAGGCCGGAGAGGAGTCGGTAGAAGTCTAGAAGACAGAAAGACCACCAACCTGCCTGCGGTGAGTGAGTGAAAGGCCCTCAGAGTTAGCTTCATCGCGGGAGATTCCAATGATTCTGAAAGCTTTGATTTCAACAGCGTGAGGCCGAGCCACGTGTGAGACAGGAGCTCCAGCCCAGAGGGGAGAGCAGTATTCCATTGAGCTGCGGATGAAAGCCTTGTATGTGGTGAGGAGCTCAGGTGTGCCAAGGAAGGTCTTCACACGAGGTAGGATGCCCAGTCGGCAATTGGCTTTGGAGTCCAGCGTGGAAATATGGCTTTCCCAGTAAAGATCATGGCAGGTAGCAAAACACAAGAGCTTGAGTGACAGAACTTCTTTGAGAGGATTGTTGAGAAGGAAGATGGGAGGGTTGTCCAGACGGTCTTTTCGGAGAGACATCATAAGAGTGTGAGATTTGTCAGGATTGAAAGACATGTTCCACTTGTTTGACCAGTTTGTGATTTTATCCAGGTCTACAGAGAGGCCTCGTGTGTCCAACCACCGCAGCTGCAGGAAACAACCCCCTCCTCGGGTTGTTCTGCCCCTCCCTAGAGCTGTTCCAAATTCACCATGGGGACCAGTTTCTCCAAGGCTCTATTTCCCGCCTCTTCGACGTTATATAGGTGGGGCGAGGACTCAGGCTCTGTCAACAGGTGCCCTCAACCCTCCCCGTCGTATATATGTGGGGCGAGTATGTGGGAGGCCTTACCCTGCCCTGCCTCATATATATATACTCTAGCTCAATTCTGCACACAAAAAAAGAAAAAATTGGATACTTGAGCTCGATTCTGTGTACAAAAATAAATAAATTATTATGTACACTGGAGCTCAATTCTGTATACAAAAACAAACAAACAAAAAAATTAAAACCTCACTCCTCCCCACCATATCTAGGTGGGGCGCGTTTGCGGGCTGTGTCGGTGTGCGACCGAACCCCTCCCCGTCTTATATAGGTGGGGCGAGTATGCGGGAGGCATTACCCCGCCCTGCCTTGAGCTCAATTCTGTACGAAAAAATATATATATATATAATTATATATATATAAATATACCCGATCTCGATTATGTGTACAAAAAAAATAAATGCATTATGATGTGACTGTGTGTATTAATGCTGTATTATCATGTGAATATGTGTACTAATGATGCATTATGATGTGACGATGTGTATTAATGATGTTTTATCATGTGGATATGTGTACTAATGATGTATTACAATGTGAATATGAATAACCCAGAGGACCTCGGAGGAGGAGCTACGAATCCGAGAGGATACCCAGAGGCCCTCGGAGGAGAAGCTACGCCGCCGAGAGGATACCCAGAGGACCTCAGAGGAGGAGCTACGAATCCGAGAGGATAGCCAGAGGACCTCGGAGGAGGAGCTACAAATCCGAAACGATACCCAGAGGACCTCGGAGGAGGAGCTACGAATCCGAGAGGATACCCAGAGGACCTCGGAGGAGGAGCTACGAATCCGAGAGGATACCCAGAGGACCTCGGAGGAGGAGCTACGAATCTGAGAGGATACCCTGAGGAGCTTGGAGGAGGAGCTAAGAATCCGAGAGGCTACCCAGAGGACTCCGGAGGAGGAGCTACGAATCCGAGAGGATACCCAGAGGACCTCGGAGGAGGCGCTACGAATCCGAGAGGATACCCAGAAGACCTCGAAGGAGGAGCTACGAATCCGAGAGGCTCCCCAGAGGACCTCGGAGGACGAGCTACGAATCCGAGAGGATACACAGAGGCCCTCGGAGGAGGAGCTACGAATCCGAGAGGATACCCACAGGACCTCGGAGGAGGAGCTAAGAATCCGAGCGGATACCCAGAGGACCTTGGAGGAGGAGCTACGAATCCGAGAGGATACCCAGAGGACCTCGGAGGAGGAGCTACGAATCCGAGAGGATACCCAGAGGACCTCGGAGGAGGAGCTACGAATCCGAGAGGATACCCAGAGGCCCTCGGAGGGGGAGCTACGAATCCGAGAGGATACCCAGAGGACCTCGGAGGAGGAGCTACGAATCCGAGAGGATACACAGAGGACCTCGGAGGAGGAGCTACGAATCCGAGAGGATACCCAGAGGACCTCGGAGGAGGAGCTACGCCGCCGAGAGGCGAGGACTCGGGCTCTGTCAGCGGGCTGCCTCAACCATTCCCGTCTTATATAGGTGGGACGAGTATGCGGGAGGCCTGACCCCGCCCTGCCTTGCATATACTTGAGCTCAATTCTGTGTTTAAAAAATGTATATATATATACTCGATCTCGATTCTGTGTACAAAAAAAAAAAAATACATGATGATGTGACTGTGTGTACTAAAGATGCATTATGACATGAATATGTGTACTAATGGTGTATCATTATGTGAATATGTGCACTAATGATGTATCATTATGTGAATATGTGTACTAATGATGCATTATAATGTGAATATGTGCACTAATGATGTATCATTATGTGAATATGTGTACTAATGATGCATTATAATGTGAATATGTGTACTAATGATGCATTATAATGTGAATATGTGTATTAATGCTGTATTATAATGTGAATATGTGCACTAATGATGTATCATTATGTGAATATGTGTACTAATGATGCATTATAATGTGAATATGTGTACTAATGATGCATTATAATGTGAATATGTGTACTAATGATGCATTATAATGTGAATATGTGCACTAATGATGCATTATAATGTGAATATGTGTATTAATGGTGTATTATAATGTGAATATGTGCACTAATGATGTATCATTATGTGAATATGTGTACTAATGATGCATTATAATGTGAATATGTGCACTAATGATGTATCATTATGTGAATATGTGTACTAATGATGCATTATAATGTGAATATGTGTACTAATGATGCATTATAATGTGAATATGTGTATTAATGGTGTATTATAATGTGAATATGTGCACTAATGATGTATCATTATGTGAATATGTGTACTAATGATGCATTATAATGTGAATATGTGTACTAATGATGCATTATAATGTGAATATGTGCACTAATGATGCATTATAATGTGAATATGTGTATTAATGGTGTATTATAATGTGAATATGTGTACTAATGATGCATTATAATGTGAATATGTGTATTAATGGTGTATTATAATGTGAATATGTGCACTAATGATGTATCATTATGTGAATATGTGCACTAATGATGTATCATTATGTGAATATGTGTACTAATGATGCATTATAATGTGAATATGTGTACTAATGATGCATTATAATGTGAATATGTGTATTAATGGTGTATTATAATATGAATATGTGCACTAATGATGTATCATTATGTGAATATGTGTACTAATGATGCATTATAATGTGAATATGTGTATTAATGATGTATCATTATGTGAATATGTGTACTAATGATGTATCATTATGTGAATATGTGTACTAATGATGTATCATTATGTGAATATGTGTACTAATGATGCATTATAATGTGAATATGTGTATTAATGGTGTATTATAATGTGAATATGTGCACTAATGATGTATCATTATGTGAATATGTGTACTAATGATGCATTATAATGTGAATATGTGTATTAATGGTGTATTATAATGTGAATATGTGCACTAATGATGTATCATTATGTGAATATGTGTACTAATGATGCATTATAATGTGAATATGTGTATTAATGGTGTATTATAATGTGAATATGTGCACTAATGATGTATCATTATGTGAATATGTGTACTAATGATGCATTATAATGTGAATATGTGTACTAATGATGCATTATAATGTGAATATGTGTATTAATGGTGTATTATAATATGAATATGTGCACTAATGATGTATCATTATGTGAATATGTGTACTAATGATGCATTATAATGTGAATATGTGTATTAATGATGTATCATTATGTGAATATCTGTACTAATGATGCATTATAATGTGAATATGTGTATTAATGGTGTATTATAATATGAATATGTGCACTAATGATGTATCATTATGTGAATATGTGTACTAATGATGCATTATAATGTGAATATGTGCACTAATGATGTATCATTATGTGAATATGTGTACTAATGATGCATTATAATGTGAATATGTGTACTAATGATGCATTATAATGTGAATATGTGTATTAATGGTGTATTATAATGTGAATATGTGCACTAATGATGTATCATTATGTGAATATGTGTACTAATGATGCATTATGACGTGAATATGTGTAATAAAGATGCATTATGACGTGAATATGTGTACTAATGATGCATTATAATGTGAATATGTGTATTAATGGTGTATTATAATGTGAATATGTGCACTAATGATGTATCATTATGTGAATATGTGTACTAATGATGCATTATAATGTGAATATGTGCACTAATGATGCATTATGATGTGAATACGTGTACTAATGACGCATTATGATGTGAATATGTGTACTTATGATGCATTATAATGTGAATATGTGTACTAATGATGCATTATGATGTGAATATGTGTACTAATGACGCATTATGATGTGAATATGTGCACTAATGATGCATTATAATGTGAATATGTGTACTAATGATGCATTATGATGTGAATATCTGTACTAATGACGCATTATGATGTGAATATGTGTACGAATGATGCATTATAATGTGAACATGTGTACTAATGATGCATTATGACGTGAATATGTGTACAAGTGATGCATTATAATGTGAATATGTGTACTAATAATGCATTATAATGTGAATATGTGTACTAATGATGCATTATGATGTGAATATGTGTAATAATGATGCATTATAATGTGAATATGTGTACTAATGGTGCATTATGATGTGAATATGTGTACTAATGATGCATTATAATGTGAATATGTGTACTAATGATGCATTATGATGTGAATATGTGTACTAATGATGCATTATAATGTGAATATGTGTACTAATGATGCATTATGATGTGAATATGTGTACTAATGATGCATTATAATGTGAATATGTGTACTAATGATGCATTATGATGTGAATATCTGTACTAATGACGCATTATGATGTGAATATGTGTACTAATGATGCATTATGACGTGAATATGTGTACATGTGATGCATTATAATGTGAATATGTGTACTAATAATGCATGATGATGTGAATATGTGTACTAATGATGCATTATGATGTGAATATGTGTACTAATGATGCATTATAATGTGAATATGTGTACTATTGATGCATTATGATGTGACTGTGTGTATTAGTGATGTATTATCATGTGAATATGTGCACTAATGATGTATTATAATGTGAATATGTGTACTAATGATGTACGTATTACAATGTGAATATGATTAACCCAGAGGACCTCGGAAGAGGAGCTACGACTTCGAGAGGATACCCAGAGGACCTCGGAGGAGGAGCTACGAATCCGAGAGGACACCCAGAAGACCTCGGAGGAGGAGCTACGAATCCGAGAGGATACCCAGAGGACCTTGGAGGAGGAGCTACGAATCCGAGAGGATACCCAGAGGACCCCGGAGGAGGAGCTACAAATCCGAGAGGATAACCAGAGGACCTCGGAGGAGGAGCTACGAATCAGAGAGGCTACCCAGAGGACCTCGAAGGAGGAGCTACGAATCCGAGAGGATACCCAGAGGACCTCGGAGGAGGAGCTACGAATCCGAGAGGATACCCAGAGGACCTTGGAGGAGGAGCTACGAATCCGAGAGGATACCCAGAGGACCTCGGAGGAGGAGCCACGAATCCGAGAGGATACCCAGAGGACCTCGGATGAGGAGCTACGCCGCCGAGAGGATACCCAGAGGACCTCTGAGGTGGAGCTACGAATCCGAGACCATATCCAGAGGACCTTGGAGGCAGAGCTACGAATCCGAGAGCATACCCAGAGGACCTTAGAGGCGGAGCTACGAATCCGAGAGGAAACCCAGAGGACCTCCGATGAGGAGCTACGAATCCGAGGGGATACCCAGAGGATCTGGGATGAGGTGCTACGAAACCGAGAGGATACCCAGAGGACCTCAGAGGAGGGGCTACAAATCCGAGAGGATACCCAGATGACCTCGGAGGAAGAACTACTCTGCCGAGAGGCGAGGACTCGGGCTCTGTCAGCGGGCTGCCTCACCCATTCCCGGCTTATATAGGTGGGACGAGTATGCCGTAGGCCTTACCCCGTCCTGCCTCATATGTATACCTGAGCTCGATTCTGTCTGCAAAAACTGATAAAGGTGGAGGAGTTTGCGGCTCTGCCGGCGTGCGACCTAACCCCACCCCGCCTTATATAGGTGGGGCGAGGACTCGAGCTCTGTCAGCGGCTGGCCTCACCCATCCCTGCCTTATAGAGGTGGGGCGAGTATGCGGGAGGCTTTAACCCGCCCTGCCTTAAATAGGTGGGGCAACCACTCGGGTTCAGTCGCCGGGCGGTCCCACCCCACCCCGCATTTTATTTTTTATGAAAGTCCTCGATATAATAAATGTGTTTCCACACCAAAATAAGATTTGAAATTTTAATTTAATATGTACATCCTTTGCTCTTATGTTGTATTTTGATGATTGTATTCATTTATTAACTGATTGCAAAGTGTTTAACATGAAAGCTTTCGCAAATGGATATTGGTTTTATTTTTGGAGTCCACTGAAGTTGATTCTTTGAAACTGTTTTCATGTTGAATCAATGCTATGAGACATTTTCAATCTTTACTCAATAATCTGTTTTTGGAAGATAGTTTCAATTTGATGGTACAATACTTGGGCACTGGTGCAAACAATAGGGCCATTATAGTTGTAAAAACATCAGCATTTACATGTTCTTGACTTTATTACTTTCACCAGTATCTTGACATGTTTTGGATTTTGAAATCTTCCATCACAATCTTAGCCATCAATTCCTCTCCTAAAGAAGTTCACCAATCTCTGTGATTGAGGACCAGGAAGCTCAATGATAAATTGCAGTTTTGTTTTCTGTGCATGTGAAGATTATTTTTCAGCGATAAACATATGGCAATCCTCACTGACTGCTTGGACTCTGGAGACCACATCAGGAAGCAGATTCTTCACCTTATTTGGTCCAAGGGTGGTGAAAAATTCTCACTTATTTCCTTTGATGGTGAAGTGGAGATGGAAGTAACAATGGATGTCCATCACTTTGACGGGCGAGGTTGGGGCCCGTCAATTTTTAGCCACGTCGCAGACGCTGCTCATAGAGTGCCCTCTGCTGTTGTTGTTGTTCTTCTTCTTCTTCTTGTTCTTCTTCTTCTTGTTGTTCTTGCAGAGAAGACAAAACCTCGAAGCTCCACCCATTCTGGGAAACATAGCTCCACCCATTTTGGGAGAGGCTTCATAAAAACAAATATCCACGATTTTATTAACTCGCATAGCTTTGAGGCCTGTTTTGTAGGCCCGTGGTGTCTTCCTCTCTCACACAGTTTTATTTCAAATCAAATTCGATATATCATTTCTTTTTTCACAGTCGATAACATAGTTTTAGACTCGGTTGAAAAAAAACGGGAAGAAAATCCGATGAAAGTTGCCCTTTATAGAACAAAATGAATGCTCAAAGGCCTGTAACTTCAAGTCCATTGAGATATATATTTTTTAGATCGCGGCATGGTCAGTCATACACCGCCCGAAATAAGAGACGGGAAAATGCCGAGATATATATATATTTTGTTTAAATTGCGGCATGGTCAGTCATACACCGCGCGAAATAACAGACAGGAAAATGTCGAGATATATTAAAAATTCGTCCATTTGATGACAATCGTCACGATGAAATATTTAATTTATACGTCATCACAATAATGTGGACAGAGGAGCATAGCTTCGTTCACGTGTCGACACACACGGGAAAATGCCGAGATATATTAAAAATTCGTCGCCACAAATGGGAAATTGCCGAGATATATTTTCACTTTGC
Organism: Myxine glutinosa; assembly: GCF_964187855.1. Lineage (NCBI taxonomy): Eukaryota > Metazoa > Chordata > Myxini > Myxiniformes > Myxinidae > Myxine > Myxine glutinosa. The sequence continues at coordinate 159,029,548 of NC_136264.1, read as the reverse complement.
ACAAAAATAACATCAAGTAATCGAATCAATAGGAATGTCCTGTGCCTATAACATCGACGTTATAGGCACAGCTGCATCTAGGCATTGTGTAACATCGACGCGGCTTTTGTTTTAATTAAAACTTTTTGTATTGTTTCCTTTGGTGGGCATGGTTGTGGATGTCTTAGTTTTATATCTTGTTTTTTCATTCATACAGAGATATCCTTGTTGTCTTTCGATTGTCAGAGGAAGGACCTTTTTAGGTGTTGTATTGTTTTTTATATGGTTCAATCACGACTACATTTTATGAGCAACTGTCTTGCAACTTACATGAGATATATGTCCTTTCTCGTGGAGAGTAAGTTTGGTCCAAACCTCACCCAAGTGGGCGACCTCACCTCGCTGCGCCTTATAAAGGTGGGGCGAGGTATCAAGCCCTGTCGGCGGGGGGCTTCACCCCTCCCCGCCTTACATAGGTGGGGCGAGTATGCGGGAGGCCTGACCCCGCTCTGCCTTGCATATACTTGAGCTCAATTCTGTGTTAAAAAAGGTATATATATATATATATACATATATATATATATATATATATATATATATATATATATATATATATATATATATATATATATATATATATATATATATATATATATATATATTGTTGTGGATATGAGAATGTTTTTTTTTTTTTGTTGTGTAATGAATTGTTGTAAAATGTCACCCTCCTTCCTGCATTTGTTGTTGTATAAAGGTCAAAGGGCGTTCCCATAGTTAATTCCATAAAACATACACGAAGGACACCATATATCCCGATTCGGTAGTTATATCCTTATTATGTGTATTAGTGTAAGGCTGTGTCTTCCATTAATTTAAATACTCCATTGCACCAAGTGAAATAAGAGTTGATTCCCTTCACCTTCCCCTTCCAACAATTGCCAACTGTTCCCTCCACGACTCCATTCGCCACGAGGTCGGCTCGGAGAAGAAGGGGGAGGAGCCGCCGAATCCTGGGCGTGCCCGCCCATCGTCATCAAGGGCGGAGCCAGAGGGCCGTGCCGACCAATCAGGGCCGAGGCGAGCTCACCGATGGGCGTGTTCTAGAGGCCGGCGGCTTGATTGCCCGGGGGGTTATAAAGAGCACGCGCGGAAGCCGTTAAGAAGAAGTGCGCATGAGGGCGAAGCAAGAGAGGAACGTCCTGAGAGAGATACGTCCTAAGATATACGTCCAAAGAGATACATGCAGAGATACGTGCGACGATCAAGTGCAAGCGAGTCAGAGCGGCAAAGTGCGAAGTGCCAAGTAGGGGAAAGTGCCGAGTGTGCAGAGCCAAGTGCAAGAGAGTTCAAAGGAGCAGCTTTGGAGAGCGAACGGTGCACCGGAGGGGCTTCGCCGTGCAGATTGGAACCGCGGCTGTTTTGGCGATCCCAGCTCGGGTATTGACGGCAGCTATCCGCTTCCGGCCCGACCGATCCCCGCTGAACCTTCCTCCCCCGCCAAGCCATTCCGCCTTCCGATCCTTCCTGCCTGCAAATTCCCAATTCGTGTGAGTCCGTCTTTCGTTTGTTCTGTCCAGGGTTCTAAGTAAGACTGCCATAGATAAGCTAAGTTTCACTTTGTCCGCTTCTTCTTCTTCTGTTTTTATTTTATTATCCTTCCTTCTCCTTGGTTTCTTTGATTGTGTAAATAGTAGGAATAAATTTAGTAGCATTTCCAACCTTTTTGCTTTGGTGTTCTTCTTCTTCACAACCTTCGCTTTAGTCTTTTCCCCATTGAATATCTGTGGCGCGATTCGGCCAACGTTCAGGAATCGGGTTAGTCGGGGTAACTGTTCGGGCGCGGCGGCCATCCGCTCGGCAAACAACATCCTCGCCGCGGTCCCGTAACAATATACTCGATCTCGATTCTGTGTACAAAAAAAATAAATACATGATGATGTGACTGTGTGTATGAATGATGCATTATAATGTGAATGTGCGTGTTAATGATGCATTATGATGTGACTGTGTGTATTAATGATGTATTTTAATGTGAATATGTGTACGAACGATGCATTATGATGTCAATATGTGGACTAATGATGCATTATAATGTGAATATGTGTATTAATGGTGTATTATAATGTGAATATGTGCACTAATGATGTATCATTATGTGAATTTGTGCATTAATGATGCATTATAATGTGAATATGTGCACTAATGATGCATTATGATGTGACTGTGTGTATTAATGGTGTATTATAATATGAATATGCGTACTAATGATGCATTATGATGTGACTGTGTGTATTAATGGTGTATTATAATGTGAATATGTGTACTAATGATGTATCATTATGTGAATATGTGTACTAATGATGCATTATGATGTGAATATGTGTACTAATGATGTATCATTATGTGAATATGTGTACTAATGATGCATTATGATGTGAATTTTTTTTTTTTTTTTTTTTTTTTAGTGTATATGTGTACTAATGATGCATTATAATGTGAATATGTGTACTAATGATGCATTATGATGTGACTGTGTGTTTTATTGATGTATTATCATGTGAATATGTGTACTAATGATGCATTATGATGTGACGATGTGTATTAATGATGTTTTATCATGTGGATATGTGTACTAATGATGCATTATGATGTGACTGTGTGTATTAATAATGTATTATAATGTGAATATGTGTACTAATGATGTATCATGATGTGAATATGTGTACTAATGATGCATTATGATGTGAATATGTGTACTAATGATGCATTATAATGTGAATATGTGTACTAATGATGCATTATGATGTGAATATGTGCACTAATGATGCATTATAATGTGAATATGTGTACTAATGACGCATTATGATGTGAATATGTGTAATAATGATGCATTATAATGTGAATATGTGTACTAATGATGCATTATGACGTGAATATGTGCACTAATGATGCATTATAATGTGAATATGTGTACTAATGACGCATTATGATGTGAATATGTGTACTAATGATGCATTATGATGTGAATATGTGTACTAATGATGCATTATAATGTGAATATGTGTACTAATAGCGCATTATGATGTGAATATGTGTACTAATGATGCATTATAATGTGAATATGTGTCCTAATGATGCATTATGATGTGACTGTGTGTATTAATTGATGTATTGTCATGTGAATATGTGTACTAATGATGTTTTATCACGTGGATATGTGTACTAATGATGCATTATGATGTGAATATGTGTACTAATGACGCATTATGATGTGAATATGTGTACTAATGATGCATTATGATGTGACTGTGTGCACTAATGATGCATTATGATGTGAATATGTGTACTAATGACGCATTATGATGTGAATATGTGTACTAATGATGCATTATGATGTGACTGTGTGCACTAATGATGCATTATGATGTGAATATGTGTACTAATGATGCATTATAATGTGAATATGTGTGCTAATGATGTATTATAATGTGAATATGTGTATTAATGATGTATTATAATGTGAATATGTTTATTAATAATGTATTATAATGTGAATATGTTTATTAATGATGTATTATAATGTGAATATGTGTATTAATGATGTATTAAAATGTGAATATGTGCACTAATGATGTATTATAATGTGAATATGTTTATTAATGATGTACTATAATGTGAATATGTGTATTAATGATGTATTAAAATGTGAATATGTGCACTAATGATGTATTATAATGTGAATATGTTTATCAATGATGTATTACAATGTGAATATGAATAACCCAGAGGACCCCGGAGGAGGAGCTACGAATCCGAGAGGATACCCAGAGGACCTCGGAGGAGGAGCTATGAATCCGAGAGGATACCCAGAGGACCTCGGAGGAGGAGCTACAAATCCGAGAGGATACCCAGAGGACCTCGGAGGAGGAGCTACAAATCCAAGAGGATACCCAGAGGACCTCGGAGGAGGAGCTACGAATCCGAGAGGATACCCAGAGGACCTCAGAGGAGGAACTACGAATCCGAGAGGATACCCAGAGGACCTCAGAGGAGGAACTACGAATCCGAGAGGATACCCAGAGGACCTCGGAGGAGGAGCTACAAATCCGAGAGGATACCCAGAGGACCTCGGAGGAGGAGCTACGAATCCGAGAGGATACCCAGAGGACCTCAGAGGAGGAGCTACGAATCCGAGAGGATACCCAGAGGACCTCGGAGGAGGAGCTACGAATCAGAGAGGATACCCAGAGGACCTCGGAGGAGGAGCTATGAATCCGAGAGGATACCCAGAGGACCTCGGAGGAGGAGCTATGAATCCGAGAGGATACCCAGAGGACCTCGGAGGAGGAGCTACGAATCCGAGAAGCTACACAGAGGACCTCGGAGGAGGAGCTACACCGCCGAGAGGATACCCAGAGGACCTCGGAGGCGGAGCTATGAATATTAGAGCATACCCAGAAGACCTTGGAGGTGGAGCTACGAATCCGAGAGCTTACCCAGAGGACCTTGGAGGCGGAGCTACGATTCCGAGAGGATACCCAGAGGACCTCGGATGAAAGCTACGAATCCGAGAGGATACCCAGAGGACGTCGGATGAGGAGCTATGAATCCGAGAGGATACCCAGAGGACCTCGGAGGAGGAGCTATGCCGAAGAGAGGATACCCAGAGGACCTTGGAGGAGGAGCTACGCCATTGAGAGGATACCCATAGGACCTCGGAGGAGGAGCTACGACTCCGGGAGGATACCCAGAGGACCTCAGAGGAGGAGTTACGTATCCGAGAGGATACCCAGATGACCTCGGAGGAGGAGGTATACCGCCGAGAGCATACCCAGAGGACCTTGGAGATGGAGCTACGAATCCGAGAGCATATCCAGAGGACCTTGGAGGCGGAGCTACGAATACGAGAGGCGAGGACTCGGGCTCTGTCAGCGGGCTGCCTCAACCATTCCCGTCTTATATAGGTGGGACGAGTATGCCGTAGGCCTTACCCCGCCTGCCTGATATATATATACTTGAACTCGATTCTGTCTACAAAAACAAACAAACAAAAAAAAACCTCATCCCTCCCCACCTTATATAGGCGGAGGAGTTTGCGGGCTTTGTCGGCGTGCGACCTAACCCCACCCCGCCTTATATAGGTGGGGCAAGGACTCGAGATCTGTCAGCGGGCGGCCTCACCCATCCCCGCCTTCTAGAGGTGGGGCGAATATGCAGGTCGCAGGAGGCTTTAACCCGCCCTGCCTTATTTAGGTGGGGCAACCACTCGGGTTCAGTCGCCGGGCTGTCCCACCCCGCCGCGCATTTTATTTTTTATAAAAGACCTCGATATAATGTGCATGTTTCCACACCAAAATAAGATTTGAAATTTTAATTTAATATGTCCATCCTTTGCTCTTATGTTGTATTTTGATGATTGTATTAGTTTGTTAACTGATTGCAAAGTGTTTAACATGAAAGATTTCGCAAACGGATATTGGTTTTATTTTTGGAGTCCACTGAAGTTTATTCTTTGAAACTGTTTTCATGTTGAATCAATGCAATGGGACATTTTCAATCTTTACTCAATAATCTGTTTTTGGAAGATAGTTTCAATTTGATGGGAAAATACTTGTGCACTGGTGCAAACAATAGGGCCATTATAGTTGTAAAAACATCAGCAATAACATGTTCTTGACTTTATTATTTTCACCAGTATCCTGACATGTTTTGGATTTTGAAATCTTCCATCACAATCTTCGCCATCAATTCCTCTCCTAAATAAGTTCACCAATCTCTGTGATTGAGGACCAGGAAGCTCAATGATAAATTGCAGTTTTGTTTTCTGTGCATGTGAAGATTATTTTTCAGCGATAAACATGTGGCAACCCTCATTGACTGATTGGACTCTGGAGACCACATCAGGAAGCAGATTCTTCACCTTATTTTGTCCAAAGTTGGTGAAAAATTCTCACTTATTTCCTTTGATGGTGAAGTGGAGATGGAAGTAACAATGGATGTCCATCACTTTGACGGGCGAGGTTGGGGCCCGTCAATTTTTTCCTTTGGTGGGCATGGTTGTGGATGTCTTAGTTTTATATCTTGTTTTTTCATTCATTCAGAGATATCCTTGTTGTCTTTCGATTGTCAGAGGAAGGACCTTTTTAGGTGTTGTATTGTTTTTATATGGTTCAATCACGACTACATTTTATGAGAAACTGTCTTGCAACTTACATGAGATATATGTCCTTTCTCGTGGAGAGTAAGTGTGGTCCAACCCTCACCCAAGTGGGCGACCTCACCTCGCTGCACCTTATAAAGGTGGGGCAAGGAATCAAGCCCTGTCGGCGGGGGGCCTCACCCCTCCCCGCCTTACATAGGTGGGGCGAGTATGCGGGAGGCCTGACCCCGCTCTGCCTTGTATATACTTGAGCTCAATTCTGTGTTTAAAAAATGTATATATGTATCTATATTATAATAGGCTATGGTGATTCTGTTGGACGTCTGTCCGGGGGTGTGGCTTCATCCGTTTGCAGAGTAGCTCCACCCGTAGCTCCACCCATTCTTGGAGAGGCTTCATGGAAACAAATATCCACCATTTTATTAACTCGAATGGCTTTGAGGCCTGTTTAGTTAGGCCCGTGCTGTCTTTCTCTCTCACACAGGTTTATTTCAATTCTAATTCGATATATCATTTCATTTTTAACAGTCGCTAACATTGTGTTAGACTCGGTTGAAAAAAAACGGGAAGAGAATCCCAAGAAAGTTTCCGTTTATAGAACGAAATGATTTCTCAAAGGCCTCTAAACTAAACGCCCATTTTATCGAATTCACCATCTGATTTAATTTTTATCGATGGTTTTCGACTCGGTGTCAGAAATAATTGAGAACATTCACAGACGCACGGGAAATTGCCGAGATATATTTATAACAAGTACAAAAAGTTTTAATTAAAACAAAAGCCGCGTCGATGTTACACAATGCCTCGATGCAGCTGTGCCTATAACGTCGATGTTATAGGCACAGGACATTCCTATTGATTCGATTACTTGATGTTATTTTTGTGCAAAGTGAAAATATATCTCGGCAATTTCCTGTGTGTGGCGACGAATTTTTAATATATCTCGGCATTTTCCCGTCTGTTATTTCAGGCGGTGTATGACTGACCATGCCGCGATTTAAAAAAAATATATCTCGGCAATTTCCCGTGTGTGGCGACATGTGAACGAAGCTATGCTCCTCTCTCCACATTATTGTGACGACGTATAAATTAAATATTTCATCGTGACGATTGTCATCAAATGGACGAATTTTTAATATATCTCGGCATTTTCCCATCTGTTATTTCAGGCGGTGTATGACTGACCATGCCGCGATTTAAAAAAAATATATCTCGGCAATTTCCCGTATGTGGCGACACGTGAACGAAGCTATGCTCCTCTCTCCACATTATTGTGACGACGTATAAATTAAATATTTCATCGTGACGATTGTCATCAAATGGACGAATTTTTAATATATCTCGGCATTTTCCCGTCTGTTATTTCGGGCGGTGTATGACTGACCATGCCGCGATTTAAACAAAATATATATATCTCGGCATTTTCCCATCTGTTATTTCGGGCGGTGTATGACTGACCATGCCGCGATTTAAAAAAAATAAATCTCAATGGACTTGAAGTTACAGGCCTTTGAGAATTCATTTCGTGCTATAAAGGGCAACTTTCATTGGATTTTCTTCCCGTTTTTTTTCAACCGAGTCTAAAACTATGTTAGCGACTGTGAAAAATGAAATGATATATCGAATTTGATTTGAAAGAAAACTGTGTGAGAGAGGAAGACACCACAGGCCTACAAAACAGGCCTCAAAGCTATGCGAGTTAATAAAATGGTGGATATTTGTTTATATGAAGCCGCTCCCACAATGGGTGGAGCTATGGTTCCCAGAATGGGTGGAGCTTTGAGGTTTTGTCTTCTCTGCAAGAACAAGAACAAGAAGAAGAAGAACAACAACAACAACAGCAGAGGGCACTCTATGACCAGCGTCTGCGACGCGGCTAAAAAAATCGCGCCATGATGACACACAAAAATACACCGCCTAAAATAACAGTTGGGGAAAATGTCGACATATATTAAAAATTTGCTTTTTCTTTTCGTTAAGATATATTACTTTTACGTTTTATGAGAGTCGGCACAAAAACGACATATATATCTTCGTTCTTTCTTATTTCATTCAACATTATTATCCGCAAGTAAAATATGTTTCACGAAATTACCGAGAGATATGCCTTCGTTTTTTTTTATTAGTTATGTGCGCATACACTTTAAATAGGTTTGGCAATAGGGGTTGGCGAGGAGTGTGAGGGGTTGTAGAGGGGTGTGAGGAGGTATTGGAGAGGAGTGCGAGGAGGCATTGGAGAGGAGTGCAAGGAGGAATTGGAGAGGAATGCGAGGAGGTATTTGAGAGGAGGGTGAGGAGGTATTGGAGAGGAGTGCGAGAAGGTATTGGAGAGGAGTGCGAGGAGGTATTGGAGAGGAGTGTGAGGAGGTATTGGAGAGGAGTGTGAGGAGGTATTGGAGAGGAGTGTGAGGGGTTGGAGAGGAGTGTGAGGGGTTGGCGAGGAGTGTGAGGGGTTGTAGAGGAGTGTGATGGGTTGCAGAGGAGTGTGAGGGATTGGAGAGGAGTGTGAGGGATTGGAGAGGAGTGTGAGGGATTGGAGAGGAGTGTGCGGGATTGGAGAGGAGTGTGCGGGATTGGAGAAGAGTGTGCGGGATTGGAGAGGAGTGTGCGGGATTGGAGAGGAGTGTGCGGGATTGGAGAGGAGTGTGCGGGATTGGAGAGGAGTGTGCGGGATTGGAGAGGAGTGTGCGGGATTGGAGAGGAGTGTGCGGGATTGGAGAAGAGTGTGCGGGATTGGAGAAGAGTGTGCGGGATTGGAGAGGAGTGTGCGGGATTGGAGAGGAGTGTGCGGGATTGGAGAGGAGTGTGAGGGATTTGAGAGGCGTGCGAGGGATTGGAGAGGAGTGTGAGGGATTGGAGAGGAGTGTGAGGGATTGGAGAGGAGTGTGAGGGATTGGATAGGAGTGTAAGGGATTGGAGAGGAGTGTGAAGGATTGGAGAGGAGAGTGAGGGATTGGAGAGGAGTGTGAGGAGGTATTGGAGAGGAGTGTGAGGAGGAGTGGTATTGGAGAGGCGTGAGGGTAGAGAGGAGTGAGGGGGTCACATATTATGTGAAATAAATAAGTTGTGTTCATTACACCATTTTAACCATTTTGTAAAATTTAATGTGCAGCATCTAAATCAAGATGTCCAAATGTCACACACCATACCCATGGGATTCCCACGGGTGACCCCACGAGTATATATATACTCGATCTCGATTCTGTGTACAAAAAAAATAAATACCTGATGATGTGACTGTGTGTATGAATGATGCATTCTAATGTGAATGTGCGTACTAATGATGCATGATGTGACTGTGTGTGTTAATGATGTAATATAATGTGAATGTGCGTACTTATGATGCATTATGATGTGACTGTGTGTATTAATGATGTATTATAATGTGAATATGTGTACTAATGATGCATGATAATGTGAACATGTGTACTAATGATGCATTATGATGTGAATATGTGTACTAATGACGCATTATGATGTGACTGTGTGTATTAATGATGTATTATCATGTGAATATGTGTACTAATGATGCATTATGATGTGAATATGTGTGCTAATGATGCATTATAATGTGAATATGTGTATTGATGGTGTATTATAATGTGAATATGTGCACTAATGATGTATCATTATGTGAATTTGTGCATTAATGATGCATTATGATGTGAATATGTGTACTAATGATGCATTATGATGTGAATATGTGTACTAATGATGCATTATAATGTGAATATGTGTACTAATGACACATTATGATGTGAATATGTGTACTAATGACGCATTATGATGTGAATATGTGGACTAATGATGATTATAATGTGAATATGTGTACTAATGATGCATTATGACATGAATATGTGCACTAATGATGCATAATAATGTGTATATGTGTACTAATGATGTATTATGACATGAATATGTGCACTAATGATGCATTATAATGTGAATATGTTTACTAATGATGCATTATGACATGAATATGTGTACTAATGATGCATTATAATGTGAATATGTGTACTAATGATGCATTATGATGTGAATATGTGTACTAATGATGCATTATGATGTGAATATGTGTACTAATGATGCATTATAATGTGAATATGTGTACTAATGACGCATTATGATGTGACTGTGTGTATTAATGATGTAATATAATGTGAATATGTGTATTAATGGTGTATAATGATGTGACGATGTGTATTAATGATGTTTTATTATGTGGATATGTGTGCTAATGATGCATTATGATGTGACTGTGTGTATTAATGATGTATTATTATGGGAATATGTGTACTAATGATGTATCATGATGTGAATATGTGTACCAATGATGCATTATGATGTGAATATGTGTACTAATGATGCATTATAATGTGAATATGTGTTCTAATGATGCATTATGATGTGAATATGTTTACTAATGATGCATTATGATGTGAATATGTGCACTAATGATGCATTATAATGTGAATATGTGTACTAATGACGCATTATGATGTGAATATGTGCAATAATGATGCATTATAATGTGAATATGTGTACTAATGATGCATTATGACGTGAATATGTGCACTAATGATGCATTATAATGTGAATATTTGTACTAATGACGCATTATGATGTGAATATGTGCACTAATGATGCATTATAATGTGAATATTTGTACTAATGATGCATTATGATGTGAATATGTGTCCTAATGATGCATTATGATGTGACTGTGTGTATTAATTGATGTATTATCATGTGAGTATGTGTACTAATGATGTTTTATCATGTGGATATGTGTACTAATGATGCATTATGATGTGAATATGTGTACTAATGATGCATTATAATGTGAATATGTGTACTAATGATGTATTATAATGTGAATATGTGTATTAATGATGTATTATAATGTGAATATGTTTATTAATAAGGTATTATAATGTGAATATGTTTATTAATGATGTATTATAATGTGAATATGTGTATTAATGATGTATTAAAATGTGAATATGTGCACTAATGATGTATTATAATGTGAATATGTTTATTAATGATGTATTATAATGTGAATATGTGTATTAATGATGTATTAAAATGTGAATATGTGCATTCATGATGTATTATAATGTGAATATGTGTTCTAATGATGCATTATGATGTGAATATGTTTACTAATGATGCATTATGATGTGAATATGTGCACTAATGATGCATTATAATGTGAATATGTGTACTAATGACGCATTGTGATGTGAATATGTGTAATAATGATGCAATATAATGTGAATATGTGTACTAATGATGCATTATGACGTGAATATGTGCACTAATGATGCATTATAATGTGAATATGTGTACTAATGATGCATTATAATGTGAATATGTGTACTAATGATGCATTATGATGTGAAAATGTGTACTAATGATGCATTATAATGTGAATATGTGTCCTAATGGTGCATTATGATGTGACTGTGTGTATTAATTGATGTATAATAATGTGAATATGTGTACTAATGATGTTTTATCATGTGGATATGTGTACTAATGATGCATTATGATGTGAATGTGTGTACTAACGATGCATTATGATGTGACTGTGTGCACTAATGATGCATTATGATGTGAATATGTGTACTAATGATGCATTATAATGTGAATATGTGTACTAATGATGTATTATAATGTGAATATGTGTATTCATGATGTATTATAATGTGAATATGTTTATTAATAAGGTATTATAATGTGAATATGTTTATTAATGATGTATTATAATGTGAATATGTGTATTAATGATGTATTAAAATGTGAATATGTGCACTAATGATGTATTATAATGTGAATATATTTATTAATGATGTAATATAATGTGAATATGTGTATTAATGATGTATTAAAATGTGAATATGTGCATTCATGATGTATTATAATGTGAATATGTTTATTAATGATGTATTACAATGTGAATATGAATAACCCAGAGGACCTCGGAGGAGGAGCGACGAATCCGAGAGGATACCCAGAGGACCTCGGAGGAGGAGCTATGAATCCGAGAGGACACCCAGAGGACCTCTGAGGAGGAGCTACGAATCCGAGAGGATACCCAGAGGACCTCAGAGGAGGAGCTACGAATCCGAGGGGATACCCAGAGGACCTCGGAGGAGGAGCTTCGAATCCGAGAAGATACCCAGAGGACCTCGGAGGAGGAGCTACGAATCCGAGAGGATACCTAGAGGACCTCGGAGGAGGAGCTATGAATCCGAGAGGATACCCAGAGGACCTCGGAGGAGGAGCTACGAATCCGAGAGGAAACCCAGAGGACCTCGGAGGAGGAACTACGAATCCGAGAGGATACCCAGATGACCTCGGAGGAGGAGCTACGAATCCGAGAGGAAACCCAGAGGAACTCGGAGGAGGAACTACGAATCCGAGAGGATACCCAGATGACCTCGGAGGAAGAACTACTCTGCCGAGAGGCGAGGACTCGGGCTCTGTCAGCGGGCTGCCTCCCCATTCCCGGCTTATATAGGTGGGACGAGTATGCCGTAGGCCTTACCCCGTCCTGCCTCATATGTATACCTGAGCTCGATTCTGTCTGCAAAAACTGATAAAGGTGGAGGAGTTTGCGGCTCTGCCGGCGTGCGACCTAACCCCACCCCGCCTTATATAGGTGGGGCGAGGACTCGAGCTCTGTCAGCGGCTGGCCTCACCCATCCCTGCCTTATAGAGGTGGGGCGAGTATGCGGGAGGCTTTAACCCGCCCTGCCTTAAATAGGTGGGGCAACCACTCGGGTTCAGTCGCCGGGCGGTCCCACCCCACCCCGCATTTTATTTTTTATGAAAGTCCTCGATATAATAAATGTGTTTCCACACCAAAATAAGATTTGAAATTTTAATTTAATATGTACATCCTTTGCTCTTATGTTGTATTTTGATGATTGTATTCATTTATTAACTGATTGCAAAGTGTTTAACATGAAAGCTTTCGCAAATGGATATTGGTTTTATTTTTGGAGTCCACTGAAGTTGATTCTTTGAAACTGTTTTCATGTTGAATCAATGCTATGAGACATTTTCAATCTTTACTCAATAATCTGTTTTTGGAAGATAGTTTCAATTTGATGGTACAATACTTGGGCACTGGTGCAAACAATAGGGCCATTATAGTTGTAAAAACATCAGCATTTACATGTTCTTGACTTTATTACTTTCACCAGTATCTTGACATGTTTTGGATTTTGAAATCTTCCATCACAATCTTAGCCATCAATTCCTCTCCTAAAGAAGTTCACCAATCTCTGTGATTGAGGACCAGGAAGCTCAATGATAAATTGCAGTTTTGTTTTCTGTGCATGTGAAGATTATTTTTCAGCGATAAACATGTGGCAATCCTCACTGACTGCTTGGACTCTGGAGACCACATCAGGAAGCAGATTCTTCACCTTATTTGGTCCAAGGGTGGTGAAAAATTCTCACTTATTTCCTTTGATGGTGAAGTGGAGATGGAAGTAACAATGGATGTCCATCACTTTGACGGGCGAGGTTGGGGCCCGTCAATTTTTAGCCACGTCGCAGACGCTGCTCATAGAGTGCCCTCTGCTGTTGTTGTTGTTGTTCTTCTTCTTCTTGTTCTTCTTCTTCTTGTTGTTCTTGCAGAGAAGACAAAACCTCGAAGCTCCACCCATTCTGGGAACCATAGCTCCACCCATTTTGGGAGAGGCTTCATAAAAACAAATATCCACCATTTTATTAACTCGCATAGCTTTGAGGCCTGTTTTGTAGGCCCGTGGTGTCTTCCTCTCTCACACAGTTTTATTTCAAATCAAATTCGATATATCATTTCTTTTTTCACAGTCGCTAACATAGTTTTAGACTCGGTTGAAAAAAAACGGGAAGAAAATCCGATGAAAGTTGCCCTTTATAGAACAAAATGAATGCTCAAAGGCCTGTAACTTCAAGTCCATTGAGATATATATTTTTTAGATCGCGGCATGGTCAGTCATACACCGCCCGAAATAAGAGACGGGAAAATGCCGAGATATATTAAAAATTCGTCCATTTGATGACAATCGTCACGATGAAATATTTAATTTATACGTCATCACAATAATGTGGAGAGAGGAGCATAGCTTCGTTCACGTGTCGCCACACACGGGAAATTGCCGAGATATATTTTTTTTAAATCGCGGCATGGTCATTCATACACCACCTGAAATAACAGACGGGAAAATGCCGAGATATATTAAAAATTCGTCGCCACACATGGGAAATTGCCGAGATATATTTTCACTTTGCACAAAAATAACATCAAGTAATCGAATCAATAGGAATGTCCTGTGCCTATAACGTCGACGTTATAGGCACAGCTGCATCTAGGCATTGTGTAACATTGACGCGGCTTTTGTTTTCATTAAAACTTTTTGTATTGTTTCCTTTGGTGGTTGTGGGGTGGCTTAGCCCAAATATTCAAAAGAATTGTGCATTTTGTGATACAAGCACCAAATTTGGCACAAATGTACATTAATATGTTGCGAACATTTTCAGATATTGGGCCACTTGAAATTCCGTAATTTTTTTTTTCAAATTTTTTCAAATTTCGTAATTTCAAATTTTTCGGGTGACACCGTCACAATTTCGGTCTTCGAGGCCGGCCGATAGGCAAAGTGTGACCGGAAGGGACGAGGTTCTCCTGACCACGTGGCCCTCGATCTGGGAAGCGAGAGGCGTTCCATTAGTGGACGCGCCCCTCACGCCCGACTTTTGGGCGGCCCCGGCAGGCCGTTTGTTTTGACGTTCCGTGACAGGCCCCGCACCCCCACCTCCGGGCCGACCGGAAGCTTGTGCTGAGTACATCATACCTGAACAACTCAGTGAGGCAGAACACAGCAGTGCACACCAGGGTGACCCCTTCAGTGCATAAACCAATTAACCTGTCCACTGCAGGCGCAGGGCATATAGAAATGAAGTTATTTTCTGCATATAATAATAATATAAGTTCAGTTCTATATAACAATTTCTGTTATCACCACTACCACTACAACTACCACTACTACAAGCTTTGTCTATAATTTTGTGGACTAACAGACAAACAGACATACAGACAAGCTGGGATCAAAACATTACCTCCTTCCACCATTGAGTGTAGAGGTAAACATCATGGAAATTATATCATGCCCTAGATTTAATTCATGCTTACCCGTGTATTTGCTTCACTGGTTCACAAGGTCTTTTGCATACATGTAATTCAGACTCTCGTCTTCATTGCTGACCACACAATGTTCGCAACATATTAATGTACATTTGTGCCAAATTTGGTGCTTGTATCACAAAATGCACAATTCTTTTGAATATTTGGGCTAAGCCGCCCCACTATATCGGCCGGCCTCGAAGACCGAAATTGTGACGGTGTCACCGGAAAAATTTGAAATTACGAAATTTGAAAAAATTTGAAAAAAAAAATTACGGAATTTCAAGTGGCCCAATATCTGAAAATGTTCGCAACATATTAATGTACATTTGTGCCAAATCTGGTGCTTGTATCACAAAATGCACAACAGGTTTGCTATGCTGCTACACTATGGGCATTGTTGTGGATGTCTTAGTTTTATATCTTGTTACCTTCGCAAAAGCGGAAGGTTATGTTTTGATCGCTGTGTATTTATTTGTATGTCTGTGTGTGTGTGTGTATGTTATTCGCATAACTCAAAAAGTATTCAACCGAATTGCATGAAATTTGGTGGGATGATTGGTTATTATACGGGACACATTTGATTAGATTTTGGGAGCAATCGGGTCAAAGGTCAAGGTCAAGGTCACGAAAAGGTCAAAATCGTATTTTTGTTGTTCTGTTCCCTACACTCCCATGCCAAGTACAGAACAGTAGCTGCGGCGAAGGTATGCGCTCTACCGAGTGCCCGTTCTAGTTTTTTCATTCATACAGAGATATCCTTGTTGTCTTTCGATTGTCAGAGGAAGGACCTTTTTAGGTGTTGTATTGTTTTTTATATGGTTCAATCACGACTACATTTTATGAGCAACTGTCTTGCAACTTACATGAGATATATGTCCTTTCTCGTGGAGAGTAAGTGTGGTCCAAACCTCACCCAAGTGGGCGACCTCACCTCGCTGCGCCGTATAAAGGTGGGGCGAGGTATCAAGCCCTGTCGGCGGGGGGCTTCACCCCTCCCCGCCTTACATAGGTGGGGCGAGTATGCGGGAGGCCTGACCCCGCCCTGCCTTGCATATACTTGAGCTCAATTCTGTGTTAAAAAAGGTATATATATATATATATATATATATATATATATATATATATATATATATATATATATTGTTGTGGATATGAGAATGTTTTTTTTTTCTTGTTGTGTAATGAATTGTTGTAAAATGTCACCCTCCTTCCTGCATTTGTTGTTGTATAAAGGTCAAAGGGCGTTCCCGTAGTTAATTCCATAAAACATACACGAAGGACACCATATATCCCGGTTCGGTAGTTATATCCTTATTATGTGTATTAGTGTAAGGCTGTGTCTTCCATTAATTTAAATACTCCATTGCACCAAGTGAAATAAGAGTAGATTCCCTTCACCTTCCCCTTCCAACAATTGCCAACTGTTTCCTCCGCGACTCCATTCGCCACGAGGTCGGCTCGGAGAAGAAGGGGGAGGAGCTGCCGAATCCTGGGCGTGCCCGCCCATCGTCATCAAGGGCGGAGCCAGAGGGCCGTGCCGACCAATCAGGGCCGAGGCGAGCTCACCGATGGGCGTGTTCTAGAGGCCGGCGTCTTGATTGCCCGGGGGGGGTTATAAAGAGCACGCGCGGAAGCCGTTAAGAAGAAGTGCGCACGAGGGCGAAGCAAGAGAGGAACGTCCTGAGAGAGATACGTCCTAAGATATACGTCCAAAGAGATACATGCAGAGATACGTGCGACGATCAAGTGCAAGCGAGTCAGAGCGGCGAAGTGCGAAGTGCCAAGTAGGGAAAGTGCCGAGTGTGCAGAGCCAAGTGCAAGAGAGTTCAATGGAGCAGCTTTGGAGAGCGAACGGTGCACCGGAGGGGCTTCGCCGTGCAGATTGGAACCGCGGCTGTTTTGGCGATCCCAGCTCGGGTATTGACGGCAGCTATCCGCTTCCGGCCCGACCGATCCCCGCTGAACCTTCCTCCCCCGCCAAGCCATTCCTCCCGATCCTTCCTGCCTGCAAATTCCCAATTCGTGTGAGTCCGTCTTTCGTTTGTTCTGTCCAGGGTTCAAAGTAAGACTGCCATAGATAAGCTAAGTTTCACTTTGTCCGCTTCTTCTTCTTCTGTTTTTATTTTATTATCCTTCCTTCTCCTTGGTTTCTTTGATTGTGTAAATAGTAGGAATAAATTTAGTAGCATTTCCAACCTTTTTGCTTTGGTGTTCTTCTTCTTCACAACCTTCGCTTTAGTCTTTTCCCCATTGAATATCTGTGGCGCGATTCGGCCAACGTTCAGGAATCGGGTTAGTCGGGGTAACTGTTCGGGCGCGGCGGCCATCCGCTCGGCAAACAACATCCTCGCCCCGGTCCCGTAACAATATACTCGATCTCGATTCTGTGTACAAAAAAAATAAATACATGATGATGTGACTGTGTGTATGAATGATGGATTATAATGTGAATGTGCGTACTAATGATGCATTATGATGTGACTGTGTGTATTAATGATGTATTTTAATGTGAATATGTGTACGAATGATGCATTATGATGTCAATATGTGGACTAATGATGCATTATAATGTGAATATGTGTATTAATGGTGTATTATAATGTGAATATGTGCACTAATGATGTATCATTATGTGAATTTGTGCATTAATGATGCATTATAATGTGAATATTGTACTAATGATGCATTATGATGTGACTGTGTGTATTAATGGTGTATTATAATATGAATATGCACACTAATGATGCATTATAATGTGAATATGTGCACTAATGATGTATCATTATGTGAATTTGTGCATTAATGATGCATTATAATGTGAATATGTGTACTAATGATGCATTATGATGTGACTGTGTGTATTAATGGTGTATTATAATATGAATATGCATACTAATGATGCATTATGATGTGACTGTGTGTATTAATGGTGTATTATAATGTGAATATGTGTACTAATGATGCATTATGATGTGACTGTGTGTATTAATGGTGTATTATAATGTGAATATGTGTACTAGTGATGCATTATAATGTGAATATGTGTACTAATGATGTATTATAATGTGAATATGTGTATTAATGATGTATTATAATGTGAATATGTTTATTAATAATGTATTATAATGTGAATATGTTTATTAATGATGTATTATAATGTGAATATGTGTATTAATGATGTATTAAAATGTGAATATGTGCACTAATGATGTATTATAATGTGAATATGTTTATTAATGATGTATTATAATGTGAATATGTGTATTAATGATGTATTAAAATGTGAATATGTGCACTAATGATGTATTATAATGTGAATATGTTTATCAATGATGTATTACAATGTGAATATGAATAACCCAGAGGACCCCGGAGGAGGAGCTACGAATCCGAGAGGATACCCAGAGGACCTCGGAGGAGGAGCTATGAATCCGAGAGGACACCCAGAGGACCTCGGAGGAGGAGCTACAAATCCGAGCGGATACCCAGAGGACCTCGGAGGAGGAGCTACAAATCCAAGAGGATAACCATAGGACCCCGGAGGAGGAGCTACGAATCCGAGAGGATAACCAGAGGACTTCGAAGGAGGAGCTACGAATCCGAGAGGATACCCAGAGGACCTCGGAGGAGGAGCTACGAATCCGAGAGGATACCCAGAGGACCTCGGAGGAGGAACTACGAATCCGAGAGGATACCCAGAGGACCTCGGAGGAGGAGCTACAAATCCGAGAGGATACCCAGAGGACCTCGGAGGAGGAGCTATGAATCCGAGAGGATACCCAGAGGACCTCAGAGGAGGAGCTACGAATCCGAGAGGATACCCAGAGGACCTCGGAGGAGGAGCTACGAATCAGAGAGGATACCCAGAGGACCTCGGAGGAGGAGCTACGAATCCGAGAAGATACCCAGAGGACCTCGGAGGAGGAGCTACGAATCCGAGAGGCTACACAGAGGACCTCGGAGGAGGAGCTACGAATCCGAGAGGCTACACAGAGGACCTCGGAGGAGGAGCTACACCGCCGAGAGGATACCCAGAGGACCTCGGAGGCGGAGCTATGAATATTAGAGCATACCCAGAAGACCTTGGAGGCGGAGCTACGAATCCGAGAGCTTACCCAGAGGACCTTGGAGGCGGAGCTACGATTCCGAGAGGATACCCAGAGGACCTCGGATGAGAGCTACGAATCCGAGAGGATACCCAGAGGACCTCGGATGAGGAGCTATGCCGACGAGAGGATACCCAGAGGACCTTGGAGGAGGAGCTACGCCATTGAGAGGATACCAATAGGACCTCGGAGGAGGAGCTACGACTCCGGGAGGATACCCAGAGGACCTCAGAGGAGGAGTTACGTATCCGAGAGGATACCCAGATGACCTCGGAGGAGGAGGTATACCGCCGAGAGCATACCCAGAGGACCTTGGAGATGGAGCTATGAATCCGAGAGCATATCCAGAGGACCTTGGAGGCGGAGCTACGAATACGAGAGGCGAGGACTCGGGCTCTGTCAGCGGGCTGCCTCAACCATTCCCGTCTTATATAGGTGGGACGAGTATGCCGTAGGCCTTACCCCACCCTGCCTGATATATATATACTTGAACTCGATTCTGTCTACAAAAACAAACAAACAAAAAAAAACCTCATCCCTCCCCACCTTATATAGGCGGAGGAGTTTGCGGGCTTTGCCGGCGTGCGACCTAACCCCACCCCGCCTTATATAGGTGGGGCGAGGACTCGAGATCTGTCAGCGGGCGGCCTCACCCATCCCCGCCTTCTAGAGGTGGGGCGAATATGCAGGTCGCAGGAGGCTTTAACCCGCCCTGCCTTATTTAGGTGGGGCAACCACTCAGGTTCAGTCGCCGGGCTGTCCCACCCCGCCGCGCATTTTATTTTTTATAAAAGACCTCGATATAATGTGCATGTTTCCACACCAAAATAAGATTTGAAATTTAAATTTAATATGTCCATCCTTTGCTCTTATGTTGTATTTTGATGATTGTTTTAGTTTATTAACTGATTGCAAAGTGTTTAACATGAAAGTTTTCGCAAACGGATATTGGTTTTATTTTTGGAGTCCACTGAAGTTTATTCTTTGAAACTGTTTTCATGTTGAATCAATGCAATGGGACATTTTCAATCTTTACTCAATAATCTGTTTTTGGAAGATAGTTTCAATTTGATGGTAAAATACTTGTGCACTGGTGCAAACAATAGGGCCATTATAGTTGTAAAAACATCAGCATTTACATGTTCTTGACTTTATTATTTTCACCAGTATCCTGACATGTTTTGGATTTTGAAATCTTCCATCACAATCTTCGCCATCAATTCCTCTCCTAAATAAGTTCACCAATCTCTGTGATTGAGGACCAGGAAGCTCAATGATAAATTGCAGTTTTGTTTTCTGTGCATGTGAAGATTATTTTTCAGCGATAAACATGTGGCAACCCTCATTGACTGATTGGACTCTGGAGACCACATCAGGAAGCAGATTCTTCACCTTATTTTGTCCAAAGTTGGTGAAAAATTCTCACTTATTTCCTTTGATGGTGAAGTGGAGATGGAAGTAATAATGGATGTCCATCACTTTGACGGGCGAGGTTGGGGCCCGTCAATTTTTTCCTTTGGTGGGCATGGTTGTGGATGTCTTAGTTTTATATATTGTTTTTTCATTCATTCAGAGATATCCTTGTTGTCTTTCGATTGTCAGAGGAAGGACCTTTTTAGGTGTTGTATTGTTTTTATATGGTTCAATCACGACTACATTTTATGAGAAACTGTCTTGCAACTTACATGAGATATATGTCCTTTCTCGTAGAGAGTAAGTGTGGTCCAACCCTCACCCAAGTGGGCGACCTCACCTCGCTGCAACTTATAAAGGTGGGGCAAGGAATCAAGCCCTGTCGGCGGGGGGCCTCACCCCTCCCCGCCTTACATAGGTGGGGCGAGTATGCTGGAGGGCTGACCTCGCTCTGCCTTGTATATACTTGAGCTCAATTCTGTGTTTAAAAAATGTATATATGTATCTATATTATAATAGGCTACGGTGATTCTGTTGGACGTCTGTCCGGGGGTGTGGCTTCATCCGTTTGCAGAGTAGCTCCACCCGTAGCTCCACCCATTCTTGGAGAGGCTGCATGTAAACAAATATCCACCATTTTATTAACTCGAATGGCTTTGAGGCCTGTTTAGTTAGGCCCGTGCTGTCTTTCTCTCTCACACAGGTTTATTTCAATTCTAATTCGATATATCATTTCATTTTTAACAGTCGCTAACATTGTGTTAGACTCGGTTGAAAAAAAACGGGAAGAGAATCCCAAGAAAGTTTCCGTTTATAGAACGAAATGATTTCTCAAAGGCCTCTAAACTAAACGCCCATTTTATCGAATTCACCATCTGATTTAATTTTTATCGATGGTTTTCGACTCGGTGTCAGAAATAATTGAGAACATTCACAGACGCACGGGAAATTGCCGAAATATATTTATAACAAGTACAAAAAGTTTTAATTAAAACAAAAGCCGCGTCGATGTTACACAATGCCTCGATGCAGCTGTGCCTATAACGTCGATGTTATAGGCACAGGACATTCCTATTGATTCGATTACTTGATGTTATTTTTGTGCAAAGTGAAAATATATCTCGGCAATTTCCTGTGTGTGGCGACGAATTTTTAATATATCTCGGCATTTTCCCGTCTGTTATTTCAGGCGGTGTATGACTGACCATGCCGCGATTTAAAAAAAATATATCTCGGCAATTTCCCGTGTGTGGCGACATGTGAACGAAGCTATGCTCCTCTCTCCACATTATTGTGACGACGTATAAATTAAATATTTCATCGTGACGATTGTCATCAAATGGACGAATTTTTAATATATCTCGGCATTTTCCCATCTGTTATTTCAGGCGGTGTATGACTGACCATGCCGCAATTTAAAAAAAAATATATCTCGGCAATTTCCCGTATGTGGCGACACGTGAACGAAGCTATGCTCCTCTCTCCACATTATTGTGACGACGTATAAATTAAATATTTCATCGTGACGATTGTCATCAAATGGACGAATTTTTAATATATCTCGGCATTTTCCCGTCTGTTATTTTGGGCGGTTTATGACTGACCATGCCGCGATTTAAACAAAATATATATATCTCGGCATTTTCCCATCTGTTATTTCGGGCGGTGTATGACTGACCATGCCGCGATTTAAAAAAAAAAATCTCAATGGACTTGAAGTTACAGGCCTTTGAGAATTCATTTCGTGCTATAAAGTGCAACTTTCATCGGATTTTCTTCCCGTTTTTTTTCAACCGAGTCTAAAACTATGTTAGCGACTGTGAAAAATGAAATGATATATCGAATTTGATTTGAAAGAAAACTGTGTGAGAGAGGAAGACACCACAGGCCTACAAAACAGGCCTCAAAGCTATGCGAGTTAATAAAATGGTGGATATTTGTTTATATGAAGCCGCTCCCACAATGGGTGGAGCTATGGTTCCCAGAATGGGTGGAGCTTTGAGGTTTTGTCTTCTCTGCAAGAACAAGAACAAGAAGAAGAAGAACAACAACAACAACAGCAGAGGGCACTCTATGACCAGCGTCTGCGACGCGGCTAAAAAAATCGCGCCATGATGATACACAAAAATACACCGCCTAAAATAACAGTTGGGGAAAATGTCGACATATATTAAAAATTTGCTTTTTCTTTTCGTTAAGATATATTACTTTTACGTTTTATGAGAGTCGGCACAAAAACGACATATATATCTTCGTTCTTTCTTATTTCATTCAACATTATTATCCGCAAGTAAAATATGTTTCACGAAATTACCGAGAGATATGCCTTCGTTTTTTTTTATTAGTTATGTGCGCATACACTTTAAATAGGTTTGGCAATAGGGGTTGGCGAGGAGTGTGAGGGGTTGTAGAGGGGTGTGAGGAGGTATTGGAGAGGAGTGCGAGGAGGCATTGGAGAGGAGTGCAAGGAGGATTTGGAGAGGAATGCGAGGAGGTATTTGAGAGGAATGCGAGGAGGTATTGGAGAGGAATGCGAGGAGGTATTGGAGAGGAGTGTGAGGAGGTATTGGAGAGGAGTGCGAGAAGGTATTGGAGAGGAGTGTGAGGAGGTATTGGAGAGGAGTGCGAGAAGGTATTGGAGAGGAGTGCGAGGAGGTATTGGAGAGGAGTGTGAGGAGGTATTGGAGAGGAGTGTGAGGAGGTATTGGAGAGGAGTGCGAGAAGGTATTGGAGAGGAGTGCGAGGAGGTATTGGAGAGGAGTGTGAGGAGGTATTGGAGAGGAGTGTGAGGAGGTATTGGAGAGGAGTGCGAGAAGGTATTGGAGAGGAGTGCGAGGAGGTATTGGAGAGGAGTGTGAGGAGGTATTGGAGAGGAGTGTGAGGAGGTATTGGAGAGGAGTGCGAGAAGGTATTGGAGAGGAGTGCGAGGAGGTATTGGAGAGGAGTTTGAGGAGGTATTGGAGAGGAGTGCGAGAAGGTATTGGAGAGGAGTGCGAGGAGGTAATGGAGAGGAGTGTGAGGAGGTATTGGAGAGGAGTGTGAGGAGGTATTGGAGAGGAGTGCGAGAAGGTATTGGAGAGGAGTGCGAGGAGGTATTGGAGAGGAGTGTGAGGAGGTATTGGAGAGGAGTGTGAGGAGGTATTGGAGAGGTGTGTGAGGGGTTGGAGAGGAGTGTGAGGGGTTGGAGAGGAGTGTGAGGGGTTGTAGAGGAGTGTGATGGGTTGCAGAGGAGTGTGAGGGATTGGAGAGGAGTGTGAGGGATTGGAGAGGAGTGTGAGGGATTGGAGAGGAGTGTGCGGGATTGGAGAGGAGTGTGCGGGATTGGAGAAGAGTGTGCGGGATTGGAGAGGAGTGTGCGGGATTGGAGAGGAGTGTGCGGGATTGGAGAGGAGTGTGCGGGATTGGAGAGGAGTGTGCGGGATTGGAGAGGAGTGTGCGGGATTGGAGAGGAGTGTGCGGGATTGGAGAAGAGTGTGCGGGATTGGAGAAGAGTGTGCGGGATTGGAGAGGAGTGTGCGGGATTGGAGAGGAGTGTGCGGGATTGGAGAGGAGTGTGAGGGATTTGAGAGGCGTGCGAGGGATTGGAGAGGAGTGTGAGGGATTGGAGAGGAGTGTGAGGGATTGGAGAGGAGTGTGAGGGATTGGATAGGAGTGTGAGGGATTGGAGAGGAGTGTGAGGGATTGGAGAGGAGTGTGAGGGATTGGAGAGGAGTGTGAGGGATTGGAGAGGAGTGTGAGGGATTGGAGAGGAGTGCGAGGAGGTAATGGAGAGGAGTGTGAGGAGGTATTGGAGAGGAGTGTGAGGAGGAGTGGTATTGGAGAGGCGTGAGGGTAGAGAGGAGTGAGGGGGTCACATATTATGTGAAATAAATAAGTTGTGTTCATTACACCATTTTAACCATTTTGTAAAATTTAATGTGCAGCATCTAAATCAAGATGTCCAAATGTCACACACCATACCCATGGGATTCCCACGGGTGACCCCACGAGTGTATATATACTCGATCTCGATTCTGTGTACAAAAAAAATAAATACCTAATGATGTGACTGTGTGTATGAATGATGCATTCTAATGTGAATGTGCGTACTAATGATGCATTATGATGTGACTGTGTGTGTTAATGATGTAATATAATGTGAATGTGCGCACTAATGATGCATTATGATGTGACTGTGTGTATTAATGATGTATTATAATGTGAATATGTGTACTAATGATGCATGATAATGTGAACATGTGTACTAATGATGCATTATGATGTGACTGTGTGTATTAATGATGTATTATAATGTGAATATGTTTATTAATGATGCATTATAATGTGAATATGTGTACTAATGATGTATCATTATGTGAATACGTGTACTAATGATGCATTATAATGTGAATATGTGTACTCATGATGCATTATAATGTGAATATGTGTACTATTGATGCATTATAATGTGAATATGTGTACTAATGATGCATTATAATGTGAATATGTGTTCTAATGATGCATTATGATGTGAATATGTGTACTAATGACGCATTATGATGTGAATATGTGTACTAATGATGCATTATAATGTGAATATGTGTTCCAATGATGTATCATTATGTGCCTATGTGTGCTAATGATGCATTATAATGTGAATATGTGTACTAATGATCTATCATTTTGTGAATATGTGTACTAATGATGCATTATAATGTGAATATGTGTTCTAATGATGCATTATAATGTGAATATGTGTTCTAATGATGCATTATGATGTGAATATGTGTACTAATGATGCATTATAATGTGAATATGTGTACTAATGATGTATCATTATGTGCATATGTGTGCTAATGCTGCATTATAATGTGAATATGTGTACTAATGATGCATTATAATGTGAATATGTGTTCTAATGATGCATTATGATGTGAATATGTGTACTAATGATGCATTATGATGTGAATATGTGTACTAATGATGCATTATGATGTGAATATGTGTACTAATGATGCATTACGATGTGAATATGTGGTCTAATGATGCATTATAATGTGAATATGTGTACCAATGACGCATTATGATGTGAATATGTGTACTAATGATGCATTATAATGTGAATATGTGTACTAATGATGCATTATGATGTGACTGTGTGTATTAATGATGTATTATCATGTGAATATGTGTCCTAATGATGCATTATGATGTGACGATGTGTACTTATGATGTTTTATCATGTGGATATGTGTACTAATGATGCATTATGATGTGAATATGTGTACTAATGATGCATTATAATGTGAATATGTGTGATGATGATGTATTATAATGTGAATATGTGTATTAATGATGTATTATAATGTGAATATGTGTATTAATGATGTATTAAAATGTGAATATGTGCAATAATGATGTATTATAATGTGAATATGTTTATTAATGATGTATTTTAATGTGAAGATGAATAACCCAGAGGACCTCGGAGGAGGAGCTACGAATCCGAGAGGATACCCAGAGGACCTCGGAGGAGGAGCTACGAATCCGAGAGGATACCCAGAGGACCTTGGAGGAGGAGCTACGAATCCGAGAGGATACCCAGAGGACCTCGGAGGAGGAGCTACAAATCCGAGAGGATACCCAGAGGACCTCGGAGGAGGAGCTACGAATCAGAGAGGATACCCAGAGGACCTCGAAGGAGGAGCTACGAATCCGAGAGGATACCCAGAGGACCTCGGAGGAGGAGCTACGAATCCGAGAGGATACCCAGAGGACCTCGGAGGAGGAGCTACGAATCCGAGAGGATACCCAGAGGACCTCGGAGGAGGAGCCACGAATCCGAGAGGATACCCAGAGAACCTCAGAGGAGGAGCTACGAATCCGAGAGGATACCCAGAGGACCTCGGAGGAGGAGCTACGAATCCGAGAGGATACCCAGAGGACCTTGGAGGAGGAGCTACGAATCCGAGAGGATACCCAGAGGACCTTGGAGGAGGAGCTACAAATCCGAGAGGATACCCAGAGGACCTCGGAGGAGGAGCTACGAATCAGAGAGGATACCCAGAGGACCTCGAAGGAGGAGCTACGAATCCGAGAGGATACCCAGAGGACCTCGGAGGAGGAGCTACGAATCCGAGAGGATACCCAGAGGACCTCGGAGGAGGAGCTACGAATCCGAGAGGATACCCAGAGGACCTCGGAGGAGGAGCCACGAATCCGAGAGGATACCCAGAGGACCTCGGAGGAGGAGCTACGAATCCGAGAGTATACCAAGAGGACCTCGGAGGAGGAGCTACGCCACCGAGAGGATACCCAGTGGACCTCGGAGGTGGAGCTACGAATCCGAGAGCATACCCAGAGGACCTTGGAGGCAGAGCTACGAATCCGAGAGCATACCCAGAGGACCTTAGAGGCGGAGCTACGAATCCGAGAGGATACCCAGAGGACCTCGGATGAGGAGCTACGAATCCGAGGGGATACCCAGAGGACCTCGGATGAGGTGCTACGAAACCGAGAGGATACCCAGATGACCTCGGAGGAGGAGTTACGCCACCGAGAGGATACCCAGAGGACCTCGGAGGAGGAGCTACGCCGTCGAGAGGATACCCAGAGGACCTCGGAGGAGGAGCTACAAATGCGAGACGATACCCAGAGGACATCGGAGGAGGAGCTACGAATCCGAGAGGAAACCCAGAGGACCTCGGAGGAGGAGCTACGCCGCCGAGAGGCGAGGACTCGGGCTCTGTCAGCGGGCTGCCTCAACCATTCCCGGCTTATATAGGTGGGAAGAGTATGCCGTAGGCCTTACCCCGCCCTCCCTCATATGTATACCTGGGCTCGATTCTGTCTACAAAAACTGATAAAGGTGGAGGAGTTTGCGGGCTCTGCCGGCGTGTGACCTAACCCCACCCCGCCTTATATAGGTGGGGCGAGGACTCGAGCTCTGTCAGCGGGTGGCCTCACCCATCCCCGCCTTCTAGAGGTGGGGCGAGTATGCGGGAGGCTTTAACCCGCCCTGCCTTATATAGGTGGGTCAACCACTCGGGTTCAGTCGCCGGGCGGTCCCACTCCGCCCCGCATTTTATTTTTTATAAAAGTCCTCGATATAATAAATGTGTTCCCACACCAAAATAAGATTTGAAATTTTAATTGAATATGTACTTCCTTTGCTCTTATGTTGTATTTTGATGATTGTATTCATTTATTAACTGATTGCAAAGTGTTTAACATGAAAGATTTCGCAAACGGATATTGGTTTTATTTTTGGAGTCCACTGAAGTTGATTCTTTGAAACTGTTTTCATGTTGAATCAATGCAATGGGACATTTTCAATCTTTACTCAATAATCTGTTTTTGGAAGATAGTTTCAATTTGATGGTAAAATACTTGTGCACTGGTGCAAACAATTGGGCCATTATAGTTGTAAAAACATCAGCATTTACATGTTCTTGATTTTATTACTTTCACCAGTATCTTGACATGTTTTGGATTTTGAAATCTTCCATCACAATCTTAGCCATCAATTCCTCTCCTAAAGAAGTTCACCAATCTCTGTGATTGAGGACCAGGAAGCTCAATGATAAATTGCAGTTTTGTTTTCTGTGCATGTGAAGATTATTTTTCAGCGATAAACATGTGGCAATCCTCACTGACTGCTTGGACTCTGGAGACCACATCAGGAAGCAGATTCTTCACCTTATTTGGTCCAAGGTTGGTGAAAAATTCTCACTTATTTCCTTTGATGGTGAAGTGGAGATGGAAGTAACAATGGATGTCCATCACGTTGACGGGCGAGGTTGGGGCCCGTCAATTTTTAGCCGCGTCACAGACGCTGCTCATAGAGTGCCCTCTGCTGTTGTTGTTGTTGTTCTTCTTCTTCTTCTTCTTGTTCTTCTTCTTCTTGTTGTTCTTGCAGAGAAGACAAAACCTCGAAGCTCCACCCATTCTGGGAACCATAGCTCCACCCATTTTGGGAGAGGCTTCATATAAACAAATATCCACCATTTTATTAACTCGCATAGCTTTGAGGCCTGTTTTGTAGGCCCGTGGTGTCTTCCTCTCTCACACAGTTTTATTTCAAATCAAATTCGATATATCATTTCATTTTTCACAGTCGCTAACATAGTTTTAGACTCAGTTGAAAAAAACGGGAAGAAAATGCGATGAAAGTTGCCCTTTATAGAACGAAATGAATTCTCAAAGGCCTGTAACTTCAAGTCCATTGAGATATATATATATTTTTAGATCGCGCAATGGTCAGTCATACACCGCCCGAAATAAGAGACGGGAAAATGCCGAGATATATATATTTTGTTTAAATCGCGGCATGGTCAGTCATACACCGCCCGAAATAACAAACGGGAAAATGCCGAGATATATTAAAAATTCGTCCATTTGATGACAATCGTCACGATGAAATATTTAATTTATACGTCATCACAATAATGTGGAGAGAGGAGCATAGCTTCGTTCACGTGTCGCCACACACGGGAAATTGCCGAGATATATTTTTTTAAAATCGCGGCATGGTCATTCATACACCACCTGAAATAACAGACGGGAAAATGCCGAGATATATTAAAAATTCGTCGCCACACATGGGAAATTGCCGAGATATATTTTCACTTTGCACAAAAATAACATCAAGTAATCGAATCAATAGGAATGTCCTGTGCCTATAACATCGACGTTATAGGCACAGCTGCATCTAGGCATTGTGTAACATCGACGCGGCTTTTGTTTTAATTAAAACTTTTTGTATTGTTTCCTTTGGTGGGCATGGTTGTGGATGTCTTAGTTTTATTTCTTGTTTTTTCATTCATACAGAGATATCCTTGTTGTCTTTCGATTGTCAGAGGAAGGACCTTTTTAGGTGTTGTATTGTTTTTTATATGGTTCAATCACGACTACATTTTATGAGCAACTGTCTTGCAACTTACATGAGATATATGTCCTTTCTCGTGGAGAGTAAGTGTGGTCCAAACCTCACCCAAGTGGGCGACCTCACCTCGCTGCGCCTTATAAAGGTGGGGCGAGGTATCAAGCCCTGTCGGCGGGGGGCTTCACCCCTCCCCGCCTTACATAGGTGGGGCAAGTATGCGGGAGGCCTGACCCCGCCCTGCCTTGCATATACTTGAGCTCAATTCTGTGTTAAAAAAGGTATATATATATATACATATATATATTGTTGTGGATATGAGAATGTTTTTTTTTTTTTGTTGTGTAATGAATTGTTGTAAAATGTCACCCTCCTTCCTGCATTTGTTGTTGTATAAAGGTCAAAGGGTGTTCCCGAAGTTAATTCCATAAAACATACACGAAGGACACCATATATCCCGGTTCGGTAGTTATATCCTTATTATGTATATTAGTGTAAGGCTGTGTCTTCCATTAATTTAAATACTCCATTGCACCAAGTGAAATAAGAGTAGATTCCCTTCACCTTCCCCTTCCAACAATTGCCAACTGTTCCCTCCGCGACTCCATTCGCCACGAGGTCGGCTCGGAGAAGAAGGGGGAGGAGCCGCCGAATCCTGGGCGTGCCCGCCCATCGTCATCAAGGGCGGAGCCAGAGGGCCGTGCCGACCAATCAGGGCCGAGGCGAGCTCACTGATGGGCGTGTTCTAGAGGCCGGCAGCTTGATTGCCCGGGGGGTTATAAAGAGCACGCGCGGAAGCCGTTAAGAAGAAGTGCGCACGAGGGCGAAGCAAGAGAGGAATGTCCTGAGAGAGATACGTCCTAAGATATACGTCCAAAGAGATACATGCAGAGATACGTGCGACGATCAAGTGCAAGCAAGTCAGAGCGGCGAAGTGCGAAGTGCAAAGTAGGGAAAGTGCCGAGTGTGCAGAGCCAAGTGCAAGAGAGTTCAAAGGAGCAGCTTTGGAGAGCGAACGGTTCACCGGGGGGGCTTCGCCGTGTAGATTGGAACTGCGGCTGTTTTGGCGATCCCAGCTCGGGTATTGACGGCAGCTATCCGCTTCCGGCCCGACCGATCCCCGCTGAACCTTCCTCCCCTGCCAAGCCATTCCTCCTTCCGATCCTTCCTGCCTGCAAATTCCCAATTCGTGTGAGTCCGTCTTTCGTTTGTTCTGTCCAGGGTTCAAAGTAAGACTGCCATAGATAAGCTAAGTTTCACTTTGTCCGCTTCTTCTTCTTCTGTTTTTATTTTATTATCCTTCCTTCTCCTTGGTTTCTTTGATTGTGTAAATAGTAGTAATAAATTTAGTAGCATTTCCAACCTTTTTGCTTTGGTGTTCTTCTTCTTCACAACCTTCGCTTTAGTCTTTTCCCCATTGAATATCTGTGGCGCGATTCGGCCAACGTTCAGGAATCGGGTTAGTCGGGGTAACTGTTCGGGCGCGGCGGCCATCCGCTCGGCAAACAACATCCTCGCCGCAGTCCCGTAACAATATACTCGATCTCGATTCTGTGTACAAAAAAAATAAATACATGATGATGTGACTGTGTGTATGAATGATGCAGTATAATGTGAATGTGCGTACTAATGATGCATTATGATGTGACTGTGTGTATTAATGATGTATTTTAATGTGAATATGTGTACGAATGATGCATTATGATGTCAATATGTGGACTAATGATGCATTATAATGTGAATATGTGTATTAATGGTGTATCATAATGTGAATATGTGCGCTAATGATGTATCATTATGTGAATTTGTGCATTAATGATGCATTATAATGTGAATATGTGTACTAATGATGCATTATGATGTGACTGTGTGTATTAATGGTGTATTATAATATGAATATGCATACTAATGATGCATTATAATGTGAATATGTGCACTAATGATGTATCATTATGTGAATTTGTGCATTAATGATGCATTATAATGTGAATATGTGTACTAATGATGTATCATTATGTGAATATGTTTACTAATGATGCATTATGATGTGAATATGTGTACTAATGATGTATCATTATGTGAATATGTGTACTAATGATGCATTATGATGTGACTGTGTGTATTAATGGTGTATTATAATGTGAATATGTGTACTAATGATGTATCATTATGTGAATATGTTTACTCATGATGCATTATGATGTGAATATGTGTACTAATGATGTATCATTATGTGAATATGTGTACTAATGATGCATTTATGATGTGACGATGTGTATTAATGATGTTTTATCATGTGGATATGTGTACTAATGATGTATCATTATGTGAATATGTGTACTAATGATTCATTATGATGTGAATATGTGTACTAATGATGCATTATAATGTGAATATGTGTACTAATGATGCATTATGATGTGACTGTGTGTTTTATTGATGTATTATCATGTGAATATGTGTACTAATGATGCATTATGATGTGACGATGTGTATTAATGATGTTTTATCATGTGGATATGTGTACTAATTATGCATTATGATGTGACTGTGTGTATTAATGATGTATTATAATGTGAATATGTGTACTAATGATGTATCATGATGTGAATATGTGTACTAATGATGCATTATGATGTGAATATGTGTACTCATGATGCATTATAATGTGAATATGTGTTCTAATGATGCATTATAATGTGAATATGTGTTCTAATGATGCATTATGATGTGAATATGTGTACTAATGATGCATGATGATGTGAATATGTGCACTAATGTTGCATTATATTGTGAATATGTGTACTAATGACGCATTATGATGTGAATATGTGTAATAATGATGCATTATAATGTGAATATGTGTACTAATGATGCATTATGACGTGAATATGTGCACTAATGATGCATTATAATGTGAATATGTGTACTAATGACGCATTATGATGTGAATATGTGTACTAATGATGCATTATGATGTGAATATGTGTACTAATGATGCATTATAATGTGAATATGTGTACTAATGACGCATTATGATGTGAATATGTGTACTAATGATGCATTATAATGTGAATATGTGTCCTAATGATGCATTATGATGTGACTGTGTGTATTAATTGATGTATTATCATGTGAATATATGTACTAATGATGCATTATAATGTGAATATGTGTTCTAATTATGCATTATGATGTGAATATGTGTACTAATGATGCATTATGATGTGAATATGTACACTAATGATGCATTATAATGTGAATATGTGTACTAATGATGCATTATGACGTGAATATGTGCACTAATGATGCATTATAATGTGAATATGTGTACTAATGACGCATTATGATGTGAATATGTGTACTAATGATGCATTATGATGTGAATATGTGTACTAATGATGCATTATAATGTGAATATGTGTACTAATGACGCATTATGATGTGAATATGTGCACTAATGATGGATTATAATGTGAATATGTGTATCAATGGTGTATTATAATGCGAATATGCGTACTAATGATGCATTATGATGTGACTATGCATTAATGATGCATTATAATGTGAATATGTGTACTAATGATGCGTTATGATGTGACTGTGTGCATTAATGATGTATTATAATGTGAATGTGTGTACTAATGATGTATCATTATGTGAATTTGTGCATTAATGATGCATTATGATGTGAATATGTGTACTAATGATGCATTATGATGTGACTGTGTGTATTAATGATGTATTATAATGTGAATATGTGTACAAATGATGCATTATGATGTGACGATGTGTATTAATGATGTTTTATCATGTGGGTATGTGTACGAATGATGCATTATAATGTGAATATGTGTACTAATGATGCATTATAATGTGAATATGTGTTCTAATGATGCATTATGATGTGAATATGTGTACTAATAATGCATTATAATGTGAATATGTGTACTAATGATGCATTATAATGTGAATATGTGTACTAATGATGTATCATTATGTGAATATGTGTACTAATGATGCATTATAATGTGAATATGTGTACTAATGATGCATTATGATGTGAATATGTGTTCTAATGATGCATTATGATGTGAATATGTGCACTAATGATGTATTATAATGTGAATATGTGTACTAATGATGTATCGTTATGTGAATACGTGTACTAATGATGCATTATAATGTGAATATGTGCACTAATGATGCATTATAATGTGAATATGTGTACTCATGATGCATTATAATGTGAATATGTGTACTATTGATGCATTATAATGTGAATATGTGTACTAATGATGCATTATAATGTGAATATGTGTTCTAATGATGCATTATGATGTGAATATGTGTACTAATGACGCATTATGATGTGAATATGTGTACTAATGATGCATTATAATGTGAATATGTGTTCTAATGATGTATCATTATGTGCCTATGTGTGCTAATGATGCATTATAATGTGAATATGTGTACTAATGATCTATCATTTTGTGAATATGTGTACTAATGATGCATTATAATGTGAATATGTGTTCTAATGATGCATTATAATGTGAATATGTGTTCTAATGATGCATTATGATGTGAATATGTGTACTAATGATGCATTATAATGTGAATATGTGTACTAATGATGTATCATTATGTGCATATGTGTGCTAATGATGCATTATAATGTGAATATGTGTACTAATGATGCATTATAATGTGAATATGTGCACTAATGATGCATTATGATGTGAATATGTGTACTAATGATGCATTATGATGTGAATATGTGTACTAATGATGCATTATGATGTGAATATGTGTACTAATGATGCATTATGATGTGAATATGTGGTCTAATGATGCATTATAATGTGAATATGTGTACCAATGACGCATTATGATGTGAATATGTGTACTAATGATGCATTATAATGTGAATATGTGTACTAATGATGCATTATGATGTGACTGTGTGTATTAATGATGTATTATCATGTGAATATGTGTCCTAATGATGCATTATGATGTGACGATGTGTACTTATGATGTTTTATCATGTGGATATGTGTACTAATGATGCATTATGATGTGAATATGTGTACTAATGATGCATTATAATGTGAATATGTGTGATGATGATGTATTATAATGTGAATATGTGTATTAATGATGTATTATAATGTGAATATGTGTATTAATGATGTATTAAAATGTGAATATGTGCAATAATGATGTATTATAATGTGAATATGTTTATTAATGATGTATTTTAATGTGAAGATGAATAACCCAGAGGACCTCGGAGGAGGAGCTACGAATCCGAGAGGATACCCAGAGAACCTCAGAGGAGGCGCTACGAATCCGAGAGGATACCCAGAGGACCTCGGAGGAGGAGCTACGAATCCGAGAGGATACCCAGAGGACCTTGGAGGAGGAGCTACGAATCCGAGAGGATACCCAGAGGACCTCGGAGGAGGAGCTACAAATCCGAGAGGATACCCAGAGGACCTCGGAGGAGGAGCTACGAATCAGAGAGGATACCCAGAGGACCTCGAAGGAGGAGCTACGAATCCGAGAGGATACCCAGAGGACCTCGGAGGAGGAGCTACGAATCCGAGAGGATACCCAGAGGACCTCGGAGGAGGACCTACGAATCCGAGAGGATACCCAGAGGACCTCGGAGGAGGAGCCACAAATCCGAGAGGATACTCAGAGGACCTCGGAGGAGGAGCTACGAATCCGAGAGTATACCAAGAGGACCTCGGAGGAGGAGCTACGCCGCCGAGAGGATACCCAGTGGACCTCGGAGGTGGAGCTACGAATCCGAGAGCATACCCAGAGGACCTTGGAGGCAGAGCTACGAATCCGAGAGCATACCCAGAGGACCTTAGAAGCGGAGCTACGAATCCGAGAGGATACCCAGAGGACCTCGGATGAGGAGCTACGAATCCGAGGGGATACCCAGAGGACCTCAGATGAGGTGCTACGAAACCGAGAGGATACCCAGATGACCTCGGAGGAGGAGTTACGCCACCGAGAGGATACCCAGAGGACCTCGGAGGAGGAGCTACGCCGTCGAGAGGATACCCAGAGGACCTCGGAGGAGGAGCTACGAATGCGAGACGATACCCAGAGGACCTCGGAGGAGGAGCTACGAATCCGAGAGGATACCCAGAGGACCTCGGAGGAGGAGCTACGAATCCGAGAGGATACCCAGAGGACCTCGGAGGAGGAGCTACGAATCCGAGAGGATACCCAGAGGACCTCGGAGGAGGAGCCACAAATCCGAGAGGATACCCAGAGGACCTCGGAGGAGGAGCTACGAATCCGAGAGTATACCAAGAGGACCTCGGAGGAGGAGCTACGCCGCCGAGAGGATACCCAGTGGACCTCGGAGGTGGAGCTACGAATCCGAGAGCATACCCAGAGGACCTTGGAGGCAGAGCTACGAATCCGAGAGCATACCCAGAGGACCTTAGAGACGGAGCTACGAATCCGAGAGGATACCCAGAGGACCTCGGATGAGGAGCTACGAATCCGAGGGGATACCCAGAGGACCTCAGATGAGGTGCTACGAAACCGAGAGGATACCCAGATGACCTCGGAGGAGGAGTTACGCCACCGAGAGGATACCCAGAGGACCTCGGAGGAGGAGCTACGCCGTCGAGAGGATACCCAGAGGACCTCGGAGGAGGAGCTACGAATGCGAGACGATACCCAGAGGACCTCGGAGGAGGAGCTACGAATCCGAGAGGAAACCCAGAGGATCTCGGAAGAGGAGCTACGCCGCCGAGAGGCGAGGACTCGGGCTCTGTCAGCGGGCTGCCTCAACCATTCCCGGCTTATATAGGTGGGAAGAGTATGCCGTAGGCCTTACCCCGCCCTCCCTCATATGTATACCTGAGCTCGATTCTGTCTACAAAAACTGTTAAAGGTGGAGGAGTTTGTGGGCTCTGCCGGCGTGCGACCTAACCCCACCCCGCCTTATATAGGTGGGGCGAGGACTCGAGCTCTGTCAGCGGGTGGCCTCACCCATCCCCGCCTTCTAGAGGTGGGGCGAGTATGCGGGAGGCTTTAACCCGCCCTGCCTTATATAGGTGGGTCAACCACTCGGGTTCAGTCGCCGGGCGGTCCCACCCCGCCCCGCATTTTATTTTTCATAAAAGTCCTCGATATAATAAATGTGTTCCCACACCAAAATAAGATTTGAAATTTTAATTGAATATGTACATCCTTTGCTCTTATGTTGTATTTTGATGATTGTATTAGTTTATTAACTGATTGCAAAGTGTTTAACATGAAAGATTTCGCAAACGGATATTGGTTTTATTTTTGGAGTCCACTGAAGTTGATTCTTTGAAACTGTTTTCATGTTGAATCAATGCTATGAGACATTTTCAATCTTTACTCAATAATCTGTTTTTGAAAGATAGTTTCAATTTGATGGTAAAATACTTGTGCATTGGTGCAAACAATAGGGCCATTATAGTTGTAAAAACATCAGCATTTACATGTTCTTGACTTTATTACTTTCACCAGTATCTTGACATGTTTTGGATTTTGAAATCTTCCATCACAATCTTAGCCATCAATTCCTCTCCTAAAGAAGTTCACCAATCTCTGTGATTGAGGACCAGGAAGCTCAATGATAAATTGCAGTTTTGTTTTCTGTGCATGTGAAGATTATTTTTCATCGATAAACATGTGGCAATCCTCACTGACTGCTTGGACTCTGGAGACCACATCAGGAAGCAGATTCTTCACCTTATTTGGTCCAAGGGTGGTGAAAAATTCTCACTTATTTCCTTTGATGGTGAAGTGGAGATGGAAGTAACAATGGATGTCCATCACGTTGACGGGCGAGGTTGGGGCCCGTCAATTTTTAGCTGCGTCACAGACGCTGCTCATAGAGTGCCCTCTGCTGTTGTTGTTGTTGTTGTTCTTCTTCTTCTTCTTGTTCTTCTTCTTCTTGTTGTTCTTGCAGAGAAGACAAAACCTCGAAGCTCCACCCATTCTGGGAACCATAGCTCCACCCATTTTGGGAGAGGCTTCATATAAACAAATATCCACCATTTTATTAACTCGCATAGCTTTGAGGCCTGTTTTGTAGGCCCGTGGTGTCTTCCTCTCTCACACAGTTTTATTTCAAATCAAATTCGATATATCATTTCATTTTTCACAGTCGCTAACATAGTTTTAGACTCAGTTGAAAAAAACGGGAAGAAAATCCGATGAAAGTTGCCCTTTATAGAACGAAATGAATTCTCAAAGGCCTGTAACTTCAAGTCCATTGAGATATATATATTTTAAATCGCGGCATGGTCAGTCATACACCGCCCGAAATAACAGACGGGAAAATGCCGAGATATATTAAAAATTCGTCGCCACACACAGGAAATTGCCGAGATATATTTTCACTTTGCACAAAAATAACATCAAGTAATCGAATCAATAGGCATGTCCTGTGCCTATAACATTGACGTTATAGGCACAGCTGCATCTAGGCACTGTGTAACATCGACGCGGCTTTTGTTTTAATTAAAACTTTTTGTACTTGTTTCCTTTGGTGGGCATGGTTGTGGATGTCTTAATTTTATATCTTGTTTTTTCATTCATTCAGAGATATCCTTGTTGTCTTTCAATTGTCAGAGGAAGGACCTTTTTAGGTGTTGTATTGTTTTTTATATGGTTCAATCACGACTACATTTTATGAGCAACTGTCTTGCAACTTACATGAGATATATGTCCTTTCTCGTGGAGAGTAAGTGTTGTCCAACCCTCACCCAAATGGGCGACCTCACCTCGCTGCGCCTTATAAAGGTGGGGCAAGGAATCAAGCCCTGTCGGCGGGGCGCTTCACCCCTCCCCGCCTTACATAGGTGGGGCGAGTATGCGGAGGCCTGACCCCGCCCTGCCTTGTATATACTTGAGCTCAATTCTGTGTTTAAAAAATGTATATATATATATATATATATATACTCGATCTCGATTCTGTGTACAAAAATAAAAAATACATGATGATGTGACTGTGTGTATGAATGATGCATTATAATGTGAATGTGCGTACTAATGATGCATTATGATGTGACTGTGTGTATTAATGATGTATTATAATGTGAATATGTGTACGAATGATGCATTATGATGTGAATATGTGCACTAATGATGCATTATAATGTGAATATGTGTATTAATGGTGTAATATAATGTGAATATGTGCACTAATGATGTATCATTATGTGAATTTGTGCATTAATGATGCATTATAATGTGAATATGTGTACTAATGATGCATTATGATGTGACTGTGTGTATTAATGGTGCATTATAATGTGAATATGTGCACCAATGATGTGTCATTATGTGAATTTGTGCATTAATGATGCATTATGATGTGAATATGCATACTAATGATGCATTATGATGTGACTGTGTGCATTAATGGTGTATTATAATATGAATATGCGTACTAATGATGCATTATGATGTGACTGTGTGTACTAATGATGTATCATGATGTGAATTTGTGCATTAATGATGCGTTATGATGTGAATATGCATACTAATGATGCATTATGATGTGACTGTGTGTATTAATGGTGTATTATAATGTGAATATGTGTACTTATGATGTATCATTATGTGAATTTGTGCATTAATGATGCATTATAATGTGTATATGTGTACTAATGATGCGTTATGATGTGACTGTGTGTATTAATGATGTATTATAATGTGAATGTGTGTACTAATGATGCATTATGATGTGACGATGTGTATTAATGATGTTTTATCATGTGGATATGTCGACGAATGATGTATCATTATGTGAATATGTGTACTAATGATGCATTATGATGTGAATATGTGTACTAATGATGTATCATTATGTGAATATGTGTACTAATGATGCATTATGATGTGACGATGTGTATTAATGATGTTTTATCATGTGGATATGTGTACTAATGATGTATCATTATGTGAATATGTGTACTAATGATGCATTATGATGTGAATATGTGTACTAATGATGCATTATAATGTGAATATGTGTACTAATGATGCATTATGATGTGACTGTGTGTATTAATGATGTATTATCATGTGAATATGTGTACTAATGATGTATCATGATGTGAATATGTGTACTAATGACGCATTATGATGTGAATATGTGTACTAACGATGCATTATAATGTGAATATGTGTTCTAATGATGCATTATGATGTGAATATGTGCACTAATGATGCATTATGATGTGAATATGTGCACTAATGATGCATTATAATGTGAATATGTGTACTAATGACGCATTATGATGTGAATATGTGTAATAATGATGCATTATAATGTGAATATGTGTACTAATGATGCATTATGACGTGAATATGTGTACTAATGACGCATTATGATGTGAATATGTGTACTAATGATGCATTATGATGTGAATATGTGTACTAATGATGCATTATAATGTGAATACGTGTACTAATGACGCATTATGATGTGAATATGTGTACTAATGATGCATTATAATGTGAATATGTGTCCTAATGATGCATTATAATGTGACTGTGTGTATTAATTGATGTATTATCATGTGAATATGTGTTCTAATGATGTTTTATCATGTGGATATGTGTACTAATGATGCATTATGATGTGAATATGTGTACTAACGATGCATTATGATGTGACTGTGTGCACTAATGATGCATTATGATGTGAATATGTGTACTAATGATGCATTATAATGTGAATATGTGTACTAATGATGTATTATAATGTGAATATGTGTATTAATGATGTATTATAATGTGAATATGTTTGTTAATAATGTATTATAATGTGAATATGTTTATTAATGATGTATTATAATGTGAATATGTGTATTAATGATGTATTAAAATGTGAATATGTGCACTAATGATGTATTATAATGTGAATATGTTTATTAATGATGTATTATAATGTGAATATGTGTATTAATGATGTATTAAAATGTGAATATGTGCACTAATGATGTATTATACTGTGAATATGTTTATTAATGATGTATTACAATGTGAATATGAATAACCCAGAGGACCTCGGAGGAGGAGCTACGAATCCGAGAGGATACCCAGAGGACCTCGGAGGAGGAGCTATGAATCCGAGAGGACACCCAGAGGACCTCGGAGGAGGAGCTACGAATCCGAGAGGATACCCAGAGGACCTTGGAGGAGGAGCTACGAATCTGAGAGGATACTCAGAGGACCTCAGAGGAGGAGCTATGAATCCGAGAGGATACCCAGAGGACCCCGGAGGAGGAGCTACAAATCCGAGAGGATAACCATAGGACCCCGGAGGAGGAGCTACGAATCCGAGAGGATAACCAGAGGACTTCGAAGGAGGAGCTACGAATCCGAGAGGATACCCAGAGGACCTCGGAGGAGGAGCTACGAATCCGAGAGGATACCCAGAGGACCTCGGAGGAGGAGCTACGAATCCGAGAGGATACCCAGAGGACCTCGGAGCAGGAGCTACGAAACCGAGAGGATACCCAGAGGACCACGAAGGAGGAGCTACAAATCCGAGAGGATACCCAGAGGACCTCGGAGGAGGAGCTACGAATCCGAGAGGATACCCAGAGGACCTCAGAGGAGGAGCTACGAATCCGAGAGGGTACCCAGAGGACCTCGGAGGAGGAGATACGAATCAGAGAGGATACCCAGAGGACCTCGGAGGAGGAGCTACGAATCCGAGAGGATACCTAGAGGACCTCGGAGGAGGAGCTATGAATCCGAGAGGATACCCAGAGGACCTCGGAGGAGGAGCTACACCACCGAGAGGATACCCAGAGAACCTCGGAGGAGGAGCTACGCCATCGAGAGGATACCCAGAGGACCTCGGAGGAGGAGCTACGATTCCGAGACGATACCCAGAGGACCTCGGAGGAGGAGCTACGAATCCGAAAGGAAACCCAGAGGACCTCGGAGGAGGAACTACGAATCCGAGAGGATACCCAGATGACCTCGGAGGAGGAGCTACTCCGCCGAGAGGCGAGGCCTCGGGCCCTGTCAGCGGGCTGCCTCACCCATTCCCAGCTTATATAGGTGGGACAAGTATGCCGTAGGCCTTACCCCACCCTGCATCATATGTATACCTGAGCTCGATTCTGTCTGCAAAAACTGATAAAGGTGGAGGAGTTTGCGGGCTCTGCCGGCGTGCGACCTAACCCCACCCCGCCTTATATAGGTGGGGCGAGAACTCGAGCTCTGTCAGCGGGTGGCCTCACCCATCCCCGCCTTCTAGAGGTGGGGCGAGTATGCGGGAGGCTTTAACCCGCCGTGCCTTATATAGGTGGGGC
Source organism: Myxine glutinosa (assembly GCF_964187855.1). Classification (NCBI taxonomy): domain Eukaryota; kingdom Metazoa; phylum Chordata; class Myxini; order Myxiniformes; family Myxinidae; genus Myxine; species Myxine glutinosa. The sequence continues at coordinate 158,987,493 of NC_136264.1, read as the reverse complement.
AACCACTCGGGTTCAGTCGCCGGGCGGTCCCACCCCGCCCCGCATTTTATTTTTTATGAAAGTCCTCGATATAATAAATGTGTTTCCACACCAAAATAAGATTTGAAATTTTAATTTAATATGTACATCCTTTGCTCTTATGTTGTATTTTGATGATTGTATTCGTGTATTAACTGATTGCAAAGTGTTTAACATGAAAGTTTTCGCAAACGGATATTGGTTTTATTTTTGGAGTCCACTGAAGTTGATTCTTTGAAACTGTTTTCATGTTGAATCAATGCAATGGGACATTTTCAAGCTTTACTCAATAATCTGTTTTTGAAAGATAGTTTCAATTTGATGGTAAAATACTTGTGCATTGGTGCAAACAATTGGACCATTATAGTTGTAAAAACATCAGCATTTACATGTTCTTGACATTATTACTTTCACCAGTATCTTGACATGTTTTGGATTTTGAAATCTTCCATCACAATCTTAGCCATCAATTCCTCTCCTAAAGGCGTTCACCAATCTCTGTGATTGAGGACCAGGAAGCTCAATGATAAATTGCAGTTTTGTTTTCTGTGCATGTGAAGATTATTTTTCAGCGATAAACATGTGGCAATCCTCACTGACTGGTTGGACTCTGGAGACCACATCAGGAAGCAGATTCTTCACCTTATTTGGTCCAAGGGTGGTGAAAAATTCTCACTTATTTCCTTTGATGGTGAAGTGGAGATGGAAGTAACAATGGATGTCCATCACTTTGACGGGCGAGGTTGGGGCCCGTCAATTTTTAGCCACGTCGCAGACGCTGCTCATAGAGTGCCCTCTGCTGTTGTTGTTGTTCTTCTTCTTCTTCTTGTTCTTCCTCTTGTTGTTCTTGCAGAGAAGACAAAACGTCGAAGCTCCACCCATTCTGGGAACCATAGCTCCACCCATTTTGGGAGAGGCTTCATAAAAACAAATATCCACCATTTTATTAACTCGCATAGCTTTGAGGCCTGTTTTGTAGGCCCGTGGTGTCTTCCTCTCTCACACAGTTTTATTTCAAATCAGATTCGATATATCATTTCATTTTTCACAGTCGCTAACATAGTTTTAGACTCGGTTGAAAAAAAACGGGAAGAAAATCCGATGAGAGTTGCCCTTTATAGAACGAAATGAATGCTCAAAGGCCTGTAACTTCAAGTCCATTGAGATATATATTTTTTAAATCGCGGCATGGTCAGTCATACACCGCCCGAAATAAGAGACGGGAAAATGCCGAGATATATATATTTTGTTTAAATCGTGGCATGGTCAGTCATACACCGCCCGAAATAACAGACGGGAAAATGCCGAGATATATTAAAAATTCGTCCATTTGATGACAATCGTCACGATGAAATATTTAATTTATACGTCATCACAATAATGTGGAGAGAGGAGCATAACCTCCCTCCTTTTCTTCATCCATACCACAACCACCACAGTCTTGTTGTGCTGGGTGGTAACATGCTATCCTGCCACTGCCTTGCAATCCGCAACCCTCCACAACTGTCGCTTCCTTACCACCACCAAATCCAGTTCTGTTCTGTGCTGTCCACCCCCCGAGGTAATATGGTGTCTTTACCACTTTTGAAAGAATGAACCAGCTATGGCCATTCCATTCTCGTCCACGAGCTCATGACCCTTTCTATTCCTTGTCCCCCAATCAAATTTACCAATGTGGCGGACACGAAAGCCCACTGGCGTGGTGACATCATTCCGCGCACCAAGTGGGCGTCGGCCACGCCCGAGGGGTAGGCGTGGCCTCAGGATATACACCGGGCGCGCAGCCCGGAGCAGGCCAGTGCTACAGTGACCTCTTTGAATAAAGAACATTAAACGTACCACGTTGGCCGCTTCCTCCTTGGTAGCAAGTCGTGCGCATAGCACCGCGTGCTTCATTGGTGACCTCCGACATTCGAGTCAGCCGTCGCTGACCACCCGAAACCACCGCAACAATGGCTACCAGCGCAGTCTCCATCAAGCTCCCCGAATTCTAGGAGTCACAAGCCGAAGTTTTGTTCCTGCAGGCGGAAGCCCAGTTCCGACTTCGAGGCATCACGGTGGACGAGACCATGTACTGCCACGTGGTCGCCGCCCTCGGGCCCGGCACGGCCACCCACGTCGTATCGGTCCTAAGGGATCCACCTGCCGACGGCAAGTACGAGCCGGTCAAGCGTCTCCTCCTCGCCATGTTCGGCCTTATGGTGGACGCACGGGCCGATCGCCTCTTGCACTTCCCCGAGATCGGGGACATGCGACCGTCGTCCGTATGGACCATATGCTGGCGCTCATGGGCGACGAAACCCCGAACGCTCTATTCCGGGCGTTATTTCGACGCCAGCTGCCAGCACGAGTCCGCCTCGCTTTGGCTGGTTTCGCGTTAACGGAACCCCGTGCGCTCGCTGCCGAGGCCGACAAATACTACGCGGCTTTGGACACGCAGGCGAGTCTTGGTGCGGGTGCCGCTCCCGAGGCTCCCGAGGCTCCCGAGGCTTTCCCCGATGCACCACACCTCGTGTCCGCCACCACGCCCCGCCCACCACCACCGCCGCCACCGCGAAGAAAACCGCGGCCTCCGACGCCGCAGCTGCCCACCTGGTGTTTCTTCCACGCCAAGTTCGGCCACGAGACTTGGCAGTGTCGCCCGCCGTGCTCATTCAGCAGGTCGGGAAACGGGCGAGCCGGCGCTCGGTGCCAACGGTGAGCGTCGGCAATTCAAACAGCCTTCTGTACATAACGGACACCTTGTCCGGGCGCCGTTACCTGTGCGACACGGGGGCGCAGGTGAGTGTCGTTCCTGCCGGTACGTCCGACAAGCACACCGCGGGCCGAGGTCCCGCGCTGCTTGCGGCCAATGGTACGTCTATACGCACGTACGGAAAACGCTGTCTCTCTCTGCGGTTCGGAGGGCAGGTTTTCCGTTGGTCGTTCGTTACAGCCGACGTGCCCATGGCACTGCTCGCACGGACTTCTTATGTGCTAATGGATTACTGGTCGATGTAAAGCGCAGAAGGCTTGTCCAGACTGAGACGTTCAGCTCACTCGCGTGCGCGCTGCCTGCCTCGTTGAGCAGCTCACAGAGCGGCTCACCGAGCGGCTCGCCGAGCGGCTTGCTGAGCGGTTCCGTTCCGGCCAGGTTCATCTGTACGCTTCCGGCAGCAGACGAATTCGCCCGCCTCCTCGCGGGTTTCCCGGCCCTCACGCGGCCCACCTTTTCGGCGGGGACCGTCAAGCACGGGGTGGAACATCACATCCCCACCGCCGGGCCACCGGTCTATGCCCGGGCACGCCGCCTCGAGCCGACGAAGCTCGCCGTAGCTAAAGCGGGGTTCGCTACGCTGGAGCGGCTCGGCATCGTGCGGCGCTCCGAGAGCGTGTGGGCGTCCCCGCTCCACATCGTGCCCAACCCCGGCGGGGGATGGCGACCGTGCGGGGACTACCGGCGCCTCAACCACGCCACCACCCCCGACCGCTACCCCGTCCCCCACATCCAGGACTTCTCGCCCGGTTGGCGGGGATGTCCTTCTTTTCAAAGGTGGACCTCATACGCGGCTACCATCAGGTCCCTGTCAGGCCGGAGGACATCCCGAAGACGGCTGTCATCACGCCATTCGGGCTTTTCGAATTTCTTCGGATGCCCTTCGGTTTGAAAAATGCGGCTCAGGCGTTCCAGCGCCTCATGGACAGCATCTTGCGTGGCTTGGATTATTTGTACGTCTACCTGGACGACATCCTCGTCGCCAGCACATCCCGTGAAGAGCACCTTCGTCACCTCCGCACGCTCTTCGAACGTCTGGGCCAGCACGGCCTGATCGTGAACCCCGCCAAGTGCCGGTTCGGTGTCGCTGAAATCGACTTTTTGGGGCGCCGCGTCACCAGGCACGGGGCCGTCCCCCTACCGGCCAAGGTGGAGGCGGTGAAGGGGTTTCCGCACCCCCGCACGATCAAGGGGCTCCAGGAGTTACTGGGCATGGTAAACTTTTACCATCGGTTCCTGCCTCGCATCGCCCAGCTCCTGCGCCCCTTACACGAGGCCCTTCGAGGGAAGCCGGGCAAAGGTGACGTTACCTGGACCGAGCAGATGGACGCGGCGTTCTCGGGCGCGAAGCTCGCCTTGGCCAACGCCACCATGCTCGCGCACCCGGCACCCGATGCACCGATCGCCCTCACCACCGACGCCTCGGACTACGCGGTGGGCGCGATGCACGAGCAATGGGTGCGTGGTGCTTGGCAACCGCTGGTGTTCTTCAGCCGGCAGCTTCGCCTGCCCGAACGCCGTTACAGTACCTTCGACCGCGAGTTGCTTAGGCTTCACCTGGCGGTCAGGCACTTCCGCCATCTGCTCGAGGGCCATGCATTCACGGCCTTCGTCGACCACAAGCCGCTGGTTTTCGCGATGGGCAAGGTCGCTGAGCCGTGGTCGGCCCGGCAACAGCGTCACCTCACGGCCGTGTCCGAGTACACGACGGACATCCGACACGTCGTGGGAAAGGACAACCCGGTGGCCGACTGCCTTTCCCGGGCCGTCGCCCACGCAGTCCACCTTGGCATCGACTATGCCCGGATGGTGGCAGACCAGGCCGCCGACCCCGGGGTCCAGGCCTTGCGGACCGCCGTCACGGGCCTCCGCGTCACCGAGGTGCCCTTCGACGGCGCGGGCACGGCCCTCGTTTGCGACGTCTCCCTCAGTCGGCCTCGCCCCATCGTGCCCGCAGGCTGGCAGCGCCAGGTTTTTGACGCCATCCACGGCCTGTCCCACCCGGGCAGGAAGGCCTCCCAGAGGTTGGTCGCTGACAAGTTTGTCTGGCATGGCCTCCGGAAGGCCGTCCGCGGCTGGACCAGGACGTGCCTCGCGTGCCAGCGCGCGAAGGTGCACCGGCATACCCAGGCCCCATTGGCCCCGTTTACGGTGCCGGCACGTAGGTTCAACCACGTGCACGTGGACCTGGTGGGACCTCTGCCCCCCTCTCGGGGTTTCACCCATGTCCTTACCATGGTGGACCGCACCACCCGATGGCCGGAGGCCGTGCCTTTGGCGGCGACGACGGCGGCAGATGTCGCGCAGGCGTTCATCGCCACCTGGGTCGCCCGGTTCGGCGCCCCTTCGGACATCTCGTCCGACCGCGGCCCCCAATTCACCTCGGAGCTCTGGGCTGCAGTCGTGCGGGGGCTCGGGGTCCAGCTGCACCGAACCACGGCCTACCACCCCCAGGCCAACGGCCTGTGCGAGCGGTTCCACCGCTCATTGAAGGCCGCGCTCCGGCCACCCTCCGCGATGGCGGCTGGGTCGACAGGCTCCGCTGGGTCCTGCTGGGCCTCCGGACGGCACCCAAGGAGGACCTGCGCGCATCCGCAGCGGAGTTGGTCTTTGGACAACCGCTGCGGGTGCCGGGCGAGTTCCTCCCCGACCCCACGGCACCTTGGTCCGCGGCGCAGGAGCGTTCTGCGCTGCAGGAGACCACCTGGAGGTTCGCCCCGGTGCCGATGGCGCACCACTGGCACCCTCCTACACACGTCGCCCCGGAGCTTCGTACCGCGGAGTACGTCTTCGTCCGGCACGATGCCCACCGGCACCACTGCGGCCCCCGTACGACGGGCCTTTCCGTGTGCTGGAGACCGGGGTGAAACATTTCACCCTGGACATCGGCGGCACTCCTGACCAGGTCTCCATAGACCGCCACAAGCCGGCCCACCTCGACGTGGACCACCCACCACCGGTGGCTCGGCCCCCGCGTCAGGGCCGCCCCCCTGCGGGCGGACCCCCGGCACCGCCCAGCACCGCAGGGGTACAGCCGGGGGCATCCCACCTGGCATCCCTGCACCCCGGACGCCGCCGGTCGCCAGAGGGCGCTTCGGCCGGGTCATCCGTTTGCCCCGCAAACTGGCCCTCCAGGTGCGCGGGAATTCTGGGGGGGCGCGTGTGGCGGACACGAAAGCCCACTGGCGTGGTGACATCATTCCGCGCACCACGTGGGCGGCGGCCACGCCCAAGGGGTAGGCGTGGCCTTAGGATCAGGATATACATCGGGCGCGCAGCCCGGTGCAGGCCAGTGCTACAGTGACCGCTTTGAATAAAGAACATTAAACTTACCGCATTGTCCGCTTCCTCCTTGGTAGCAAGTCGCGCGCGTAGCACCGCGTGCTTCACCAACACATTATTCTTCACCCGGCTCCGCTACTCCGACATGCATGTCAAAGTCCCTCGCAATGCACTGCATCACTTCCGTCTCAACCATTTACGTCATCATCTCCAGTGCATCCCCGAATTGCCGCTTCTCCGTCCAAGACCTTCCCGTTTGTAGCCCATCTACCGACAAAGCACGCACCACCATAACGCTTCTGGATCACCACCCATGCCATAACTATCTGTGCCTCCCATCTTTCCACGCTGACCACCTGCTCCCTTATCTCTTCCGATACTATTATTCCTGTGCCTTCCATCCACACCTGCATTCCCTTATTCCTACACCTTCCATATTACTCCACCCATCCACACTTGTGTTCAACTGCTTGTATGCTCCTACCAACCTCCCCACCCTGTCTCCCTTTCCATCTGGTCTCCTGTACACACAAAACTTCCAGCCTCCTACTCGGCATCATCTCCACCACCTCAACCCCTCTTCCCCGCACGCCCCCTCCCCCCCCCCCAATTGATCCCACATTCAAACTACTTAGCCAAACTTCACTTCTGAACTGCTACCCGCCTGGCAGAGCTAGTACCATCCTGGTTAGTTTGGGACACTCAGGTGATCAATCAGCAAAGGCGGAGGTAAAAAAAAAAATGGAGTTCTAGAAAATTGAGCATGGACCGAATCCAAATTGTTCTATTTAAAAAATTCAAATCCATTCTTTTTAATACCAAGATGTAAAGATGCTTCACCAATGTTTTAGGTTTATTCAATATGCCATTGCTATTGACGATAACAATTGATATGAAGCCCCGCCCCTTCCATTGTGACTCACAGTGCTGTAAAGAAGCCATTCTTTTAAACATCCAACGAAGGAAGATGTGGTCCTGTTTGAAGAGGAGGAAAAACAAAAGAAGTGAAAATGAAGGGGAGAATCATCAGGTAATAATTGGATTATTGAGAATGAGACTTCATTTCGTGCTCTGTAACTAGTTTGAGTGATACCTGACAAACTACCTGCAGCATCATCCATGGTGTAAGTTACAGTAACTGTAAAGGTAACAATAAATTGGGAATGTTGAAAGATTTATAAATGTCTGCATGAAACATAGGGGCAATTCCCTTGGCGCTCACCAGGTAGAATAAACAGTATACTGCACTGACTAAAGGTATTTTAAACCAATTTCAATGGTTGCTAGAAGACATGGTTGTGGAATCATACTAACATAATCATAAGACCTCAAACAAACAAACAAACTAAAAATTCCTATTTTGGGGGACAACGCCCCCCCTCCTCCCACCCCATGTACCTCCTCAGGCCACAATTTTTCCAATGCCTTGAAATAACGTTGGTACATCACGGGTGAAGTTTGTGGTAAAGTTTTATCGGAATTGCATGTGTAGTTTCAGAGAAGAAAGCAAACACCTATTTTGGTGGGTCAAACCTGGACCCAATTTGACCCCTGTAAACCCCCCAGACTTCGATTTTCTTTGTTCCGTGAACGATCTTCGGTACATCACGGGTGGTGAAGGTTGTGGTCAAGTTTGATCGGAATAGTGTTTGTAGTTTCAGAGGAAATAGCGAATTGTTATTGTAGGGGGGTTGGGGAGGGGAGTCAAACCTGGACCCACTTTGACCCCCTTAGCCACCAATTTTTTTTAATGTCGTGAACAAACTTTAGTCACAACACAACAAATATCAATTGTTCCAAATTTGGTCGTAATCCCTTCAGCGGTTTCGGAGAAGAAGTTTCTAGTGTTGACGGTCGGGCGGAAGAAGTGGCGCATAAGATCCCCTGAACTTCGTTCCAGGTGAGCTAAAAAGAGCATCTAACATGGATCGGTGGCATCAGATAGTTACATTTTATACTCTTTACGAACTTTAAATGGTAAAAAGTTAACTTCATCAGAGGAACAATGAATGTTAACCATGTAAATTCAGATGGGTTCACTTTACAAACTTTACAATGTTTCAGTTTCACACTTATTTAATTTATTCGTGGTTCCATCTGATCAGGTTGGACACAGCAGCACAAAAACTCTGAGATCAAATCACACTACCTGTAACTTGGACCTCATAACGTAAAGCTTCGGGGACGTCTCCATATTACATACACAACAATAGCAACATTTTACCCCCATCCCTTCTCGGCCCCGGCCTCACACTTTTGATCAAATACACAAAGATTTATTGTAACAATGTGAGTTTTGTGAAAAAACCGCCTTTGTAATGATAAATAGTGGGGGGGGAGGGGGGGGTAGAAAAAGTGGTCCTAGACAATGGGCCCGTCGGACTTTCATGATGAGAAGTTGCCACCTATTTAGATATGTTTTACATATGTCTCGGAACAGGAAAATTGATGTTGCCAATTTTGGAGCTGTCAAATGGCGGCCATTTTGAATTCCAAAATGGCTGCCATGATCATGCTTTTTTCTTCAATGAATACAATTATTGCTCATATTTTAAAAATAATATCAAGATTTTATCCCATAATATGAGTGAACATGAATAGGAGAGACATTATGATTTATTGTATGCATATTTAAAATAATTATAAGGTCATTTTGAATTTTATAATTATAAGCATACCTGCTGCCTCTACTACATCCATACGCACATGGCATTGGACAGAAGTTTCTGCTGTATTGTCATGCAAAGTGATCACAGCATATATTGTTCGTTAGGTAAGTTTAAGTTACAGTACTTGTTTTTAATTGTGTTTTAGGTTAAAAATTAAGTAGTTCCCAAGAAGAGGCAGATACCAAGCTCATGCTACATGCTGTTGATGCCACCAACAACGGTGCTCCCTCATTGAGAATCTATTCTCCTGATAAGGATGTCTTGGTTTTGGCTATTAGGCGCTATCCAAATCTTGCAGTAGACACTAGTATGGTAACTGGTACAGTTCCATGCATTGTCCGAGGCAGATATTACCGGAAAGTTTGCAGGCAAAGGCAAGATAACATGCTGGAAGGTTTTAGATCATTTGGATGACAACCATGACATCGTTGTAGCATTGTCCCAACTTGGTGCGACAGGCACTGTCTCAGAAGCAACAAGTGCTGCTCTTGAAGCTTACGTATGTCAGCTCTATCTTCCTAGAACAACAAAAAGAACAAACGTTGCAGATGCAAGATGGTGGCTCTTCAAGCGGAAACAAGCCCAAGCAGAGAATCTTCCCCCAACTAAAGCTGCACTCACACATGCCATTGCCAGAGCACATTATCAAGCCATGATATGGTATAATGACATTGTTGCATTCCCTGAAATACCATCCCCAGAGAACTATGGCTGGAACTTGGCAGATGGAATTTTCATACCAGTGATGACACATTTGCCTCCAGCTCCAGATGCCGTCACACAGTTAGTGAAATGCGGATGTGGTCGGACCCGGTGTTCCAGTCACCAATGCAAGTGCAAAAAGAATGGACTGTTTTGCACAGAAATTTGTACATGCTGTGAAGGGGAAGAACGATGCGACAATGCTTCTTCGAACCCCGAAGTTGACTCTGACAATGAAGAGAACAGTGATGATGATGATGATGTTTAATACGGCTATGAAAGTAGCAAACTTGCAACAAGTTCATGTAGTTCCATTCTACATGGTTAAGACTGCATTTGTTGGACATGCGGTTGCAAGGTGTGTATAGTAGATGTGGGTGTGGCTATTGTGTCTGGGTTATGTGGGGTGTGTGCTGGTACTGCGAGCGCATGATACTGCACCTCATACATTTGTTATCCTCTGAAATGGATATTTAAATATTGAAGCTTGTAGAGTTAAAGTCTACAAATTAAGTCCATAGAAGTGACTGTGTTTATCGTTTTCTATACGAGCTAAGGTGTGTATCTGAGTACCAGTTGCTTAGGTGAGTGTGTAACTGTGCAAAAAAGTTTGAGAAAAATACGGTTAGGTATCGTTTTTAGATAGCACGTGTTACCACAATATCTAAAGGGGGATGGTCCGATTTCATCACATGCAGTTTTCACATTGATTGAATGGCTTTGACCCTCCACCCCAACTGTGAAGTTTCATGCTGGTATTTCAATCGTTTTGACAAGAGAGCTAAAAATGTGCATTTGCAAGCCCCAAAGAATACTGTGGTTCAACTAATTGGTTGTTGAACCAATTACTTGTTTTTACTTACATTGATATTACTTACATTGATTTTGAAGTGTTAACAACAATGAAAACCTATCATTTTGCTTTCAAAATTGAGGTAAAATACTTTCATTGAAACTAACCAAGCGAAAAATAGTGGCAAAACATCGGCCATTTTGAAATCCAAGATGGCTGCCGTCTGCACACTTCCAAAAATGACAACATGCATTTTCATGTACTTTGGTACCTAGATAATGAATAAAATAGGTGGCACCTTCTCATCATGAAAATCCTACAGGTGTCCACTCGCCCCCTCACTAAAAGGTGGAGCATGTTCACCAGTTGGATGAATCTGTGAAGTTTATTCATCGACATGTTGATTTTGAATGTTTCATTCTCAAATTACAAAGTGGCTAAGAGAAGAAACAAAATATCAGCTGATGTGGAAGAAGAGATTGTGTGTGTAATTTTATCAGAAAAGTGTTTCAACAACTTGATGAATCGACGAGGTACTGAATGGTACTGAACGAGGTACTGAATGAACTTGATGAAATTGTTAACTTTAAGAAGGCAAAGGGGTTTCAATTCCCACTTGTTTGCAAGTCTGTGTTTGAACATGGGAGTATCATACAAACAACGTATTTTACACACTCAGGAGCAGCGGCTATCATGAGACAAAGTTCTGTTAAGGGTGTATTATTGGTCAAAATAACAGGTGATGGCACATGGTGGATGGAATATGTCTGCCGATACAGACCGACCAGCCCACAGCATCATCAGAACTACTAGTTGTCATCTGCTTTAGATGTGAACTAGAACCACACTGGCGAGAGCGCATATATCTCCACCAGGTCGAATATTTCACATTTCGTATCCCACTGATAGACCGGATCTGCATCCAGACGTGAACCAAAATCGAATCACCTTGTACTTGTCACCTACCCGACTCAAACACCAAGTTTTGTCCGAATCCGTCAATACCATTTTTTGATATCATGATGTATATTGTGCCGATTTGGGAGATCCCGGGGAGATACATACCAACACATAAGGGAGTCCTAGTGCCGTTATCTCTGTAGTATATTGTTTAGCTAAAATACCAACTACCCTCATATCGGTGGAAAGGAAAGATGCGTTGTGTAGTTAAAGCTATCCCATTGATCTTTTTCTCACTCCCAAACCACTTCTCAAACTCCATTCTAAAACTCCCTTCTTAAACACTTCTAATTCTCAAGCACCACTAAACTCTTTAGTCTCAAACTAGATGGTATTCAAAGAATACTTACTCTGCGCAGTCAACTTGTTGCGAGCCAACTCTTCTGTTTTTGAACATTTTTTTATTTGATCCAATATGGCTGCCAGACCACGTGAGCAATGACATCATAAATTTATATTCGCTCATATAATTGTTGCATAGATCACTCTCAATAAATTTCAAACTGATCAGACCAAGCGTTGTCCCTGTCGAATTATGACGTCATAATTATGGCACCAATGACGTCATCGTTAACAACACAGATTCCCTATATGGAGCTCTACATAATGAGCCATGTTTAAATTTTTTCCATGCAGCGGTTTTGCAGATAGAGCAGTGCAACATTTTTCGGTTTTTCCAAGATGGCGCCTGTAACACATGACCTATGACGTCATGATTATCATTAAAATATTTCAAAGGAGGAGGCGCTCCGATGATGAAAATTTTGTGTCCATCAGACCAACAGTTGCTGAAATTTTTTTAAATAATGATCGGATAGTGTTTGTCTTGTCGAATAATGACGTGATAACGAAGGCACCGATGACATCATCATTAACATATCTTATTCCCCATGGGGAGTACTTGACGATGAGCCAGGTCTCAATTTTTTCCATGGAGTGGTTTCAGAGATATAGAGGTGCGACGTTTTTCAAAGATGTGCGCCTATACCACGTGACCTATGACGTCGTAATATTCATTAAAATATTCTGCAGGAGGAGGGCCTCCTATGGTGAAAATTTCATGTCAATCGGACCAACGGTTGCCAAGAAAATTAATTTTTAAAATGCGGACACGTACGGCACACAGCACACGGCACACGTACGTACGGAACTGAATGCTTAACCCTATTTTGCCTATTTTCCTATTTTGTGCCCTATTTTGCCCTATGCCCTATTTTGCCCTATGCCCTATTTTGTGCCCTATTTTGCCCTATGCCCTATTTTGCCCTATGCCCTATTTTGCCCTATTTGCCCTATTTTCGCTTCACGAGCGCAGGGCAACAACACACAACATTCATTCCACAGACCACACCATCCATCCAGCAAAACGTCAAATGTGTGTGCTTGACATGGTGCCATCTGCAGCGCAATAACTTTGGGTTCAGCACGGTGGCCTCGTCATCAGACTCATTGCCATGCCGCCGGGGAACCAGCAGCCCACCCACAGCATTCCTGCAGCCAATCATGATGAGTGTATCACAGAGAACCAGCCAATCGGAGTGGCTGGATCATGGAAGGCGGACGTGGGAGAAGACGCAAGCAAGGCACAATAAAATGCCTGGCAGAGTTGAAAATTGAGACAGAAAAAGAGGGTGGAGCTTCTGTTAAGGCGTGAACGTGGTTGGTGAGGCAGAGCAGTCGTTGGAGAAAAAAAGTCGGAGGAGTCAAAGTCAAGGTGAGCCCCACCTGGGGGACAACGGAACAAGTGCTGTGAATGCCACAAAATGAGCGCTGGGAATGCACGGAATGAGCGGGGAGTCGCAGGCTCTCAAGCATGGTCACCACCTCCTCACTGACATGACCTTACATTCTGACTTTGTTAAATCCAACCACAAACTCTCGGGCATCAAGAGAATCAACAGTGGTTCACCTCAGAGATAACTTATCTCCTTAAACACCTTACTTATGCACCTTACATTATTGCACCGACCACCACACACAACTCATTGACTCGTTCGTCCTGGTTTTGCGGAGTATCAACAGAGTCCACAACAGTCCTTTTCAGGACTCAGGTACACTCACCTGCATACGCAGCACGTCTCACCTGCACCTTTCACTCACACACACCACACCCTCTTCATTATTACGTGAGCTGTCTGGCTCTTGTATGGGTGAGGACGGGGTCGACACCACACCTCACCTGCCTCACTCCTTTGTCTATAACTCTTTATTATCTCATTTTCCAAGAATGAATGAGACACCTGTGTTGTCGAACCTGTGATTAAGTGGTTGACTAAAATGGGCTACTGCGCTTGGGGTAAGAGCATTCTTCTGTGACACTGTTTGTAAATACGTGCTTTTAAAATCCTTATCAACCGTTTTTCAAACTGCCCGATCGTCTTCTTCCATTGGTTAGAACATAGTGTGTGGTTGGTGACAGGGAGTTCTACCCCCACCGTTTTGTATTGTTTCATCATGAGTCAACGTTATGCTTACGGTATTGGTCGGCTGGTTTTGATTAATATCAGTGGAGGACTTGGAAGCACAGTCTTATCTGGGGTGATTAATTTGCCGGGTTGGTAAAGTTGGATTAGAGTGCTGGATTCTACCGAAATTAAGCATCGCATTTGGTGTCGTTGTTTGCTTAGCAACCAGTCATGGTAGCAACCAACCTAGCAACTAGTTTGCCTAGCCTAGCAACCAGTCAACAAGTCACGGAGTTATCCTCGGTTCGTTGGCGTCAGGGTCATCATTTGCGAAGTGGATCTGAGAACTCCCTTCGCGAACCCCATCGTACCGAACCCGCAACATTGGACGTCAGGGGTAGGATTGGACCTGAGGTGTGACCATCTGTACCTCAACATTTTATAACGGAGTGTAGCGAGGGTGAACATTTAAATATAACTAGAAGGGCACTCAGCAGAGCGCATACCTCCTCCACCAGGCTGAACAGTTTATGATTTCTATCTCATTGATCGGCCGAATCTGGATTCGGACGTGAAACAAAATTTAATCGGCTTGTTCTTGTCACCAAACCAACTCGTCTACCAAGTTTATTCACAACTTGTGCACAACTTATTTTAGCCGCGTCGCAAGACGCTGGTCATAGAGTGCCCTCTGCTGTTGTTCTTGTCCTTCTTCTTCTTCTTCTTCTTCTTGTTCTTGTTGTTGTTCTTGCAGAGAAGACAAAACCTCAAAGCTCCACCCATTCTGGGAACCATAGCTCCACCCATTGTGGGAGAGGCTTCATATAAACAAATATCCACCATTTTATTAACTCGCATAGCTTTGAGGCCTGTTTTGTAGGCCCGTGGTGTCTTCCTCTCTCACACAATTTTCTTTCAAATCAAATTCGATATATCATTTCATTTTTCACAGTCGCTAACATAGTTTTAGACTCGGTTGAAAAAAAACGGGAAGAAAATCCGATGAAAGTTGCCCTTTATAGAACGAAATGAATTCTCAATGGCCTGTAACTTCAAGTCCATTGAGATTTTTTTTTTTTAGATCGCGGCATGGTCAGTCATACACCGCCCGAAATAACAGATGGGAAAATGCCGATATATATATATTTTGTTTAAATCGCGGCATGGTCAGTCATACACCGCCCGAAATAACAGACGGGAAATTGCCGAGATATATTTTCACTTTGCACAAAAATAACATCAAGTAATCGAATCAATAGGAATGTCCTGTGCCTATAACATCGACGTTATAGGCACAGCTGCATCTAGGCATTGTGTAACATCGACGCGGCTTTTGTTTTAATTAAAACTTTTTGTACTTGTTATATATCATGTTATATATCGCTTTCCACCTGATTCAATGGTGAAGAATCACTTCAAAATTAAATAATCCTCGTATCCGAATCCATATTCTGATTTTCACCAAAATCGAATCGATTCGGTCTTGTCACACACCCAACCTGTCCACCAAGTTTCATCCTAATCCATCCATAACTTTTTGTGATATCTTGTTCACAAAAAGAAAGACAGACAGGAGTGAAAACCTAACCTCCATCCACCTATGGTGGCAGAGGTAAAAATGTCTGATCGAGACGGGCAGGATCAGGTGGGTTTATTAGAGATGGAAGAAGGTGCGTCCCCAGATGAAACTGTGGAAATATTCCCCTTCAGAACAGAGCCGGAATGCGAGGTGGAAGATAGGTTATAGTCAGGGCCCTTAGGGATATTTTGGGGCCGTTTGGTTCAAATTCTTCCAAAAGCACCAAATTTGGCCCAGATGTTGCCCATGCCATACTCTTTCGATTTTTGACGGGCGCCAAGACGGGCGCCCCCCCCGGGGGGGGCCCATATTGGCGAAATACTAAATGGCCGCCACCCGGATTAGAGGAAAATCAGTTAAATAACCAAAAGGGTTGGAATCATGTATGATACCACTTTTCAGGGGTTTTCGAGGTCGAGGAATCCAATTATGATGTTATTTTGATGATTCGAGGTCAAGGTCAACCCTCAAGGTCATCTTAAAGGTCATTTTTGTGTCAAACATGTCGGTTTTTGAGGTTTTTGTCAAGATTTACGCGAGGTTCATCATTTTATGTTTCTGGGTTGGGTAATCGAACTCTGACCTTATTTTTGACAATTAGAGGAAATATTTACATGTCTATTTCCTAATTTTCAGGCATGTGCAGTTCATCAGTCTAATTACAAAGGTACGGATTTTGATGTTTTATGAACTGTATGCCATATCCTTGTGTTTAATTTTTGTGCGATCATGATCCGGATTCATATATACATGATTGTATACATGTCATAAATATGACGTCATAGGTCATGTGACCTGGCGGCCATATTGGATTTTATTAAAACCTTAAAAATGGATCCCTGCCTTCATTTTTCGATCGATTCATTTTGAACTTTGACCACTTATAGTATGCCATGTGATTGGATGCATATCCTAATTATGACGTCATAGGTCAGGTGACATGGCGGGATGGACCGGTATGGTCCCCGGATCATACCGCCCTTGGCGCCCATCAAAAATCGAAAGAGTATGGCATGGGCAACATCTGCGCCAAATTTGATGCTTTTCAAAGAATTTGAACCAAAATATCCATAAGGGCCCTGACTATTATGAACAATGCTCGAATGGGACAGAAAATTATTATTTAAAATGAAGAGCAGGGGTCAAACACTAAAATATTTATTGCTTGGGCCAGGAAATTAAAGGGGAAGATAAAGCAGGCTTGGCGGAGGAGACTGGTGGCACATGACCCCATCGGTGACCACCAGATTTTTAAAAATACCAGATTTTAAGATTAAAAAAAAAGAATTTAAAAATGTTTTAAAATTTTTTAAATTTAATTTTACATTTTCAAAGGGCTACATTTTATGTTTTGTGATACTTTTTTAACCTTCGCCGCTTGAAGTGCGTCAAGCAGCCGTTTCCAGTTGACTAACAGTTCGTCTACGCTTGCTCCACCGCAATAGAGATCATCGGCGAGTTCGGCCACAACACCCTCCTCCACGAGGTCTCCAAGGACGTGACAAGTTAGTTCAGCTAGTGCCGTTTCAGAGCCAGGCATACCCATTAGTCAGGTTGTATATGGTAGTTAAAAAGGTCCAGTGGGCATTTGATGGTTAAAGCAAACCACCTATCTAATTATCTTTATTATACCCCAAACAACTAAAAAATACTTGGTGGCCATCTCTAAAACGTGCAGAACACCATTTTATGACGCCATCAAGATGGCCGCCTTAAAACGATGTTTAAAATCATAATTTTTAAACTACGAATAATAATAATAATAATAATGCATTTATTTTATATAGCGGTTTTCAGGAAGCCCAAAGACGCTTTGACAGAGTGCAAAACATAATGCATAGCAAAACATAAAAACAATTGCAAAAAAAGAAGAATCAATAGGGAAATATTCAAAGCACAAAGGAGGGAGAAGGAGAGGAGATAGTCAGGGGTTAGATGCTGTGGGTTAAATGTTGAATGCAGTGTTGAACAGGTGGGTCTTGAGTGATGTTTTGAATGTGGTGAGTGAGGAGGAGTCTCTGATGGTGTGAGGTAGCGAGTTCCAGAGGGTGGGAGCAGCGATGGAGAAGGCCCTGTCCCCCCAGGATCTAAATTTGGTCCGGATTGGGGGGGGGGGGGGGGGTCAGGAGGTTGGTACCAGCAGAGCGGAGGTTGCGGGTGGGAGTGTGTCTGGAGAGGAGGTCAGCCAGGTAGGATGGGGCCAGGTTATGGAGGGCTCAAATGTTTATTTTTATACTCAATTTTGATTTATACTCAAATATTTTATACTCAATCAAATTTAAAGATGTTGGGCTCAAAATGTTCAAAATAAAGCGACTGAACTGTTTATACTGTTTTCTGTACATCACACTACCTAAACATATTACAAATATAAAAATTGTGGAAAAAATATTGAACATTTTTATTTATTTATTTATTTATTAAAATAAAATAAATTTTATATAAAAAAATAAAAATAAATTTTAAAAAATATAAAAATAGGTTTTGCCCATGATGAAATGATGGCTACCATTGAATCTCTGAACCTCATTGAACAACTAGCTCAATTTGATGAGGGCAATGCCTGTTATCCACTATTCAAAGTGATGCAGCAGTACATGCAGATGGTAATGGAGATGGCAGTGTTTATCAGAGCTGTTCGAACAGGAGACTGTGAATTACACCTGACAGCCCTCAAAGCATTTGTCAAATACGTCTTCGCACATGACAAACTAAACTATGCACGAATGATGCCCTTGTATCTAGCAGACATGGAACGCACAAAGGATTCAAATCCAGAGATATATGAGGAATTCATGCAAGGAACCTGGGTTGTGAACAAAAACGCCAATGTGCCTTTCTGTGCAATTGGAGCAGATCATGCTCTGGAACAAATCAACCGGTCAATGAAAGTGGCGGGAGGACGAGTAGGAATTACCTTAAATCCTCGTGCTTGTGCAAAGTTTTTTCTCATTTCTCCAGAACTAGCCAGACTCTCAAAAAATGCCCAGCAGATGGCAGGATTGTCTTCCCAGACATCATCATCGCATCATGAGCTTTCAGAGGCTGTACTGAAGTGACAAGAGACAAATATCCAGAATCTTGTCCAAACTCTGAGGGGTTTTACAAATCCATCCACTGAAGACTGTGATGATCTATTTAACTGTGCTACAAAACCAGTCTTGCCAGAGAATATCAAGAATGACCTCTGCAACAGGAATGAAATTGGCCAGGATCTGTTTGATGAATTTGTTTCAAAGAGAATCACAACCGGTGAAGTAAATCTCTGGGATTCGATGAAGAAGAGAAAGCTACAAACATGGAAACACACTGGGGAAAAAGTGGCAGTCAAAGCAGGACAGAAAATAGTTGAACTTCAGGAAGACCGATCACTCGTTGCCCGCATGCTCGTTGTGTCAAAGTCGAGGTCTGACATAAACTTGAAAGATGAAATTGGGAAACATGAATTTTCAATACTACCAAGGGCTCCGTTTGCTGCAGATGGCACAATGCTACACTGTTCCGCTAAGAGCAACCTTATGAAAATCGTTGAAGATGCCCCCAAGGCCTTACCAGAGGTAAATGCTGAAGTCGCTGAGCACCCAATCACAGAAATGAAGGTTGCCCTTATAGATGCCATGGCAGAAGTTCAATCAATGCCGAAGCCGGAAAGGATAAAGCTGTGTTCAGATCTTTGACTTTACTTCACAACACTTGTCTTTAACAAGTTCAACCAACAGAAATATGATGAAGTGCATCTGGTATTTGACAGATATGATGTCTCCCAGTCATTGAAAACAACTGAGCGAGAAAGAAGGCAAGGTGGCACTCAACCAGTTGCTTACCACATAATGGACAATTCAAACATTGCACAAGCGCCCCTAAAGAAACTACTCTCTCATACAAACACAAAGATGGAGCTCTCAAACTACCTGGCACAAAAATCTCTTCAGCAAGGCACGAAAAATGGAATGAAGCTTGTTGTGGCCTGGGGAGGCAAATGTGAAGCAACACACAGGGACATGAGCTACCTGGCAAGTGAACAGGAAGAGGCTGACACAAAGTTACTGCTGCACGGGCGCACGCCCTTGATGCAACAGCTCGTGGAGCTACTACGATAGACATTCATTCACCGTACACTGATGTTCTTATCCTTGCTCTCAGACGTTTCCCAGAATTATGTAAAGATTCATCATTCATAACAGGAGCTAAAGACAAGCACAGATCGATTCCTTGAGGACCAATATGTGATGCTCTAGGCAGTAACGAAGTTGCTGCCCTTCCTGGATTCCACTCCTTTACAGGAGCTGACATCACTGGTAGCTTGGCAGGCAAGGGAAAGCTAACATGCTGGAAGGTATTTCAGAACTCCACTGAAGAAAGCATTTCAGCCTTTCGCAATTTAGGCAAGACTCTCAAACCAACAGAGGACACTATGAAGGCACTGGAGCAGTATGTGTGCCAGTTGTTTCTTCCTCAAACACAGATAGATGAGGTGAAAGACCTGAGGTGGTGGTTATTCAAGAAGAAACAAGCCCAGTCTGAAAAACTGCCACCAACAAAAGATGCACTGAAACATTCAATCTTGAGAGCACATTACCAAGCAATGATGTGGAACAATGACAAAAATGTCCATGCCAACATTCCATCACCTCAGGATTATGGTTGGGATATGGTCAATGGGCACTGGGTGGAAATAACATCTACACAACTCCCAGCACATGAGTCAGTAATTCACTTGATAAAGTGTGGCTGTGCTACTACGAAGTGTGCTACAAGGCATTGCAAGTGCAGAAATGCAGGACTAAAATGTACTGAACTTTGTAATTGTGTTGATGATTGTGAAAATATGGAAGTGGATTCAGCCAGTGAGGATGATGAAGACACTGAGGATGAACTGATCTAACATGTTTCTGAGTTATTAGTTCATCCCCCACATTCTGTTATGCTTATCAGTCTAGACTGAAGGCTAGGCTTGACTTGGGAAATGCAATGTTTTGGAGTATATCAGTTTATTAAATGTTCATACATCTATATGTATATGTCTCAATTGATTGGACAAATACAGACTTGGCATTTAATATGGATTATATATTTTTTTCTTGACTTGGGTTTACTTTCTGAACTCAGTATATCAATCTGGTGAGTTTCTTTTACCCTTCGGTGATGTCTTTGTTGAAAGAACCATGTCACTGATTGTATTTCGCAGCAAGAAGTCAATAACAGGATTATATCACAGGTGGCGTGACAAAATGTAAGGACAGGTACATTTGACGATTGGCTTCACAATCGGGTATATAAGGGTTGTTGCGTTCTGTATTAGTGGAAAACAACTGCTGCACGTCTACAAAAGTTATTGCCGCTTCCTCTGGAGATGGTCCGTCAACTTGACAATGCTGTTTGTCATGGAGTGGTGGCTTTACGAAATTCTGGCATGAAACAGCGTGCTATTGCTCGGCAGTATGGCATCACTCAAGGTCAGGTGTCAAAGATCCTGAAACGAAATGCTGAGAGGGGTGTCCCTACTCCAATACCGAGGCCAGGACGTCCACGCATAACCACAAGGAGAGATGATCGCCAGCTGCACCGGTTAGTCTGTAATGGCCATACCAAGTCAGCTAATCGGCTTAGGGCTGAGTGGCAGCAACTGACATGTGCCTGTATCCAGAAGGCTAGTCAACCAATGACTGGTTCAAGCAGGCTATCGTGCCAGGCGTCCCCTGAGAAAGCCACGCCTGACCAGGCAACACAGCCAGCGCCGATTGCAGTGGGCCAGAGAGCACCATCAATGGCAGCCAGGACACTGGAATCACGTGACCTTCAGTGACGAGTCTAGATTTCTGGTCTATCGTCAAGATGGCCGCGTCTGAGTGCGCAGACAAGTGCATGAAGCCCACAACGAAGATTGTATAGTGCCAAGAGTCCAAGCTGGAGGTGGTGGGGTGACCGTTTGGGCTGCTTTTCATGCAGGGGGCAAAACTGACCTGGTTGTTCTGAATGGAAACCTGAACCAGTTCAAGTACAGGGTCATTCTGGAAGAAACATTGCTTCCATTTGTTCATGCAGCCTTTCGAGGAAACTTTGTCTTCCAAGATGACAATGCACGGCCTCATCGTGCTCGCATGATCCAACACTTTCTTGCTGACCGTGGTGTAGAGCATATGGAGTGGCCTGCCATGTCCCCGGATATGAATCCGATATAGAAATTGTGGGCAGGATTAACGCGTCAAATCGACAACTTGGACCAGCAGCCGACCTCTGTGCGTGAATTGCAGCAGGCTATTGTCACTGCATGGCAAGCGATTCCTGTCCAAACCTTGGCAAATCTCGTGAACAGCATGCCTCGACGTGTACGTGCTCTCCTGAATGCTCGTGGGGGTTACACGAAGTACTGAACTGTAATTTTACTGTCCGTAATCCCAGTCATAATTTAGCTTTTGTTTTTTAGAATTTTTTTTTGGCTAATGTGCAAAATAAAGAGATACTTTTGGAAAACGTACAGAAGTTTAACACAGTACTGTCCGTGAATTGAGTTCGATATCAGTTTACATTACTTTCAAGGATCAATTTATTTGCTTCGAAATGTCAAATGTGGTTTTTGTTTCTTTTAAAGGTCACATTAACAAAATCTAGAATAATTTCAACATAATTCCAATGAACTTTTGGTTCTAAGTCATCTTGAAAAGTAAGTTCACCCCCACAAAAAAAATATTCCATATTAAATGCCAAGTCTGTATATTAGTATAACGCATGGAGGGAGTGGGACGTCAAGCTCCATCTCCCGACGTTTATGAACCCCTTTCTCCCACCTCCAATGGGGAATACTGGGTACACATTACCTACTATATTTTCTTGTATAGTATTTGAGCCAAGAGCTGTTCTTATGTAGTTACATTTAAAATATATTTTGTCAATAAATTTCAATGTTCTAAAAACAAAATAATTTTATGTTATCTTTCCAGTATAGTACTATATTATAATACATACAAAAAATACAAAAATTACTCATTTTTGACACATATTTTATTTTTTGTTGGTAGAATATTATGTGAAAACAGTATAGATATCTCTGCAGCATCATTCTGAGCATTTTGAGCAAAACATCATTAAATTTTGTCGAGTAGTTTCAAAGTTATGACTGAAAATCTGATTTCAAGCATCGTTTTCATGGCGGCCATCTTGATGACGTCATAAAATGGTGTTCTACACATATTTGAGATGGCCACCAAGTATTTTGTGGTTGGTTGGGGTCTAATAAAGATAATTAGATTGGTGGTTTACTTTAACCATTAAATGCCCACGGGATTCCAAATGCTCCTACACGACATGGCGGATCGGGCATAGACTCTTAACACCACGAAATGGAGTCGCAACACCGCAGTACTTCATTGACTCTTTAGATAGTGGGATTTGATAAAAAGGCATTAGTCAAGTCAGTAGTGATAATGTGCTTCCATCTCCCGATTTGTCGAAGAGTTAAATCGACGTTGGGCATCAAGGAAGACTCGGGTTTGCTACATCGGCAAATGCCATGACCAGTCGGACCCGCACTGGACTTTTTCACCAAGAAAGATGGGTTGAGGTACTCGACGTTGACTCCTGCGTCTTCCGGTTTGACAAGGACACCCATATCTTCTAGTTCATCAAAATTGCGTTGTAGTTCTGCATGGTTGCTGTGAGAATATAAAGGTATGCGACCCTGACGTTGAGGGGGCGGGACAGGACCCATGTTAACTACCGATTGGAATGGACCAGAGGCACCATTGTACCCTTTGGGCCTGGGGGCAAAGCCGTCTCGAACAGTGTTTGTCCGTCCGTATGTAGGTGTGTCCCCTCATACGTATACCAATCAGAGCTAAGGATCTGGTCACATTACAGGATTATGTAATTTCGTCTGATGTCATTACGGCGTACAATGGCTGACTCCACACTCCGCCATTTCAATTCCAATTTCGTTCATGCCGAGCATATCGTCGAACCTAGTCGCTGATATCACAATCGCCATGCTCCACCTTTATGTTTTTCATTCAGTGTGAAACAAAACAAACCGATTGTTAAAATGATCATCAAATATCGAAATTATAGACGTTACGAATCTTCCAACGACACAGGACTTATCGGCCCGGCAGGGTCATGTTATTAGCCCAATCCTTGTGGGGTATATAGATTACAGTAGATCTTCGCTCAGTTCTGCAAGTAAAACATACCTCACGGATGTCGGGATTCCTCCAAATTTATGTTTTTATTTTTTTATTTTTTAGTATACAATATCGAGGCTCATGTAAAAGTTAACATTGATCACAAAAAAGACAAACTGACACATAAAACATAAAACATATGATAAAGGGAGCGGGAGAACCAGATGGGGAGCAGGGACATCGGGAGATCTGTGGAAGGGAGAGGGCTTGGGGGGAAGGGGCACGGGAAGGGGGTGGGGAGGAGGCATGGGAATGGGGGTGGGAGGAGACATGGGAAGGGGCGGGGGGAGAGCAGGGGGGGGCGGGGGAGAGCAGGGGGGGGGCGGGGGAGAGCAGGGGGGGGGGGGCGGGGGAGAGGTAAAAAAAAAAAAACGTGGACACTGCTCGAACTTTCAGGAGAGAAGTCGGTATTTCACAAAAGTGGATCTGGGGTGAATTAACGGCGGTAGAAAAGATCACGGTTTTGGATGGAGGAAGATAAGAGATGGTGGTGGACAGCTGTTTTAAAGACATGGAGGGAGGAGAGGGATTGAAGAGAGCGAGGGAGTTTGTTCCAGAGGCGGGAGAAAAGAGGAATGAAAGAGTGAAGGTGAATGGAGAGTCTTGATTTTGGCACCAGAAGAGGGTTGCAGGCAGATCTTGTGCGACGAGGAGGAGTATTTGGTGGACAGAGCACAGACAGAGTAGGGGAAGCAAGGCCGGAGAGGAGTCGGTAGAAGTCTAGAAGACAGAAAGACCACCAACCTGCCTGCGGTGAGTGAGTGAAAGGCCCTCGGAGTTAGCTTCATCGCGGGAGATTCCAATGATTCTGAAAGCTTTGATTTCAACAGCGTGAGGCCGAGCCACGTGTGAGACAGGAGCTCCAGCCCAGAGGGGAGAGCAGTATTCCATTGAGCTGCGGATGAAAGCCTTGTATGTGGTGAGGAGCTCAGGTGTGCCAAGGAAGGTCTTTACACGAGGTAGGATGCCCAGTCGGCAATTGGCTTTGGAGTCCAGCTTGGAAATGTGGCTTTCCCAGTAAAGATCATGGCAGGTAGCAAAACACAAGAGCTTGAGTGACAGAACTTCTTTGAGAGGATTGTTGAGAAGGAAGATGGGAGGGTTGTCCAGACGGTCTTTTCGGAGAGACATCATAAGAGTGTGAGATTTGTCAGGATTGAAAGACATGTTCCACTTGTTTGACCAGTTTGTGATTTTATCCAGGTCTGCAGAGAGGCCTCGTGTGTCCAACCACCGCAGCTGCAGGAAACAACCCCTCCTCGGGTTGTTCTGCCCCTCCCTAGAGCTGTTCCAAATTCACCATGGGGACCAGTTTCTCCAAGGCTCTATTTCCCGCCTCTTCGACGTTATATAGGTGGGGCGAGGACTCAGGCTCTGTCAACAGGTGCCCTCAACCCTCCCCGTCGTATATATGTGGGGCGAGTATGTGGGAGGCCTTACCCTGCCCTGCCTCATATATATACTCGAGCTCAATTCTGCACACAAAAAAAGAAAAAATTGGATACTTGAGCTCAATTCTGTGTACAAAAATAAATAAATTATTATGTACACTGGAGCTCAATTCTGTATACAAAAACAAACAAACAAAAAAATTAAAACCTCACTCCTCCCCACCATATCTAAGTGGGGCGCGTTTGCGGGCTGTGTCGGTGTGCGACCGAACCCCTCCCCGTCTTATATAGGTGGGGCGAGTATGCGGGAGGCATTACCCCGCCCTGCCTTGAGCTCAATTCTGTATGAAAATATATATATATATATATATAATTATATATATATAAATATACCCGATCTCGATTCTGTGTACAAAAAAAATAAATGCATTATGATGTGACTGTGTGTATTAATGCTGTATTATCATGTGAATATATGTACTAATGATGCATTATGATGTGGATATGTGTACTAATGATGTTTTATCATGTGGATATGTGTACTAATGATGCATTATGATGTGACGATGTGTATTAATGATGTTTTATCATGTGGATATGTGTACTAATGATGCATTATGATGTGACGATGTGTATTAATGATGTATTATCATGTGAATATATGTACTAATGATGCATTATGATGTGACGATGTGTATTAATGATGTTTTATCATGTGGATATGTGTACTAATGATGCATTATGATGTGACTGTGTGTATTAATGATGTTTTATCATGTGGATATGTGTACTAATGATGCATTATGATGTGACGATGTGTATTAATGATGTTTTATCATGTGGATATGTGTACTAATGATGTATTACAATGTGAATATGAATAACCCAGAGGACCTCGGAGGAGGAGCTACGAATCCGAGAGGATACCCAGAGGACCTTGGAGGAGGAGCTACGAATCCGAGAGGATACCCAGAGGACCTCGAAGGAGGAGCTACAAATCCGAGAGGATACCCAGAGGACCTCGAAGGAGGAGCTACGAATCCGAAACGATACCCAGAGGCCCTCGGAGGAGGAGCTACGCCGCCGAGAGGATACCCAGAGGACCTCAGAGGAGCAGCTACGAATCCGAGAGGAAACCCAGAGGACATCGGAGGAGGAGCTACGAATCTACGAATCGAGAGGATACCCAGAGCTACGAATCCGAGAGGGTAGCCAGAGGACCTCGGAGGAGGAGCTACAAATCCGAAACGATACCCAGAGGACCTCGGAGGAGGAGCTACGAATCCGAGAGGATACGCAGAGGACCTCGGAGGAGGAGCGACGAATCCGAGAGGATAGCCAGAGGAGCTTGGAGGAGGAGCTATGAATCCGAGAGGATACCCAGAGGACCTCGTAGGCGGAGCCACGAATTCGAGAGGATACCCAGAGGACCTCGGAGGAGGAGCGACGAATCCGAGAGGATAGCCAGAGGACCTCGGAGGAGGATCTACAAATCCGAGACGATACCCAGAGGACCTCAGAGGAGGAGCTACGAATCCGAGAGGATACCCAGATGACCTCGGAGGAGGAGCTACGCCGCCGAGAGGCGAGGACTCGGGCTCTGTCACCGGGCTGCCTCAACCATTCCTGTCTTATATAGGTGGGACGAGTATGCCGTAGGCCTGACCCCGCCCTGCCTCATATATATACTCGATCTCGATTCTGTGTACAAAAAAAAAAAAAAATACATGATGATGTTACTGTGTGTATGAATGATGCATTATAATGTGAATGTGCGTACTAATGATGCATTATGATGTGACTGTGTGTTTAATGATGTGTTATAATGTGAATATGTGTACTAATGATGCATTATGATGTGAATATGTGGACTAATGATGCATTATAATGTGAATATGTGTACTAATGATGCATTATGATGTGAATATGTGTACTAATGATGCATTATGATGTGAATATGTGTACTAATGATGCATTATGATGTGAATATGTGTACTAATGATGCATTATGATGTGAATATGTGTACTAATGATGCATTATAATGTGAATGTGCTTACTAATGATGCATTATGATGTGAATATGTGGACTAATGATGCATTATGATGTGAATATGTGGACTAATGATGCATTATGATGTGAATATGTGTACTAGTGATGCATTATAATGTGAATGTGCTTACTAATGATGCATTATGATGTGAATATGTGGACTAATGATGCATTATGATGTGAATATGTGGACTAATGATGCATTATGATGTGAATATGTGGACTAATGATGCATTATGATGTGAATATGTGGACTAATGATGCAATATGATGTGAATATGTGTACTAGTGATGCATTATAATGTGATTGTGCTTACTAATGATGCATTATGATGTGAATATGTGGACTAATGATGCATTATAATGTGAATATGTGTACTAATGATGCATTATGATGTGAATATGTGGACTAATGATGCATTATGATGTGAATATGTGCACTAGTGATGCATTATAATGTGAATGTGCTTACTAATGATGCATTATGATGTGAATATGTGTACTAATGATGCATTATGATGTGAATATGTGGACTAATGATGCATTATGATGTGAATATGTGTACTAATGATGCATTATGACGTGAATATGTGTACTAATGATGCATAATGACGTGAATATGTGTACTAATGATGCATTACAATGTGAATATGTGTACTAATGATGCATTATGACGTGAATATGTGTACTTTTGATGCATTATGATGGGAATATGTGTACTAGTGATGCATTATAATGTGAATATGTGTACTAATGACACATTATGATGTGAATATGTGTGCTAATGAGCATTATAATGTGAATATATGTACTAATGATGCATTATAATGTGAATATGTGTACTAATGACGCATTATGACGTGAATATGTGCACTAATGATGCATTATAATGTGAATATGTGTACTAATGATGCATTATGATGTGAATATGTGTACTAATGATGCATGATGATGTGAATATGTGTACTAATGATGCATTATGATGTGACGATGTGCACTAATGATGTTTTATCATGTGGATATGTGTACTAATGATGCATTATGATGTGAATATGTGTACTAATGATGCATTATGATGTGACTGTGTGTACTAATGATGCATTATGATGTGAATATATGTACTAATGATGTATTATAATGTGAATATGTGTATTAATGATGTATTATAATGTGAATATGTTTATTAATAATGTATTATAATGTGAATATGTTTATTAATGATGTATTATTATGTGAATATGTGTATTAATGATGTATTATAATGTGAATATGTTTATTAATGATGTATTGTAATGTGAATATGTGTATTAATGATGTATTAAAATGTGAATATGTTTATTAATGATGTATTGTAATGTGAATATGTGTATTAATGATGTATTAAAATGTGAATATGTTTATTAATGATGTATTATAATGTGAATATGTGTATTAATGATGTATTAAAATGTGAATATGTTTATTAATGATGTATTATAATGTGAATATGTGTATTAATGATGTATTAAAATGTGAATATGTTTATTAATGATGTATTATAATGTGAATATGTGTATTAATGATGTATTAAAATTTGAATATGTTTATTAATGATGTATTATCATGTGAATATGTGCACTAATGATGTATTATAATGTGAATATGTTTATTAATGATGTATTACAATTCGAGGACCTCGAATATGAATAACCCAGAGGACCTCGGAGGAGGAGCTACGAATCCGAGAGGCTACCCAGAGGACCTCAGAGGAGGAGCTACGAATCCGAGAGGATACCCAGAGGACTTCGGAGGAGGAGCTACGAATCCGAGAGGATAACCAGAGGACCTTGGAGGAGGAGCTACGAATCCGAGAGGATAACCAGAGGACCTCGGAGGAGGAGCTACAAATCCGAGAGGATACCCAGAGGACCTCGGAGGAGGAGCTACGAATCAGAGAGGATACCCAGAGGACCTCGAAGGAGGAGCTACGAATCCGAGAGGATACCCAGAGGACCTCGGAGGAGGAGCTACGAATCCGAGAGGATACCCAGAGGACCTCGGAGGAGGAGCTACGAATCCGAGAGGATACCCAGAGGACCTCGGAGGAGGAGCCATGAATCCGAGAGGATACCCAGAGGACCTCGGAGGAGGAGCTACGAATCCGAGAGTATACCAAGAGGACCTCGGAGGAAGAGCTATGCCGCCGAGAGGATACCCAGTGGACCTCGGAGGTGGAGCTACGAATCCGAGCATACCCAGAGGACCTTGGAGGCAGAGCTACGAATCCGAGAGGATACCCAGAGGACCTCGGAGGAGGAGCTACGAATCCGAGAGGATACCCAGAGGACCTCGAAGGAGGAGCTACGAATCCGAGAGGATACCCAGAGGACCTCGGAGGAAGAGCTACGAATCCGAGAGGATACCCAGAGGACCTCGGAGGAGGAGCCACGAATCCGAGAGGATACCCAGAGGACCTCGGAGGAGGAGCTACGAATCCGAGAGTATACCAAGAGGACCTCGGAGGAGGAGCTATGCCGCCGAGAGGATACCCAGTGGACCTCGGAGGTGGAGCTACGAATCCGAGCATACCCAGAGGACCTTGGAGGCAGAGCTACGAATCCGAGAGGATACCCAGAGGACCTCGGAGGAGGAGCTACGAATCCGAGAGGATACCCAGAGAACCTCAGAGGAGGAGCTACGAATCTGAGAGGCTCCCAGAGGACCTCGGAGGAGGAGCTACGAATCCGAGAGGATACCCAGAGGACCTTGGAGGAGGAGCTACGAATCCGAGAGGATAACCAGAGGACAACCAGAGGACCTCGGAGGAGGAGCTACAAATCCGAGAGGATACCCAGAGGACCTCGAAGGAGGAGCTACGAATCCGAGAGGATACCCAGAGGACCTCGGAGGAGGAGCTACGAATCCGAGAGGATACCCAGAGGACCTCGGAGGAGGAGCTACGAATCCGAGAGGATACCCAGAGGACCTCGGAGGAGGAGCTACGAATCCGAGAGGATACCCAGAGGACCTCGGAGGAGGAGCTACGAATCCGAGAGGATACCCAGAGGACCTCGGAGGAGGAGCCACGAATCCGAGAGGATACCCAGAGGACCTCGGAGGAGGAGCTACGAATCCGAGAGTATACCAAGAGGACCTCGGAGGAGGAGCTACGCCGCCGAGAGGATACCCAGTGGACCTCGGAGGTGGAGCTACGAATCCGAGCATACCCAGAGGACCTTGGAGGCAGAGCTACGAATCCGAGAGCATACCCAGAGGACCTTAGAGGCGGAGCTACGAATCCGAGAGGATACCCAGAGGACCTCGGATGAGGAGCTACGAATCCGAGGGGATACCCAGAGGACCTCGGATGAGGTGCTACGAAACCGAGAGGATACCCAGATGAACTCGGAAGAGGAGTTACGCCACCGAGAGGATACCCAGAGGACCTCGGAGGAGGAGCTACGCCGTCGAGAGGATACCCAGAGGACCTCGGAGGAGGAGCTACGAATGCGAGACGATACCCAGAGGACCTCGGAGGAGGAGCTACGAATCCGAGAGGAAACCCAGAGGACCTCGGAGGAGGAGCTACGCCGCCGAGAGGCGAGGACTCGGGCTCTGTCAGCGGGCTGCCTCAACCATTCCCGGCTTATATAGGTGGGACGAGTATGCCGTAGGCCTTACCCCACCCTGCCTCATATGTATACCTGAGCTCGATTCTGTCTGCAAAAACTGATAAAGGTGGAGGCGTTTGCGGGCTCTGCCGGCGTGCGACCTAACCCCACCCCGCCTTATATAGGTGGGGCGAGGACTCGAGCTCTCTCAGCGGGTGGCCTCACCCATCCCCGCCTTCTAGAGGTGGGGCGAGTATGCGGGAGGCTTTAACCCGCCGTGCCTTATATAGGTGGGGCAACCACTCGGGTTCAGTCGCCGGGCGGTCCCACCCCGCCCCGCATTTTATTTTTTATGAAAGTCCTCGATATAATAAATGTGTTTCCACACCAAAATAAGATTTGAAATTTTAATTTAATATGTACATCCTTTGCTCTTATGTTGTATTTTGATGATTGTATTCGTGTATTAACTGATTGCAAAGTGTTTAACATGAAAGATTTCGCAAATGGATATTGGTTTTATTTTTGGAGTCCACTGAAGTTGATTCTTTGAAACTGTTTTCATGTTGAATCAATGCTATGAGACATTTTCAAGCTTTACTCAATAATCTGTTTTTGAAAGATAGTTTCAATTTGATGGTAAAATACTTGTGCATTGATGCAAACAATAGGGCCATTATAGTTGTAAAAACATCAGCATTTACATGTTCTTGACTTTATTATTTTCACCAGTATCTTGACATGTTTTGGATTTTGAAATCTTCCATCACAATCTTAGCCATCAATTCCTCTCCTAAAGAAGTTCACCAATCTCTGTGATTGAGGACCAGGAAGCTCAATGATAAATTGCAGTTTTGTTTTCTGTGCATGTGAAGATTATTTTTCAGCGATAAACATGTGGCAATCCTCACTGACTGCTTGGACTCTGGAGACCACATCAGGAAGCAGATTCTTCACCTTATTTGGTCCAAGGGTGGTGAAAAATTCTCACTTATTTCCTTTGATGGTGAAGTGGAGATGGAAGTAACAATGGATGTCCATCACTTTGACGGGCGAGGTTGGGGCCCGTCAATTTTTAGCCACGTCGCAGACGCTGCTCATAGAGTGCCCTCTGCTGTTGTTGTTGTTCTTCTTCTTCTTCTTGTTCTTCTTCTTGTTGTTCTTGCAGAGAAGACAAAACGTCGAAGCTCCACCCATTCTGGGAACCATAGCTCCACCCATTTTGGGAGAGGCTTCATAAAAACAAATATCCACCATTTTATTCACTCGCATAGCTTTGAGGCCTGTTTTGTAGGCCCGTGGTGTCTTCCTCTCTCACACAGTTTTATTTCAAATCAAATTCGATATATCATTTCATTTTTCACAGTCGCTAACATAGTTTTAGACTCGGTTGAAAAAAAACGGGAAGAAAATCCGATGAAAGTTGCCCTTTATAGAACGAAATGAATGCTCAAAGGCCTGTAACTTCAAGTCCATTGAGATATATATATTTTAAATCGCGGCATGGTCAGTCATACACCGCCCGAAATAAGAGACGGGAAAATGCCGAGATATATATATTTTGTTTAAATCGCGGCATGGTCAGTCATACACCGACCAAAATAACAGACGGGAAAATGCCGAGATATATTAAAAATTCGTCCATTTGATGACAATCGTCACGATGAAATATTTAATTTATACGTCATCACAATAATGTGGAGAGAGGAGCATAGCTTCGTTCACGTGTCGCCACACACGGGAAATTGCCGATACATATATTTTTTAAATCGCGGCATGGTCATTCATACACCACCTGAAATAACAGACGGGGAAATGCCGAGATATATTAAAAATTCGTCGCCACACACGGGAAATTGCCGAGATATATTTTCACTTTGCACAAAAATAACATCAAGTAATCGAATCGATAGGAATGTCCTGTGCCTATAACTTCGACGTTATAGGCACAGCTGCATCTAGGCATTGTGTTACATCGACGCGGCTTTTGTTTTAATTAAAACTTTTTGTACTTGTTTCCTTTGGTGGGCATGGTTGTGGATGTCTTAGTTTTATATCTTGTTTTTTCATTCATTCAGAGATATCCTTGTTGTCTTTCGATTGTCAGAGGAAGGACCTTTTTAGGTGTTGTATTGTTTTTATATGGTTCAATCACGACTACATTTTATGAGAAACTGTCTTGCAACTTACATGAGATATATGTCCTTTCTCGTGGAGAGTAAGTGTGGTCCAAACCTCACCCAAGTGGGCGACCTCACCTCGCTGCGCCTTATAAAGGTGGGGCGAGGAATCAAGCCCTGTCGGCGGGGGGCCTCACCCCTCCCCGCCTTAGATAGGTGGGGCGAGTATGCGGGAGGCCTGACCCCGCCCTGACCTTGCATATACTTGAGCTCAATTCTGTGTTTAAAAAATGTATATATATATATATATATATACTCGATCTCGATTCTGTGTACAAAAAAAAAAAATACATGATGATGTGACTGTGTGTATGAATAAAAAACCACCTTTAGAGGCCATTTTTCCCCGCAAGCAGGGTTTGGCCTTTTTCGGGAACTGTGGTTGTTGTTGTTTTTCGGTCCCCTTTTTGAAGCAATGTTTTACGGCCGGATGCCCTTCCTGACGCCAACCCTTTTTGCCGCCTTTAACGACAAGCAGGGAATTACCAGTGAACTGGTACTCAATTAGCCGACCTCTGAAGGATGTACAGGCTGAGTCAACCCCCCTGGCGTTAATTCAGCGATCGACCGGGATTCAAACCCAGGATCCTAGGTTATCCTAATCCGGCACCCTAGCCGCTAGCCCAACACCAGGGACTATGATGAATTATAATGTGAATGTGTGTACTAATGATGCATTATGATGTGACGATGTGTATTAATGATGTTTTATCATGTGGATATGTGGACGAATGATGTATCATTATGTGAATATGTGTACTAATGATGCATTATGATGTGAATTTGTGTACTAATGATGTATCATTATGTGAATATGTGTACTAATGATGCATTATGATGTGACGATGTGTATTAATGATTTATCATGTGGATATGTGTACTAATGATGTATCATTATGTGAATATGTGTACTAATGATGCATTATGATGTGAATATGTGTACTAATGATGTATCATTATGTGAATATGTGTACTAATGATGCATTATGATGTGACGATGTGTATTAATGATTTATCATGTGGATATGTGTACTAATGATGTATCATTATGTGAATATGTGTACTAATGATGCATTATAATGTGAATATGTGTACTAATGATGCATTATGATGTGACGATGTGTATTAATGATGTTTTATCATGTGGATATGTGGACGAATGATGTATCATTATGTAAATATGTGTACTAATGATGCATTATAATGTGAATGTGTGTACTAATGATGCATTATGATGTGACGATGTGTATTAATGATGTTTTATCATGTGGATATGTGGACGAATGATGTATCATTATGTGAATATGTGTACTAATGATGCATTATGATGTGACGATGTGTATTAATGATTTATCATGTGGATATGTGTACTAATGATGTATCATTATGTGAATATGTGTACTAATGATGCATTATGATGTGAATATGTGTACTAATGATGCATTATAATGTGAATATGTGTACTAATGATGCATTATGATGTGACTGTGTGCATTAATGATGTATTATAATGTGAATGTGTGCACTAATGATGTATCATTACGTGAATTTGTGCATTAATGATGCATTATGATGTGAATATGTGTACTAATGATGCATTATGATGTGACTGTGTGTATTAATGATGTATTATAATGTGAATATGTGTACTAATGATGCATTATGATGTGACGATGTGTATTAATGATGTTTTATCATGTGTATATGTGTACGAATGATGCATTATAATGTGAATATGTGTACTAATGATGCATTATAATGTGAATATGTGCACTAATGATGCGTTATGATGTGACTGTGTGCATTAATGATGTATTATAATGTGAATGTGTGCACTAATGATGTATCATTACGTGAATTTGTGCATTAATGATGCATTATGATGTGGATATGTGTACTAATGATGTATCATTATGTGAATATGTGTACTAATGATGCATTATGATGTGAATATGTGTACTAATGATGCATTATAATGTGAATATGTGTACTAATGATGCATTATGATGTGACTGTGTGCATTAATGATGTATTATAATGTGAATGTGTGCACTAATGATGTATCATTACGTGAATTTGTGCATTAATGATGCATTATGATGTGAATATGTGTACTAATGATGCATTATGATGTGACTGTGTGTATTAATGATGTATTATAATGTGAATATGTGTACTAATGATGCATTATGATGTGACGATGTGTATTAATGATGTTTTATCATGTGTATATGTGTACGAATGATGCATTATAATGTGAATATGTGTACTAATGATGCATTATAATGTGAATATGTGTTCTAATGATGCATTATGATGTGAATATGTGCACTAATAATGCATTATAATGTGAATATGTGTACTAATGATGCATTATAATGTGAATATGTGTTCTAATGATGTATCATTATGTGAATATGTGTACTAATGATGCATTATAATGTGAATATGTGTACTAATGATGCATTATGATGTGAATATGTGTTCTAATGATGCATTATGATGTGAATATGTGCACTAATGATGCATTATAATGTGAATATGTGTACTAATGATGTATCATTATGTGAATACGTGTACTAATGATGCATTATAATGTGAATATGTGCACTAATGATGCATTATAATGTGAATATGTGTACTAATGATGTATCATTATGTGAATACGTGTACTAATGATGCATTATAATGTGAATATGTGCACTAATGATGCATTATAATGTGAATATGTGTACTATTGATGCATTATAATGTGAATATGTGTACTAATGATGCATTATAATGTGAATATGTGTTCTAATGATGCATTATTATGTGAATATGTGTACTAATGACGCATTATGATGTGAATATGTGTACTAATGATGCATTATAATGTGAATATGTGTTCTAATGATGTATCATTATGTGCCTATGTGTCCTAATGATGCATTATAATGTGAATATGTATACTAATGATCTGTCATTTTGTGAATATGTGTACTAATGATGCATTATAATGTGAATATGTGTTCTAATGATGCATTATAATGTGAATATGTGTTCTAATGATGCATTATGATGTGAATATGTGTACTAATGACGCATTATGATGTGAATATGTGTACTAATGATGCATTATAATGTGAATATGTGTACTAATGATGTATCATTATGTGCATATGTGTGCTAATGATGCATTATAATGTGAATATGTGTAC
Organism: Myxine glutinosa; assembly: GCF_964187855.1. Taxonomy (NCBI): domain Eukaryota; kingdom Metazoa; phylum Chordata; class Myxini; order Myxiniformes; family Myxinidae; genus Myxine; species Myxine glutinosa. Next base: position 158,951,741 of record NC_136264.1, on the reverse strand, counting down.
TAATGATGCATTATAATGTGAATATGTGTTCTAATGATGCATTATGATGTGAATATGTGTACTAATGATGCATTATGATGTGAATATGTGTACTAATGATGCATTATGATGTGAATATGTGGTCTAATGATGCATTATAATGTGAATATGTGTACTAATGATGCATTATGATGTGAATATGTGTACTAATGATGCATTATAATGTGAATATGTGTACTAATGATGCATTATGATGTGACTGTGTGTATTAATGATGTATTATCATGTGAATATGTGTCCTAATGATGCATTATGATGTGACGATGTGTACTAATGATGTTTTATAATGTGGATATGTGTATTAATGATGCATTATAATGTGAATATGTGTTCTAATGATGCATTATGATGTGAATATGTGTACTAATGATGCATTATGATGTGAATATGTGTACTAATGATGCATTATGATGTGAATATGTGGTCTAATGATGCATTATAATGTGAATATGTGTACTAATGATGCATTATGATGTGAATATGTGTACTAATGATGCATTATAATGTGAATACGTGTACTAATGATGCATTATAATGTGAATATGTGCACTAATGATGCATTATAATGTGAATATGTGTACTATTGATGCATTATAATGTGAATATGTGTACTAATGATGCATTATAATGTGAATATGTGTTCTAATGATGCATTATTATGTGAATATGTGTACTAATGACGCATTATGATGTGAATATGTGTACTAATGATGCATTATAATGTGAATATGTGTTCTAATGATGTATCATTATGTGCCTATGTGTCCTAATGATGCATTATAATGTGAATATGTATACTAATGATCTGTCATTTTGTGAATATGTGTACTAATGATGCATTATAATGTGAATATGTGTTCTAATGATGCATTATAATGTGAATATGTGTTCTAATGATGCATTATGATGTGAATATGTGTACTAATGACGCATTATGATGTGAATATGTGTACTAATGATGCATTATAATGTGAATATGTGTACTAATGATGTATCATTATGTGCATATGTGTGCTAATGATGCATTATAATGTGAATATGTGTACTAATGATGCATTATAATGTGAATATGTGTTCTAATGATGCATTATGATGTGAATATGTGTACTAATGATGCATTATGATGTGAATATGTGTACTAATGATGCATTATGATGTGAATATGTGGTCTAATGATGCATTATAATGTGAATATGTGTACTAATGATGCATTATGATGTGAATATGTGTACTAATGATGCATTATAATGTGAATATGTGTACTAATGATGCATTATGATGTGACTGTGTGTATTAATGATGTATTATCATGTGAATATGTGTCCTAATGATGCATTATGATGTGACGATGTGTACTAATGATGTTTTATAATGTGGATATGTGTACTAATGATGCATTATAATGTGAATATGTGTTCTAATGATGCATTATGATGTGAATATGTGTACTAATGATGCATTATGATGTGAATATGTGTACTAATGATGCATTATGATGTGAATATGTGGTCTAATGATGCATTATAATGTGAATATGTGTACTAATGATGCATTATGATGTGAATATGTGTACTAATGATGCATTATAATGTGAATATGTGTACTAATGATGCATTATGATGTGAATATGTGTACTAATGATGCATTATGATGTGAATATGTGTACTAATGATGCATTATGATGTGAATATGTGGTCTAATGATGCATTATAATGTCAATATGTGTACTAATGATGCATTATGATGTGAATATGTGTACTAATGATGCATTATAATGTGAATATGTGTTCTAATGATGCATTATGATGTGAATATGTGTACTAATGATGCAATGTGATGTGAATATGTGTACTAATGATGCATTATGATGTGAATATGTGGTCTAATGATGCATTATAATGTGAATATGTGTACTAATGATGCTTTATGATGTGAATATGTGTATTAATGATGCATTATAATGTGAATATGTGTACTAATGATGCATTATGATGTGACTGTGTGTATTAATGATGTATTATCATGTGAATATGTGTCCTAATGATGCATTATGATGTGACGATGTGTACTAATGATGTTTTATCATGTGGATATGTGTACTAATGATGCATTATAATGTGAATATGTGTTCTAATGATGCATTATGATGTGAATATGTGTACTAATGATGCATTATGATGTGAATATGTGTACTAATGATGCATTATGATGTGAATATGTGGTCTAATGATGCATTATAATGTGAATATGTGTACTAATGATGCATTATGATGTGAATATGTGTACTAATGATGCATTATAATGTGAATATGTGTACTAATGATGCATTATGATGTGACTGTGTGTATTAATGATGTATTATCATGTGAATATGTGTCCTAATGATGCATTATGATGTGACGATGTGTACTAATGATGTTTTATCATGTGGATATGTGTACTAATGATGCATTATGATGTGAATATGTGTACGAATGATGCATTATGATGTGACTGTGTGTACTAATGATGCATTATGATGTGAATATGTGAACTAATGATGCATTATAATGTGAATATGTGTAATGATGATGTATTATAATGTGAATATGTGTATTAATGATGTATTATACTGTGAATATGTGCATTAATGATGTATTAAAATGTGAATATGTGCACTAATGATGTTTTATTATGTGAATATGTTTATTAATGATGTATTATAATGTGAATATGTGTATTAATGATGTATTAAAATGTGAATATGTGCAATAATGATGTATTATAATGTGAATATGTTTATTAATGATGTATTTTAATGTGAAGATGAATAACCCAGAGGACTTCGGAGGAGGAGCTACGAATCCGAGAGGATACCCAGAGAACCTCAGAGGAGGAGCTACGAATCCGAGTGGATACCCAGAGGACCTCGGAGGAGGAGCTACGAATCCGAGAGCATACCCAGAGGACCTTGGAGGAGGAGCTACGAATCCGAGAGGATACCCAGAGGACCTCGGAGGAGGAGCTACAAATCCGAGAGGATACCCAGAGGACCTCGGAGGAGGAGCTACGAATCCGAGAGGATACCCAGAGGACCTCGGAAGAGGAGCTACGAATCCGAGAGGATACCCAGAGGACCTCAGAGGAGGAGCTACGAATCCGAGAGGACACCCAGAGGACCTCGGAGGAGGAGCCACGAACCCGAGAGGATACCCAGAGGACCTCGGAGGAGGAGCTACGAATCCGAGAGGATACCAAGAGGACCTCGGAGGAGGAGCTACACCGCCGAGAGGATACCCAGTGGACCTCGGAGGTGGAGCTAAGAATCCGAGAGCATACCCAGAGGACCTTGGAGGCAGAGCTACGAATCCGAGAGGATACCCAGAGGACCTCGGATGAGGAGCTACGAATCTGAGGGGATACCCAGAGGACCTCGGATGAGGTGCTACGAAACCGAGAGGATACCCAGATGACCTTGGAGGAGGAGTTACGCCACCGAGAGGATACCCAGAGGACCTCGGAGGAGGAGCTACGTCGTCGAGAGGATACCCAGAGGACCTCGGAGGAGGAGCTACGAATCCGAGACGATACCCAGAGGACCTCGGAGGAGGAGCTACGAATCCGAGAGGAAACCCAGAGGACCTCGGAGGAGGAGCTACGCCGCCGAGAGGCGAGGACTCGGGCTCTGTCAGCGGGCTGCCTCAACCATTCCCGGCTTATATAGGTGGGACGAGTATGCCGTAGGCCTTACCCCGCCCTGCCTCATATGTATACCTGAGCTCGATTCTGTCTACAAAAACTGATAAAGGTGGAGGAGTTTGCGGGCTCTGCCGGCGTGCGACCTAACCCCACTCCGCCTTATATCGGTGGGGCGAGGACTCGAGCTCTGTCAGCGGGTGGCCTCACCCATCCCCGCCTTCTGGAGGTGGGGCGAGTATGCGGGAGGCTTTAACCCGCCCTGCCTTATATAGGTGGGGCAACCACTCGGGTTCAGTCGCCGGGCGGTCCCACCCCGCCCCGCATTTTATTTTTTATAAAAGTCCTCGATATAATAAATGTGTTTCCACACCAAAATAAGATTTGAAACTTTAATTTAATATGTACATCCTTTGCTCTTATGTTGTATTTTGATGATTGTATTAGTTTATTAACTGATTGCAAAGTGTTTAACATGAAAGATTTCGCAAACGGATATTGGTTTTATTTTTGGAGTCCACTGAAGTTGATTCTTTGAAACTGTTTTCATGTTGAATCAATGCTATGAGACATTTTCAATCTTTACTCAATAATCCGTTTTTGGAAGATAGTTTCAATTTGATGGTAAAATACTTGGGCACTGGTGCAAACAATAGGGCCATTATAGTTGTAAAAACATCAGCATTTACATGTTCTTGACTTTATTACTTTCACCAGTATCTTGACATGTTTTGGATTTTGAAATCTTCCATCACAATCTTAGCCATCAATTCCTCTCCTAAAGAAGTTCACCAATCTCTGTGATTGAGGACCAGGAAGCTCAATGATAAATTGCAGTTTTGTTTTCTGTGCATGTGAAGATTATTTTTCAGTGATAAACATGTGGCAACCCTCACTGACTGCTTGGACTCTGGAGACCACATCAGGAAGCAGATTCTTCAACTTATTTGGTCCAAGGTTGGTGAAAAATTCTCACTTATTTCCTTTGATGGTGAAGTGGAGATGGAAGTAACAATGGATGTCCATCACTTTGACGGGCGAGGTTGGGGCCCGTCAATTTTTAGCCGCGTCACAGACGCTGCTCATAGAGTGCCCTCTGCTGTTGTTGTTGTTGTTGTTGTTGTTCTTCTTCTTCTTGTTCTTCTTCTTCTTGTTGTTCTTGCAGAGAAGACAAAACCTCGAAGCTCCACCCATTCTGGGAACCATAGCTCCACCCATTTTGGGAGAGGCTTCAGAGAAACAAATATCCACCATTTTATTAACTCGCATAGCTTTGAGGCCTGTTTTGTAGGCCCGTGGTGTCTTCCTTTCTCACACAGTTTTATTTCAAATCAAATTCGATATATCATTTCATTTTTCACAGTCGCTAACATAGTTTTAGACTCAGTTGAAAAAAACGGGAAGAAAATCCGATGAAAGTTGCCCTTTATAGAATGAAATGAATTCTCAAAGGCCTGTAACTTCAAGTCCATTGAGATATTTTTTTTTTAAATCGCGGCATGGTCAGTCATACACCGCCCGAAATAAGAGACGGGAAAATGCCGAGATATATATATTTTGTTTAAATCGCGGCATGGTCAGTCATACACCGCCCGAAATAACAGACGGGAAAATGCCGAGATATATAAAAAATTCGTCCATTTCATGACAATCGTCACGATTAAATATTTAATTTATACGTCGTCACAATAATGTGGAGAGAGGAGCATAGCTTCGTTCACGTGTCGCCACACACGGGAAATTGCCGAGATATATATATTTTAAATCGCGGCATGGTCAGTCATACACCGCCTGAAATAACAGACGGGAAAATGCCGAGATATATTAAAAATTCGTCGCCACACACGGGAAATTGCCGAGATATATTTTCACTTTGCACAAAAATAACATCAAGTAATCGAATCAATAGGAATGTCCTGTGCCTATAACATCGACGTTATAGGCACAGCTGCATCTAGGCATTGTGTAACATCGACGCGGCTTTTGTTTTAATTTAAACGTTTTGTACTTGTTTCCTTTGGTGGGCATGGTTGTGGATGTCTTAGTTTTATATCTTGTTTTTTCATTCATTCAGAGATATCCTTGTTGTCTTTCGATTGTCAGAGGAAGGACCTTTTTAGGTGTTGTATTGTTTTTATATGGTTCAATCACGACTACATTTTATGAGAAACTGTCTTGCAACTTACATGAGATACATGTCCTTTCTCGTGGAGAGTAAGTGTGGTCCAACCCTCACCCAAGTGGGCGACCTCACGTCGCTGCGCCTTTTAAAGGTGGGGCGAGGAATCAAGCCCTATCGGCGAGGGGCTTCACCCCTCCCCGCCTTACATAGGTGGGGCGAATATGCGGGAGGCCTGACCCCGCCCTGCCTTGCATATACTTGAGCTCAATTCTGTGTTAAAAAAGGTATATATATATATATATATATATATATATTGTTGTGAATATGAGAATGTTTTTTTTTGTTGTGTAATGAATTGTTGTAAAATGTCACCCTCCTTCCTGCATTTGTTGTTGTATAAAGGTCAAAGGGCGTTCCCGTAGTTAATTCCATAAAACATACACAAAGGACACCATATATCCCGGTTCGGTAGTTATATCCTTATTATGTGTATTAGTGTAAGGCTGTGTCTTCCATTAATTTAAATACTCCATTGCACCAAGTGAAATAAGAGTAGATTCCCTTCACCTTCCCCTTCCAACAATTGCCAACTGTTCCCTCCGCGACTCCATTCGCCACGAGGTCGGCTCGGAGAAGAAGGGGGAGGAGCCGCCGAATCCTGGGCGTGCCCGCCCATCGTCATCAAGGGCGGAGCCAGAGGGCCGTGCCGACCAATCAGGGCCGAGGCGAGCTCACCGATGGGCGTGTTCTAGAGGCCGGCGGCTTGATTGCCCGGGGGGTTATAAAGAGCGCGCACGGAAGCCGTTAAGAAGAAGTGCGCACGAGGGCGAAGCAAGAGAGGAACGTCCTGAGAGAGATACGTCCTAAGATATACGTCCAAAGAGATACATTCAGAGATACGTGCGACGATCAAGTGCAAGCGAGTCAGAGCGGCGAAGTGCGAAGTGCCAAGTAGGGAAAGTGCCGAGTGCGCAGAGCCAAGTGCAAGAGAGTTCAAAGGAGCAGCTTTGGAGAGCGAACGGTGCACCGGAGGGGCTTCGCCGTGCAGATTGGAACCGCGGCTGTTTTGGCGATCCCAGCTCGGGTATTGACGGCAGCTATCCGCTTCCGGCCCGACCGATCCCCGCTGAACCTTCCTCCCCCGCCAAGCCATTCCTCCTTCCGATCCTTCCTGCCTGCAAATTCCCAATTCGTGTGAGTCCGTCTTTCGTTTGTTCTGTCCAGGGTTCTAAGTAAGACTGCCATAGATAAGCTAAGTTTCACTTTGTCCGTTTCTTCTTCTTCTGTTTTTATTTTATTATCCTTCCTTCTCCTTGGTTTCTTTGATTGTGTAAATAGTAGGAATAAATTTAGTAGCATTTCCAACCTTTTTGCTTTGGTGTTCTTCTTCTTCACCACCTTCGCTTTAGTCTTTTCCCCATTGAATATCTGTGGCGCGATTCGGCCAACGTTCAGGAATCGGGTTAGTCGGGGTAACTGTTCGGGCGCGGCGGCCATCCGCTCGGCAAACAACATCCTCGCCGTGGTCCCGTAACAATATACTCGATCTCGATTCTGTGTGCAAAAAAAAAAAATACATGATGGTGTGACTGTTTGTATGAATGATGCATTATAATGTGAATGTGCGTACTAATGATGCATTATGATGTGACTGTGTGTATTAATGATGTATTTTAATGTGAACATGTGTACGAATGATGCATTATGATGTCAATATGTGGACTAATGATGCATTATAATGTGAATATGTGTATTAATGGTGTATTATAATGTGAATATGTGCACTAATGATGTATCATTATGTGAATTTGTGCATTAATGATGCATTATAATGTGAATATGTGTACTAATGATGCATTATGATGTGACTGTGTGTATTAATGGTGTATTATAATATGAATATGCACACTAATGATGCATTATAATGTGAATATGTGCACTAATGATGTATCATTATGTGAATTTGTGCATTAATGATGCATTATAATGTGAATATGTGTACTAATGATGCATTATGATGTGACTGTGTGTATTAATGGTGTATTATAATATGAATATGCATACTAATGATGCATTATGATGTGACTGTGTGTATTAATGGTGTATTATAATGTGAATATGTGTACTAATGATGTATCATTATGTGAATATGTGTACTAATGATGCATTATGATGTGAATATGTGTACTAATGATGTATCATTATGTGAATATGTGTACTAATGATGCATTATGATGTGACGATGTGTATTAATGATGTTTTATCATGTGGATATGTGTACTAATGATGTATCATTATGTGAATATGTGTACTAATGATGCATTATGATGTGAATATGTGTACTAATGATGCATTATAATGTGAATATGTGTACTAATGATGCATTATGATGTGACTGTGTGTTTTATTGATGTATTATCATGTGAATATGTGTACTAATGATGCATTATGATGTGACGATGTGTATTAATGATGTTTTATCATGTGGATATGTGTACTAATGATGCATTATGATGTGACTGTGTGTATTAATGATGTATTATAATGTGAATATGTGTACTAATGATGTATCATGATGTGAATATGTGTACTAATGATGCATTATGATGTGAATATGTGTACTAATGATGCATTATAATGTGAATATGTGTTCTAATGATGCATTATGATGTGAATATGTGTACGAATGATGCATTATGATGTGAATATGTGCACTAATGATGCATTATAATGTGAATATGTGTACTAATGACGCATTATGATGTGAATATGTGTAATAATGATGCATTATAATGTAAATATGTGTACTAATGATGCATTATGACGTGAATATGTGCACTAATGATGCATTATAATGTGAATATGTGTACTAATGACGCATTATGATGTGAATATGTGTAATAATGATGCATTATAATGTAAATATGTGTACTAATGATGCATTATGACGTGAATATGTGCACTAATGATGCATTATAATGTGAATATGTGTACTAATGATGCATTATGATGTGAATATGTGTACTAATGATGCAATATAATGTGAATATGTGTACTAATGACACATTATGATGTGAATATGTGTACTAATGATGCATTATAATGTGAATATGTGTCCTAATGATGCATTATGATGTGACTGTGTGTATTAATTGATGTATTATCATGTGAATATGTGTATTAATGATGTTTTATCACATGGATATGTGTACTAATGATGCATTATGATGTGAATATGTGTACTAATGACGCATTATGATGTGAATATGTGTACTAATGATGCATTATGATGTGACTGTGTGCACTAATGATGCATTATGATGTGAATATGTGTATTAATGATGCATTATGATGTGAATATGTGTACTAATGATGCATTATGATGTGACTGTGTGCACTAATGATGCATTATGATGTGAATATGTGTACTAATGATGCATTATAATGTGAATATGTGTACTAATGATGTATTATAATGTGAATATGTGTATTAATGATGTATTATAATGTGAATATGTTTATTAATAATGTATTATAATGTGAATATGTTTATTAATGATGTATTATAATGTGAATATGTGTATTAATGATGTATTAAAATGTGAATATGTGCACTAATGATGTATTATAATGTGAATATGTTTATTAATGATGTATTATAATGTGAATATGTGTATTAATGATGTATTAAAATGTGAATATGTGCACTAATGATGTATTATAATGTGAATATGTTTATCAATGATGTATTACAATGTGAATATGAATAACCCAGAGGACCCCGGAGGAGGAGCTACGAATCCGAGAGGATACCCAGAGGACCTCGGAGGAGGAGCTATTAATCCGAGAGGACACCCAGAGGACCTCGGAGGAGGAGCTACAAGTCCGAGAGGATACCCAGAGGACCTCGGAGGAGGAGCTACAAATCCAAGAGGAACACCATAGGACCCCGGAGGAGGAGCTACGAATCCGAGAGGATAACCAGAGGACTTCGAAGGAGGAGCTACGAATCCGAGAGGATACCCAGAGGACCTCGGAGGAGGAGCTACGAATCCGAGAGGATACCCAGAGGACCTCGGAGGAGGAACTACGAATCCGAGAGGATACCCAGAGGACCTCGGAGGAGGAGCTACAAATCCGAGAGGATACCCAGAGGACCTCGGAGGAGGAGCTATGAATCCGAGAGGATACCCAGAGGACCTCAGAGGAGGAGCTACGAATCCGAGAGGATACCCAGAGGACCTCGGAGGAGGAGCTACGAATCAGAGAGGATACCCAGAGGACCTCGGAGGAGGAGCTACGAATCCGAGAAGATACCCAGAGGACCTCGGAGGAGGAGCTATGAATCCGAGAGGATACCCAGAGGACCTCGGAGGAGGAGCTATGAATCAGAGAGGATACCCAGAGGACCTCGGAGGAGGAGCTACGAATCCGAGAGGCTACACAGAGGACCTCGGAGGAGGAGCTACGAATCCGAGAGGCTACACAGAGGACCTCGGAAGAGGAGCTACACCGCCGAGAGGATACCCAGAGGACCTCGGAGGCGGAGCTATGAATATTAGAGCATACCCAGAAGACCTTGGAGGCGGAGCTACGAATCCGAGAGCTTACCCAGAGGACCTTGGAGGTGGAGCTACGATTCCGAGAGGATACCCAGAGGACCTCGGATGAGAGCTACGAATCCGAGAGGATACCCAGAGGACCTCGGATGAGGAGCTATGAATCCGAGAGGATACCCAGAGGACCTCGGAGGAGGAGCTATGCCGACGAGAGGATACCCAGAGGACCTTGGAGGAGGAGCTACGCCATTGAGAGGATACCCATAGGACCTCGGAGGAGGAGCTAAGACTCCGGGAGGATACCCAGAGGACCTCAGAGGAGGAGTTACGTATCCGAGAGGATACCCAGATGACCTCGGAGGAGGAGGTATACCGCCGAGAGCATACCCAGAGGACCTTGGAGATGGAGCTACGAATCCGAGAGCATATCCAGAGGACCTTGGAGGCGGAGCTACGAATACGAGAGGCGAGGACTCGGGCTCTGTCAGCGGGCTGCCTCAACCATTCCCGTCTTATATAGGTGGGACGAGTATGCCGTAGGCCTTACCCCGCCCTGCCTGATATATATATACTTGAACTCGATTCTGTCTACAAAAACAAACAAACAAAAAAAAACCTCATCCCTCCCCACCTTATATAGGCGGAGGAGTTTGCGGGCTTTGTCGGCGTGCGACCTAACCCCACCCCGCCTTATATAGGTGGGGCAAGGACTCGAGATCTGTCAGCGGGCGGCTTCACCCATCCCCGCCTTCGAGAGGTGGGGCGAATATGCAGGTCGCAGGAGGCTTTAACCCGCCCTGCCTTATTTAGGTGGGGCAACCACTCAGGTTCAGTCGCCGGGCTGTCCCACCCCGCCGCGCATTTTATTTTTTATGAAAGTCCTCGATATAATAAATGTGTTTCCACACCAAAATAAGATTTGAAATTTTAATTTAATATGTCCATCCTTTGCTCTTATGTTGTATTTTGATGATTGTTTTAGTTTATTAACTGATTGCAAAGTGTTTAACATGAAAGATTTCGCAAATGGATATTCGTTTTATTTTTGGAGTCCACTGAAGTTTATTCTTTGAAACTGTTTTCATGTTGAATCAATGCAATGGGACATTTTCAATCTTTACTCAATAATCTGTTTTTGGAAGATAGTTTCAATTTGATGGTAAAATACTTGTGCACTGGTGCAAACAATAGGGCCATTATAGTTGTAAAAACATCAGCATTTACATGTTCTTGACTTTATTATTTTCACCAGTATCCTGACATGTTTTGGATTTTGAAATCTTCCATCACAATCTTCGCCATCAATTCCTCTCCTAAATAAGTTCACCAATCTCTGTGATTGAGGACCAGGAAGCTCAATGATAAATTGCAGTTTTGTTTTCTGTGCATGTGAAGATTATTTTTCAGCGATAAACATGTGGCAACCCTCATTGACTGATTGGACTCTGGAGACCACATCAGGAAGCAGATTCTTCACCTTATTTTGTCCAAAGTTGGTGAAAAATTCTCACTTATTTCCTTTGATGGTGAAGTGGAGATGGAAGTAATAATGGATGTCCATCACTTTGACGGGCGAGGTTGGGGCCCGTCAATTTTTTCCTTTGGTGGGCATGGTTGTGGATGTCTTAGTTTTATATCTTGTTTTTTCATTCATTCAGAGATATCCTTGTTGTCTTTCGATTGTCAGAGGAAGGACCTTTTTAGGTGTTGTATTGTTTTTATATGGTTCAATCACGACTACATTTTATGAGAAACTGTCTTGCAACTTACATGAGATATATGTCCTTTCTCGTGGAGAGTAAGTGTGGTCCAACCCTCACCCAAGTGGGCGACCTCACCTCGCTGCACCTTATAAAGGTGGGGCAAGGAATCAAGCCCTGTCGGCGGGGGGCCTCACCCCTCCCCGCCTTACATAGGTGGGGCGAGTATGCTGGAGGGCTGACCTCGCTCTGCCTTGTATATACTTGAGCTCAACTCTGTGTTTAAAAAATGTATATATGTATCTATATTATTATAGGCTACGGTGATTCTGTTGGACGTCTGTCCGGGGGTGTGGCTTCATCCGTTTGCAGAGTAGCTCCACCCATAGCTCCACCCATTCTTGGAGAGGCTTCATGTAAACAAATATCCACCATTTTATTAACTCGAATGGCTTTGAGGCCTGTTTAGTTAGGCCCGTGCTGTCTTTCTCTCTCACACAGGTTTATTTCAATTCTAATTCGATATATCATTTCATTTTTAACAGTCGCTAACATTGTGTTAGACTCGGTTGAAAAAAAACGGGAGGAGAATCCCAAGAAAGTTTCCGTTTATAGAACGAAATGATTTCTCAAAGGCCTGTAAACTAAACGCCCATTTTATCGAATTCACCATCTGATTTAATTTTTATCGATGGTTTTCGACTCGGTGTCAGAAATAATTGAGAACATTCACAGACGCACGGGAAATTGCCGAGATATATTTATAACAAGTACAAAAAGTTTTAATTAAAACAAAAGCCGCGTCGATGTTACACAATGCCTCGATGCAGCTGTGCCTATAACGTCGATGTTATAGGCACAGGACATTCCTATTGATTCGATTACTTGATGTTATTTTTGTGCAAAGTGAAAATATATCTCGGCAATTTCCTGTGTGTGGCGACGAATTTTTAATATATCTCGGCATTTTCCCGTCTGTTATTTCAGGCGGTGTATGACTGACCCTGCCGCGATTTAAAAAAAATATATCTCGGCAATTTCCCGTGTGTGGCGACATGTGAACGAAGCTATGCTCCTCTCTCCACATTATTGTGACGACGTATAAATTAAATATTTCATCGTGACGATTGTCATCAAATGGACGAATTTTTAATATATCTCGGCATTTTCCCATCTGTTATTTCAGGCGGTGTATGACTGACCATGCCACGATTTAAAATATATATATCTCGGCAATTTCCCGTATGTGGCGACACGTGAACGAAGCTATGCTCCTCTCTCCACATTATTGTGACGACGTATAAATTAAATATTTCATCGTGACGATTGTCATCAAATGGACGAATTTTTAATATATCTCGGCATTTTCCCATCTGTTATTTCGGGCGGTGTATGACTGACCATGCCGCGATTTAAAAAAAATATATCTCAATGGACTTGAAGTTACAGGCCTTTGAGAATTCATTTCGTGCTATAAAGGGCAACTTTCATCGGATTTTCTTCCCGTTTTTTTTCAACCGAGTCTAAAACTATGTTAGCGACTGTGAAAAATGAAATGATATATCGAATTTGATTTGAAAGAAAACTGTGTGAGAGAGGAAGACACCACAGGCCTACAAAACAGGCCTCAAAGCTATGCGAGTTAATAAAATGGTGGATATTTGTTTATATGAAGCCGCTCCCACAATGGGTGGAGCTATGGTTCCCAGAATGGGTGGAGCTTTGAGGTTTTGTCTTCTCTGCAAGAACAAGAACAAGAAGAAGAAGAAGAACAACAACAACAGCAGAGGGCACTCTATGACCAGCGTCTGCGACGCGGCTAAAAAAATCGTGCCATGATGATACACAAAAATACACCGCCTAAAATAACAGTTGGGGAAAATGTCGACATATATTAAAAATTTGCTTTTTCTTTTCGTTAAGATATATTACTTTTACGTTTTATGAGAGTCGGCACAAAAACGACATATATATCTTCGTTCTTTCTTATTTCATTCAACATTATTATCCGCAAGTAAAATATGTTTCACGAAATTACCGAGAGATATGCCTTCGTTTTTTAAAATTAGTTATGTGCGCATACACTTTAAATAGGTTTGGCAATAGGGGTTGGCGAGGAGTGTGAGGGGTTGTAGAGGGGTGTGAGGAGGTATTGGAGAGGAGTGCGAGGAGGCATTGGAGAGGAGTGCAAGGAGGAATTGGAGAGGAATGCGAGGAGGTATTTGAGAGGAATGCGAGGAGTTATTGGAGAGGAGGGCGAGGAGGTATTGGAGAGGAGTGCGAGGAGGTATTGGAGAGGAGTGCGAGGAGGTATTGGAGAGGAGTGTGAGGAGGTATTGGAGAGGAGTGCGAGAAGGTATTGGAGAGGAGTGCGAGGAGGTATTGGAGAGGAGTGTGAGGAGGTATTGGAGAGGAGTGTGAGGAGGTATTGGAGAGGAGTGTGAGGGGTTGGAGAGGAGTGTGAGGGGTTGGCGAGGAGTGTGAGGGGTTGTAGAGGAGTGTGATGGGTTGCAGAGGAGTGTGAGGGATTGGAGAGGAGTGTGAGGGATTGGAGAGGAGTGTGAGGGATTGGAGAGGAGTGTGCGGGATTGGAGAGGAGTGTGCGGGATTGGAGAAGAGTGTGCGGGATTGGAGAGGAGTGTGCGGGATTGGAGAGGAGTGTGCGGGATTGGAGAGGAGTGTGCGGGATTGGAGAGGAGTGTGCGGGATTGGAGAGGAGTGTGCGGGATTGGAGAGGAGTGTGCGGGATTGGAGAGGAGTGTGCGGGATTGGAGAAGAGTGTGCGGGATTGGAGAAGAGTGTGCGGGATTGGAGAGGAGTGTGCGGGATTGGAGAGGAGTGTGCGGGATTGGAGAGGAGTGTGAGGGATTTGAGAGGCGTGCGAGGGATTGGAGAGGAGTGTGAGGGATTGGAGAGGAGTGTGAGGGATTGGAGAGGAGTGTGAGGGATTGGATAGGAGTGTGAGGGAATGGAGAGGAGTGTGAGGGATTGGAGAGGAGTGTGAGTGATGGGAGAGGAGTGCGAGGAGGTATTGGAGAGGAGTGTGAGGAGGTATTGGAGAGGAGTGTGAGGAGGAGTGGTATTGGAGAGGCGTGAGGGTAGAGAGCAGTGAGGGGGTCACATATTATGTGAAATAAATAAGTTGTGTTCATTACACCATTTTAACCATATTGTAAAATTTAATGTGCAGCATCTAAATCAAGATGTCCAAATGTCACACACCATACCCATGGGATTCCCACGGGTGACCCCACGAGTATATATATACTCGATCTCGATTCTGTGTACAAAAAAAATAAATACCTGATGATGTGACTGTGTGTATGAATGATGCATTCTAATGTGAATGTGCGTACTAATGATGCATTATGATGTGACTGTGTGTGTTAATGATGTATTATAATGTGAATGTGCGTACTAATGATGCATTATGATGTGACTGTGTGTATTAATGATGTATTATAATGTGAATATGTGTACTAATGATGCATGATAATGTGAACATGTGTACTAATGATGCATTATGATGTGAATATGTGTACTAATGACGCATTATGATGTGACTGTGTGTATTAATGATGTATTATCATGTGAATATGTGTACTAATGATGCATTATGATGTGAATATGTGTGCTAATGATGCATTATAATGTGAATATGTGTATTAATGGTGTATTATAATGTGAATATGTGCACTAATGATGTATCATTATGTGAATTTGTGCATTAATGATGCATTATGATGTGAATATGTGTACTAGTGATGCATTATGATGTGAATATGTGTACTAATGATGCATTATAATGTGAATATGTGTACTAATGACGCATTATGATGTGAATATGTGTACTAATGACGCATTATGATGTGAATATGTGGACTAATGATGATTATAATGTGAATATGTGTACTAATGATGCATTATGACGTGAATATGTGCACTAATGATGCATAATAATGTGACTATGTGTACTAATGATGTATTATGACATGAATAGGTGCACTAATGATGCATTATAATGTGAATATGTTTACTAATGATGCATTATGACATGAATATGTGTACTAATGATGCATTATAATGTGAATATGTGTACTAATGACGCATTATAATGTGAATATGTTTACTAATGATGCATTATGGCATGAATATGTGTACTAATGATGTATTATAATGTGAATATGTGTATTAATGGTGTAATATAATGTGGATATGTGTACGAATGATGTATCATTATGTGAATATGTGTACTAATGACGCATTATGATGTGAATATGTGCAGTAATGATGCATTATAATGTGAATATGTGTTCTATTGATGCATATGATGTGAATATGTGTACTCATGAGGCATTATGATGTGAATATGTGTACTAATGATGCATTATAATGTGAATATGTGTACTCATGATGTATTATCATGTGAATATGTGTACTCATGATGCATTATAAAGTGATTATGTGTATTAATGATGTATTATAATGTGAATATGTGTACTAATGATGCATTATGATGTGACGATGTGTATTAATGATGTATTATCATGTGAATATGTGTACTAATGATGCATTATGATGTGACTGTGTGTATTAATGATGTATTATAATGTGAATATGTGTGCTAATGATGTATCATTATGTGAATATGTGTAATAATGATGCATTATGATGTGAATATGTGGACTAATGATGCATTATAATGTGAATATGTGTTCTAATGATGCATTATGATGTGAATATGTGCACTAATGATGCATTATGATGTGAATATGTGTACTAATGATGCATTATAATGTGAATATGTGTACTAATGATGAATTATGATGTGAATATGTGTGCTAATGATGCTTTATAATGTGAATATGTGTACTAATGATGCATTATGATGTGAATATGTGTACTAATGACGCATTACGATGTGAAAATGTGTACTAATGATGCATTATGATGTGAATATGTGTACTAGTGATGCATTATAATGTGACTGTGTGTATTAATGATGTATTATAATGTGAATATGTGTATTAATGGTGTATTATAATGTGGATATGTGTACTAATGATGTATCATTATGTGAATATGTGTACTAATGACGCATTATGATGTGAATATGTGCACTAATGATGCATTATAATGTGAATATGTGTTCTATTGATGCATTATGATGTGAATATGTGCACAAATGACGCATTATGATGTGAATATGTGCAATAATGATGCATTATAATGTGAATATGTGGACTAATGATGCATTATGACGTGAATATGTGCACTAATGATGCATTATAATGTGAATATGTGTACTAATGACGCATTATGATTTGAATATGTGTACTAATGATGCAATATGATGTGAATATGTGTACTAATGATGCATTATAATGTGAATATGTGTACTAATGATGCATTATGATGTGAAAATGTGTGCTAATGATGCATTATAATGTGAATATGTGTCCTAATGATGCATTATGATGTGACTGTGTGTATTAATTGATGTATTATCATGTGAATATGTGTACTAATGATGTTTTATCATGTGGATATGTGTACTAATGATGCATTATGATGTGAATATGTGTACTAACGATGCATTATGATGTGACTGTGTGCACTAATGATGCATTATGATGTGAATATGTGTACTAATGATGCATTATAATGTGAATATGTGTACTAATGATGTATTATAATGTGAATATGTGTATTAATGATGTATTAAAATGTGAATATGTTTATTAATAAGGTATTATAATGTGAATATGTTTATTAATGATGTATTATAATGTGAATATGTGTATTAATGATGTATTAAAATGTGAATATGTGCACTAATGATGTATTATAATGTGAATATGTTTATTAATGATGTATTATAATGTGAATATGTGTATTAATGATGTATTAAAATGTGAATATGTGCATTCATGATGTATTATAATGTGAATATGTGTTCTAATGATGCATTATGATGTGAATATGTGCACTAATGATGCATTATGATGTGAATATGTGTACTAATGACGCATTATAATGTGAATATGTTTACTAATGATGCATTATGGCATGAATATGTGTACTAATGATGTATTATAATGTGAATATGTGTATTAATGGTGTAATATAATGTGGATATGTGTACGAATGATGTATCATTATGTGAATATGTGTACTAATGACGCATTATGATGTGAATATGTGCAGTAATGATGCATTATAATGTGAATATGTGTTCTATTGATGCATATGATGTGAATATGTGTACTCATGAGGCATTATGATGTGAATATGTGTACTAATGATGCATTATAATGTGAATATGTGTACTCATGATGTATTATCATGTGAATATGTGTACTCATGATGCATTATAAAGTGATTATGTGTATTAATGATGTATTATAATGTGAATATGTGTACTAATGATGCATTATGATGTGACGATGTGTATTAATGATGTATTATCATGTGAATATGTGTACTAATGATGCATTATGATGTGACTGTGTGTATTAATGATGTATTATAATGTGAATATGTGTGCTAATGATGTATCATTATGTGAATATGTGTAATAATGATGCATTATGATGTGAATATGTGGACTAATGATGCATTATAATGTGAATATGTGTTCTAATGATGCATTATGATGTGAATATGTGCACTAATGATGCATTATGATGTGAATATGTGTACTAATGATGCATTATAATGTGAATATGTGTACTAATGATGAATTATGATGTGAATATGTGTGCTAATGATGCTTTATAATGTGAATATGTGTACTAATGATGCATTATGATGTGAATATGTGTACTAATGACGCATTACGATGTGAAAATGTGTACTAATGATGCATTATGATGTGAATATGTGTACTAGTGATGCATTATAATGTGACTGTGTGTATTAATGATGTATTATAATGTGAATATGTGTATTAATGGTGTATTATAATGTGGATATGTGTACTAATGATGTATCATTATGTGAATATGTGTACTAATGACGCATTATGATGTGAATATGTGCACTAATGATGCATTATAATGTGAATATGTGTTCTATTGATGCATTATGATGTGAATATGTGCACAAATGACGCATTATGATGTGAATATGTGCAATAATGATGCATTATAATGTGAATATGTGGACTAATGATGCATTATGACGTGAATATGTGCACTAATGATGCATTATAATGTGAATATGTGTACTAATGACGCATTATGATTTGAATATGTGTACTAATGATGCAATATGATGTGAATATGTGTACTAATGATGCATTATAATGTGAATATGTGTACTAATGATGCATTATGATGTGAAAATGTGTGCTAATGATGCATTATAATGTGAATATGTGTCCTAATGATGCATTATGATGTGACTGTGTGTATTAATTGATGTATTATCATGTGAATATGTGTACTAATGATGTTTTATCATGTGGATATGTGTACTAATGATGCATTATGATGTGAATATGTGTACTAACGATGCATTATGATGTGACTGTGTGCACTAATGATGCATTATGATGTGAATATGTGTACTAATGATGCATTATAATGTGAATATGTGTACTAATGATGTATTATAATGTGAATATGTGTATTAATGATGTATTAAAATGTGAATATGTTTATTAATAAGGTATTATAATGTGAATATGTTTATTAATGATGTATTATAATGTGAATATGTGTATTAATGATGTATTAAAATGTGAATATGTGCACTAATGATGTATTATAATGTGAATATGTTTATTAATGATGTATTATAATGTGAATATGTGTATTAATGATGTATTAAAATGTGAATATGTGCATTCATGATGTATTATAATGTGAATATGTGTTCTAATGATGCATTATGATGTGAATATGTTTACTAATGATGCATTATGATGTGAATATGTGCACTAATGATGCATTATAATGTGAATATGTGTACTAATGATGCATTATGATGTGAATATGTGTAATAATGATGCATTATAATGTGAATATGTGTACTAATGATGCATTATGACGTGAATATGTGCACTAATGATGCATTATAATGTGAATATGTGTACTAATGACGCATTATGATGTGAATATGTGTACTAATGATGCATTATGATGTGAATATGTGTACTAATGATGCATTATAATGTGAATATGTGTACTAATGATGCATTATGATGTGAAAATGTGTACTAATGATGCATTATAATGTGAATATGTGTCCTAATGATGCATTATGATGTGACTGTGTGTATTAATTGATGTATTATCATGTGAATATGTGTACTAATGATGTTTTATCATGTGGATATGTGTACTAATGATGCATTATGATGTGAATATGTGTACTAACGATGCATTATGATGTGACTGTGTGCACTAATGATGCATTATGATGTGAATATGTGTACTAATGATGCATTATAATGTGAATATGTGTACTAATGATGTATTATAATGTGAATATGTGTATTCATGATGTATTATAATGTGAATATGTTTATTAATAAGGTATTATAATGTGAATATGTTTATTAATGATGTATTATAATGTGAATATGTGTATTAATGATGTATTAAAATGTGAATATGTGCACTAATGATGTATTATAATGTGAATATGTTTATTATTGATGTATTATAATGTGAATATGTGTATTAATGATGTATTAAAATGTGAATACGTGCATTCATGATGTATTATAATGTGAATATGTTTATTAATGATGTATTACAATGTGAATATGAATAACCCAGAGGACCTCGGAGGAGGAGCTACGAATCCGAGAGGATACACAGAGGACCTCGGAGGAGGAGCTATGAATCCGAGAGGACACCCAGAGGACCTCTGAGGAGGAGCTACGAATCCGAGAGGATACCCAGAGGACCTTCGAGGAGGAGCTACGAATCTGAGAGGATAACCATAGGACCCCGGAGGAGGAGCTACGAATCCGAGAGGATAACCAGAGGACTTCGAAGGAGGAGCTACGAATCCGAGAGGATACCCAGAGGACCTCGGAGGAGGAGCTACGAATCCGAGAGGATAACCATAGGACCCCGGAGGAGGAGCTACGAATCCGAGAGGATACCCAGAGGACCTCGGAGGAGGAGCTACAAATCCGAGAGGATAACCATAGGACCCCGGAGGAGGAGCTACGAATCCGAGAGGATAACCAGAGGACTTCGAAGGAGGAGCTACGAATCCGAGAGGATACCCAGAGGACCTCGGAGGAGGAGCTACAAATCCGAGAGGATAACCATAGGACCCCGGAGGAGGAGCTACGAATCCGAGAGGATAACCAGAGGACTTCGAAGGAGGAGCTACGAATCCGAGAGGATACCCAGAGGACCTCGGAGGAGGAGCTACGAATCCGAGAGGATACCCAGAGGACCTCGGAGGAGGAGCTACGAATCCGAGAGGATACCCAGAGGACCTCGGAGGAGGAGCTACGAATCCGAGAGGATACCCAGAGGACCATGGAGGAGGAGCTACAAATCCGAGTGGATACACAGAGGACCTCGGAGGAGGAGCTACGAATACGAGAGGATACCCAGAGGACCTCGGAGGAGGAGCTACGAATCCGAGAGGATACCCAGAGGACCTCGGAGGAGGAGATACGAATCAGAGAGGATACCCAGAGGACCTCGGAGGAGGAGCTTCGAATCCGAGAAGATACCCAGAGGACCTCGGAGGAGGAGCTACGAATCCGAGAGGAAACCCAGAGGACCTCGGAGGAGGAACTACGAATCCGAGAGGATACCCAGATGACCTCGGAGGAGGAGCTACGAATCCGAGAGGAAACCCAGAGGACCTCGGAGGAGGAGCTACAAATCCGAGAGGATAACCATAGGACCCCGGAGGAGGAGCTACGAATCCGAGAGGATACCCAGAGGACCTCGGAGGAGGAGCTACAAATCCGAGAGGATAACCATAGGACCCCGGAGGAGGAGCTACGAATCCGAGAGGATAACCAGAGGACTTCGAAGGAGGAGCTACGAATCCGAGAGGATACCCAGAGGACCTCGGAGGAGGAGCTACAAATCCGAGAGGATAACCATAGGACCCCGGAGGAGGAGCTACGAATCCGAGAGGATAACCAGAGGACTTCGAAGGAGGAGCTACGAATCCGAGAGGATACCCAGAGGACCTCGGAGGAGGAGCTACGAATCCGAGAGGATACCCAGAGGACCTCGGAGGAGGAGCTACGAATCCGAGAGGATACCCAGAGGACCTCGGAGGAGGAGCTACGAATCCGAGAGGATACCCAGAGGACCATGGAGGAGGAGCTACAAATCCGAGTGGATACACAGAGGACCTCGGAGGAGGAGCTACGAATACGAGAGGATACCCAGAGGACCTCGGAGGAGGAGCTACGAATCCGAGAGGATACCCAGAGGACCTCGGAGGAGGAGATACGAATCAGAGAGGATACCCAGAGGACCTCGGAGGAGGAGCTTCGAATCCGAGAAGATACCCAGAGGACCTCGGAGGAGGAGCTACGAATCCGAGAGGAAACCCAGAGGACCTCGGAGGAGGAACTACGAATCCGAGAGGATACCCAGATGACCTCGGAGGAGGAGCTACGAATCCGAGAGGAAACCCAGAGGACCTCGGAGGAGGAACTACGAATCCGAGAGGATACCCAGATGACCTCGGAGGAAGAGCTACTCCGCCGAGAGGCGAGGACTCGGGCTCTGTCAGCGGGCTGCCTCACCCATTCCCGGCTTATATAGGTGGGACGAGTATGCCGTAGGCCTTACCCCGTCCTGCCTTAAATAGGTGGGGCAACCACTCGGGTTCAGTCGCCGGGCGGTCCCACCCCACCCCGCATTTTATTTTTTATGAAAGTCCTCGATATAATAAATGTGTTTCCACACCAAAATAAGATTTGAAATTTTAATTTAATATGTACATCCTTTGCTCTTATGTTGTATTTTGATGATTGTATTCATTTATTAACTGATTGCAAAGTGTTTAACATGAAAGCTTTCGCAAATGGATATTGGTTTTATTTTTGGAGTCCACTGAAGTTGATTCTTTGAAACTGTTTTCATGTTGAATCAATGCTATGAGACATTTTCAATCTTTACTCAATAATCTGTTTTTGAAAGATAGTTTCAATTTGATGGTAAAATACTTGTGCATTGGTGCAAACAATAGGGCCATTATAGTTGTAAAAACATCAGCATTTACATGTTCTTGACTTTATTACTTTCACCAGTATCTTGACATGTTTTGGATTTTGAAATCTTCCATCACAATCTTAGCCATCAATTCCTCTCCTAAAGAAGTTCACCAATCTCTGTGATTGAGGACCAGGAAGCTCAATGATAAATTGCAGTTTTGTTTTCTGTGCATGTGAAGATTATTTTTCAGCGATAAACATGTGGCAATCCTCACTGACTGCTTGGACTCTGGAGACCACATCAGGAAGCAGATTCTTCACCTTATTTGGTCCAAGGGTGGTGAAAAATTCTCACTTATTTCCTTTGATGGTGAAGTGGAGATGGAAGTAACAATGGATGTCCATCACTTTGACGGGCGAGGTTGCGGCCCGTCAATTTTTAGCCACGTCGCAGACGCTGCTCATAGAGTGCCCTCTGCTGTTGTTGTTGTTGTTCTTCTTCTTCTTGTTCTTCTTCTTCTTGTTGTTCTTGCAGAGAAGACAAAACCTCGAAGCTCCACCCATTCTGGGAACCATAGCTCCACCCATTTTGGGAGAGGCTTCATAAAAACAAATATCCACCATTTTATTAACTCGCATAGCTTTGAGGCCTGTTTTGTAAGCCCGTGGTGTCTTCCTCTCTCACACAGTTTTATTTCAAATCAAATTCGATATATCATTTCTTTTTTCACAGTCGCTAACATAGTTTTAGACTCGGTTGAAAAAAAACGGGAAGAAAATCCGATGAAAGTTGCCCTTTATAGAACAAAATGAATGCTCAAAGGCCTGTAACTTCAAGTCCATTGAGATATATATTTTTTAGATCGCGGCATGGTCAGTCATACACCGCCCGAAATAAGAGATGGGAAAATGCCGAGATATATAAAAAATTCGTCCATTTGATGACAATCGTCACGATGAAATATTTAATTTATACGTCATCACAATAATGTGGAGAGAGGAGCATAGCTTCGTTCACGTGTCGCCACACACGGGAAATTGCCGAGATATATATTTTTTAAATCGCGGCATGGTCATTCATACACCACCTGAAATAACAGACGGGAAAATGCCGAGATATATTAAAAATTCGTCGCCACACATGGGAAATTGCCGAGATATTTTTTCACTTTGCACAAAAATAACATCAAGTAATCGAATCAATAGGAATGTCCTGTGCCTATAACGTCGACGTTATAGGCACAGCTGCATCTAGGCATTGTGTAACATCGACGCGGCTTTTGTTTTAATTAAAACTTTTTGTATTGTTTCCTTTGGTGGGCATTGTTGTGGATGTCTTAGTTTTATATCTTGTTTTTTCATTCATACAGAGATATCCTTGTTGTCTTTCGATTGTCAGAGGAAGGACCTTTTTAGGTGTTGTATTGTTTTTTATATGGTTCAATCACGACTACATTTTATGAGCAACTGTCTTGCAACTTACATGAGATATATGTCCTTTCTCGTGGAGAGTAAGTGTGGTCCAAACCTCACCCAAGTGGGCGACCTCACCTCGCTGCGCCTTATAAAGGTGGGGCGAGGTATCAAGCCCTGTCGGCGGGGGGCTTCACCCCTCCCCGCCTTACATAGGTGGGGCGAGTATGCGGGAGGCCTGACCCCGCCCTGCCTTGCATATACTTGAGCTCAATTCTGTGTTAAAAAAGGTATATATATATATATATATATATATATATATATATATATATATATATATATATATATATATATATATATATATATTGTTGTGGATATGAGAATGTTTTTTTTTTTTTGTTGTGTAATGAATTGTTGTAAAATGTCACCCTCCTTCCTGCATTTGTTGTTGTATAAAGGTCAAAGGGCGTTCCCGTAGTTAATTCCATAAAACATACACGAAGGACACCATATATCCCGGTTCGGTAGTTATATCCTTATTATGTGTATTAGTGTAAGGCTGTGTCTTCCATTAATTTAAATACTCCATTGCACCAAGTGAAATAAGAGTAGATTCCCTTCACCTTCCCCTTCCAACAATTGCCAACTGTTCCCTCCGCGACTCCATTCGCCACGAGGTCGGTTCGGAGAAGAAGGGGGAGGAGCCGCCGAATCCTGGGCGTGCCCGCCCATCGTCATCAAGGGCGGAGCCAGAGGGCCGTGCCGACCAATCAGAGCCGAGGCGAGCTCACCGATGGGCGTGTTCTAGAGGCCGGTGGCTTGATTGCCCGGGGGGGTTATAAAGAGCACGCGCGGAAGCCGTTAAGAAGAAGTGCGCACGAGGGCGAAGCAAGAGAGGAACGTCCTGAGAGAGATACGTCCTAAGATATACGTCCAAAGAGATACATGCAGAGATACGTGCGACGATCAAGTGCAAGCGAGTCAGAGCGGCGAAGTGCGAAGTGCCAAGTAGGGAAAGTGCCGAGTGCGCAGAGCCAAGTGCAAGAGAGTTCAAAGGAGCAGCTTTGGAGAGCGAACGGTGCACCGGAGGGGCTTCGCCGTGCAGATTGGAACCGCGGCTGTTTTGGCGATCCCAGCTCGGGTATTGACGGCAGCTATCCGCTTCCGGCCCGACCGATCCCCGCTGAACCTTCCTCCCCCGCCAAGCCATTCCTCCTTCCGATCCTTCCTGCCTGCAAATTCCCAATTCGTGTGAGTCCGTCTTTCGTTTGTTCTGTCCAGGGTTCAAAGTAAGACTGCCATAGATAAGCTAAGTTTCACTTTGTCCGCTTCTTCTTCTTCTGTTTCTATTTTATTATCCTTCCTTCTCCTTGGTTTCTTTGATTGTGTAAATAGTAGGAATAAATTTAGTAGCATTTCCAACCTTTTTGCTTTGGTGTTCTTCTTCTTCACAACCTTCGCTTTAGTCTTTTCCCCATTGAATATCTGTGGCGCGATTCGGCCAACGTTCAGGAATCGGGTTAGTCGGGGTAACTGTTCGGGCGCGGCGGCCATCCGCTCGGCAAACAACATCCTCGCCGCGGTCCCGTAACAATATACTCGATCTCGATTCTGTGTACAAAAAAAATAAATACATGATGATGTGACTGTGTGTATGAATGATGCATTATAATGTGAATGTGCGTACTAATGATGCATTATGATGTGACTGTGTGTATTAATGATGTATTTTAATGTGAATATGTGTACGAATGATGCATTATGATGTCAATATGTGGACTAATGATGCATTATAATGTGAATATGTGTATTAATGGTGTATTATAATGTGAATATGTGCACTAATGATGTATCATTATGTGAATTTGTGCATTAATGATGCATTATAATGTGAATATGTGTACTAATGATGCATTATGATGTGACTGTGTGTATTAATGGTGTATTATAATATGAATATGCATACTAATGATGCATTATGATGTGACTGTGTGTATTAATGGTGTATTATAATGTGAATATGTGTACTAATGATGTATCATTATGTGAATATGTGTACTAATGATGCATTATGATGTGAATATGTGTACTAATGATGTATCATTATGTGAATATGTGTACTAATGATGCATTATGATGTGACGATGTGTATTAATGATGTTTTATCATGTGGATATGTGTACTAATGATGTATCATTATGTGAATATGTGTACTAATGATGCATTATGATGTGAATATGTGTACTAATGATGCATTATAATGTGAATATGTGTACTAATGATGCATTATGATGTGACTGTGTGTTTTATTGATGTATTATCATGTGAATATGTGTACTAATGATGCATTATGATGTGACGATGTGTACTAATGATGTATCATGATGTGAATATGTGTACTAATGATGCATTATGATGTGAATATGTGTACTAATGATGCATTATAATGTGAATATGTGTTCTAATGATGCATTATGATGTGAATATGTGTACTAATGATGCATTATGATGTGAATATGTGCACTAATGATGCATTATAATGTGAATATGTGTACTAATGATGCATTATGATGTGAATATGTGTAATAATGATGCATTATAATGTGAATATGTGTACTAATGATGCATTATGACGTGAATATGTGCACTAATGATGCATTATAATGTGAATATGTGTACTAATGACGCATTATGATGTGAATATGTGTACTAATGATGCATTATGATGTGAATATGTGTACTAATGATGCAATATAATGTGAATATGTGTACTAATGACGCATTATGATGTGAATATGTGTACTAATGATGCATTATAATGTGAATATGTGTCCTAATGATGCATTATGATGTGACTGTGTGTATTAATTGATGTATTATCATGTGAATATGTGTACTAATGATGTTTTATCACGTGGATATGTGTACTAATGATGCATTATGATGTGAATATGTGTACTAATGACGCATTATGATGTGAATATGTGTACTAATGATGCATTATGATGTGACTGTGTGCACTAATGATGCATTATGATGTGAATATGTGTACTAATGACGCATTATGATGTGAATATGTGTACTAATGATGCATTATGATGTGACTGTGTGCACTAATGATGCATTATAATGTGAATATGTGTACTAATGATGCATTATAATGTGAATATGTGTACTAATGATGTAATATAATGTGAATATGTGTATTAATGGTGTATTATAATGTGAATATGTGTACTAATGATGTATCATTATGTGAATATGTGTACTAATGATGCATTTTGATGTGAATATGTGTACTAATGATGTATCATTATGTGAATATGTGTACTAATGATGCATTATGATGTGACGATGTGTATTAATGATGTTTTACCATGTGGATATGTGTACTAATGATGTATCTTTATGTGAATATGTGTACTAATGATGCATTATGATGTGAATATGTGTACTAATGATGCATTATAATGTGAATATGTGTACTAATGATGCATTATGATGTGACTGTGTGTTTTATTGATGTATTATCATGTGAATATGTGTACTAATGATGCATTATGATGTGACGATGTGTATTAATGATGTTTTATCATGTGGATATGTGTACTAATGATGCATTATGATGTGACTGTGTGTATTAATAATGTATTATAATGTGAATATGTGTACTAATGATGTATCATGATGTGAATATGTGTACTAATGATGCATTATGATGTGATTATGTGTACTAATGATGCATTATAATGTGAATATGTGTTCTAATGATGTATTATGATGTGAATATGTGTACTAATGATGCATTATGATGTGAATATGTGCACTAATGATGCATTATAATGTGAATATGTGTACTAATGATGCATTATGATGTGAATATGTGCAATAATGATGCATTATAATGTGAATATGTGTACTAATGATGCATTATGACGTGAATATGTGCACTAATGATGCATTATAATGTGAATATGTGTACTAATGACGCATTATGATGTGAATATGTGTACTAATGATGCATTATGATGTGAATATGTGTACTAATGATGCATTATAATGTGAATATGTGTACTAATAGCGCATTATGATGTGAATATGTGTACTAATGATGCATTATAATGTGAATATGTGTCCTAATGATGCATTATGATGTGACTGTGTGTATTAATTGATGTATTATCATGTGAATATGTGTACTAATGATGTTTTATCACGTGGATACGTGTACTAATGATGCATTATGATGTGAATATGTGTACTAATGACGCATTATGATGTGAATATGTGTACTAATGATGCATTATGATGTGACTGTGTGCACTAATGATGCATTATGATGTGAATATGTGTACTAATGATGCATTATGATGTGAATATGTGTACTAATGATGCATTATGATGTGACTGTGTGCACTAATGATGCATTATGATGTGAATATGTGTACTAATGATGCATTATAATGTGAATATGTGTACTAATGATGTATTATAATGTGAATATGTGAATTAATGATGTATTATAATGTGAATATGTTTATTAATAATGTATTATAATGTGAATATGTTTATTAATGATGTATTATAATGTGAATATGTGTATTAATGATGTATTAAAATGTGAATATGTGCACTAATGATGTATTATAATGTGAATATGCTTATTAATGATGTATTATAATGTGAATATGTGTATTAATGATGTATTAAAATGTGAATATGTGCACTAATGATGTATTATAATGTGAATATGTTTATCAATGATGTATTACAATGTGAATATGAATAACCCAGAGGACCCCGGAGGAGGAGCTACGAATCCGAGAGGATACCCAGAGGACCTCGGAGGAGGAGCTATGAATCCGAGAGGACACCCAGAGGACCTCGGAGGAGGAGCTACAAATCCGAGAGGACACCCAGAGGACCTCGGAGGAGGAGCTACAAATCCGAGAGGATACCCAGAGGACCTCGGAGGAGGAGCTACAAATCCAAGAGGATAACCATAGGACCCCGGAGGAGGAGCTACGAATCCGAGAGGATAACCAGAGGACTTCGAAGGAGGAGCTACGAATCCGAGAGGATACCCAGAGGACCTTGGAGGAGGAGCTACGAATCCGAGAGGATACCCAGAGGACCTCGGAGGAGGAACTACGAATCCGAGAGGATACCCAGAGGACCTCGGAGGAGGAGCTACAAATCCGAGAGGATACCCAGAGGACCTCGGAGGAGGAGTTACGTATCCGAGAGGATACCCAGATGACCTCGGAGGAGGAGGTATACCGCCGAGAGCATACCCAGAGGACCTTGGAGATGGAGCTACGAATCCAAGAGCATATCCAGAGGACCTTGGAGGCGGAGCTACGAATACGAGAGGCGAGGACTCGGGCTCTGTCAGCGGGCTGCCTCAACCATTCCCGTCTTATATCGGTGGGACGAGTATGCCGTAGGCCTTACCCCACCCTGCCTGATATCTATATACTTGAACTCGATTCTGTCTACAAAAACAAACAAACAAAAAAAAACCTCATCCCTCCCCACCTTATATAGGCGGAGGAGTTTGCGGGCTTTGTCGGCGTGCGACCTAACCCCACCCCGCCTTATATAGGTGGGGCAAGGACTCGAGATCTGTCAGCGGGCGGCCTCACCCATCCCCGCCTTCTAGAGGTGGGGCGAATATGCAGGTCGCAGGAGGCTTTAACCCGCCCTGCCTTATTTAGGTGGGGCAACCACTCGAGTTCAGTCGCCGGGCTGTCCCACCCCGCCGCGCATTTTATTTTTTATAAAAGACCTCGATATAATGTGCATGTTTCCACACCAAAATAAGATTTGAAATTTAAATTTAATATGTCCATCCTTTGCTCTTATGTTGTATTTTGATGATTGTTTTAGTTTATTAACTGATTGCAAAGTGTTTAACATGAAAGATTTCGCAAACGGATATTGGTTTGATTTTTGGAGTCCACTGAAGTTTATTCTTTGAAACTGTTTTCATGTTGAATCAATGCAATGGGACATTTTCAATCTTTACTCAATAATCTGTTTTTGGAAGATAGTTTCAATTTGATAGTAAAATACTTGTGCACTGGTGCAAACAATAGGGCCATTATAGTTGTAAAAACATCAGCATTTACATGTTCTTGACTTTATTATTTTCACCAGTATCCTGACATGTTTTGGATTTTGAAATCTTCCATCACAATCTTCGCCATCAATTCCTCTCCTAAATAAGTTCACCAATCTCTGTGATTGAGGACCAGGAAGCTCAATGATAAATTGCAGTTTTGTTTTCTGTGCATGTGAAGATTATTTTTCAGCGATAAACATGTGGCAACCCTCATTGACTGATTGGACTCTGGAGACCACATCAGGAAGCAGATTCTTCACCTTATTTTGTCCAAAGTTGGTGAAAAATTCTCACTTATTTCCTTTGATGGTGAAGTGGAGATGGAAGTAATAATGGATGTCCATCACTTTGACGGGCGAGGTTGGGGCCCGTCAATTTTTTCCTTTGGTGGGCATGGTTGTGGATGTCTTAGTTTTATATCTTGTTTTTTCATTCATTCAGAGATATCCTTGTTGTCTTTCGATTGTGAGAGGAAGGACCTTTTTAGGTGTTGTATTGTTTTTATATGGTTCAATCACGACTACATTTTATGAGAAACTGTCTTGCAACTTACATGAGATATATGTCCTTTCTCGTGGAGAGTAAGTGTGGTCCAACCCTCACCCAAGTGGGCGACCTCACCTCGCTGCACCTTATAAAGGTGGGGCAAGGAATCAAGCCCTGTCGGCGGGGGGCCTCACCCCTCCCCGCCTTACATAGGTGGGGGCGAGTATGCTGGAGGGCTGACGTCGCTCTGCCTTGTATATACTTGAGCTCAATTCTGTGTTTAAAAAATGTATATATGTATCTATATTATAATAGGCTACGGTGATTCTGTTGGACGTCTGTCCGGGGGTGTGGCTTCATCCGTTTGCAGAGTAGCTCCACCCGTAGCTCCACCCATTCTTGGAGAGGCTTCATGTAAACAAATATCCACCATTTTATTAACTCGAATGGCTTTGAGGCCTGTTTAGTTAGGCCCGTGCTGTCTTTCTCTCTCACACAGGTTTATTTCAATTCTAATTCGATATATCATTTCATTTTTAACAGTCGCTAACATTGTGTTAGACTCGGTTGAAAAAAAACGGGAAGAGAATCCCAAGAAAGTTTCCGTTTATAGAACGAAATGATTTCTCAAAGGCTTGTAAACTAAACGCCCATTTTATCGAATTCACCATCTGATTTAATTTTTATCGATGGTTTTCGACTCGGTGTCAGAAATAATTGAGAACATTCACAGACGCACGGGAAATTGCCGAGATATATTTATAACAAGTACAAAAAGTTTTAATTAAAACAAAAGCCGCGTCGATGTTACACAATGCCTCGATGCAGCTGTGCCTATAACGTCGATGTTATAGGCACAGGACATTCCTATTGATTCGATTACTTGATGTTATTTTTGTGCAAAGTGAAAATATATCTCGGCAATTTCCTGTGTGTGGCGACGAATTTTTAATATATCTCGGCATTTTCTCGTCTGTTATTTCAGGCGGTGTATGACTGACCATGCCGCGATTAAAAAAAAAAATATCTCGGCAATTTCCCATGTGTGGCGACATGTGAACGAAGCTATGCTCCTCTCTCCACATTATTGTGACGACGTATAAATTAAATATTTCATCGTGACGATTGTCATCAAATGGACGAATTTTTAATATATCTCGGCATTTTCCCATCTGTTATTTCAGGCGGTGTATGACTGACCATGCCGCGATTTAAAAAACTAGGGCATTGCCCGTACTATATCTATATCTAAAATTATATCCCCCCCCTCTATTTACATGAAATGGTTTGGTCCAAAGCGAACGGCTTGCGAGTACGGTGACAATCCCCCCCCTCTATTTACATGCAATGGTTTGGTCCAAAGCGAACGGCTTCCGGAGTTTGGTAAAGAAATCGCCATCGCGTGCACAAACGCGCAGGAAAGCGAATGAATCGCAAATTCGGTTTTATTAGTTTTAAAACATAGTTTAACGCCAACATAGTTTGCAAACGTGAAATAAATGAATACGCTCTCAAATGTGCCATCCGAGGCAGAGTGTGTCCTCCACGTTCGGCACACGCGATCGTTCGCTGCTCTCTGATTGGTTGAATCGTTTTTTGGACATAGCTCGGTAAGTAATTGTCCGATTAATATGAAACCTTGAAAAGGCACATCCTCGGGTCCCCAGCAATATACCTGGCAAGTTAAAAGTATATCGGACCCGTGGTTGTCGAGAAACAGCGGTCACAGACAAACAGACGTACAAACGTACAGAGATTACTGGAATTATAGATAGATATATATCTCGGCAATTTCCCGTATGTGGCGACACGTGAACGAAGCTATGCTCCTCTCTCCACATTATTGTGACGACGTATAAATTAAATATTTCATCGTGATGATTGTCATCAAATGGACGAATTTTTAATATATCTCGGCATTTTCCCGTCTGTTATTTCGGGCGGTGTATGACTGACCATGCCGCGATTTAAACAAAATATATATATATCTCAGCATTTTCCCACCTGTTATTTCGGGCGGTGTATGACTGACCATGCCGCGATTTAAAAAAAATATATCTCAATGGATTTGAAGTTACAGGCCTTTGAGAATTCATTTCGTGCTATAAAGGGCAACTTTCATCGGATTTTCTTCCCGTTTTTTTTCAACCGAGTCTAAAACTATGTTAGCGACTGTGAAAAATGAAATGATATATCGAATTTGATTTGAAAGAAAACTGTGTGAGAGAGGAAGACACCACAGGCCTACAAAACAGGCCTCAAAGCTATGCGAGTTAATAAAATGGTGGATATTTGTTTATATGAAGCCGCGCCCACAATGGGTGGAGCTATGGTTCCCAGAATGGGTGGAGCTTTGAGGTTTTGTCTTCTCTGCAAGAACAAGAACAAGAAGAAGAAGAACAACAACAACAACAGCAGAGGGCACTCTATGACCAGCGTCTGCGACGCGGCTAAAAAAATCGCGCCATGATGATACACAAAAATACACCGCCTAAAATAACAGTTGGGGAAAATGTCGACATATATTAAAAATTTGCTTTTTCTTTTCGTTAAGATATATTACTTTTACGTTTTATGAGAGTCGGCACAAAAACGACATATATATCTTCGTTCTTTCTTATTTCATTCAACATTATTATCCGCAAGTAAAATATGTTTCACGAAATTACCGAGAGATATGCCTTCGTTTTTTTTTATTAGTTATGTGCGCATACACTTTAAATAGGTTTGGCAATAGGGGTTGGCGAGGAGTGTGAGGGGTTGTAGAGGGGTGTGAGGAGGTATTGGAGAGGAGTGCGAGGAGGCATTGGAGAGGAGTGCAAGGAGGAATTGGAGAGGAATGCGAGGAGGTATTTGAGAGGAATGCGAGGAGGTATTGGAGAGGAATGCGAGGAGTTATTGGAGAGGAGGGCGAGGAGGTATTGGAGAGGAGTGCGAGGAGGTATTGGAGAGGAGTGCGAGGAGGTATTGGAGAGGAGTGTGAGGAGGTATTGGAGAGGAGTGCGAGAAGGTATTGGAGAGGAGTGCGAGGAGGTATTGGAGAGGAGTGTGAGGAGGTATTGGAGAGGAGTGTGAGGAGGTATTGGAGAGGAGTGTGAGGGGTTGGAGAGGAGTGTGAGGGGTTGGCGAGGAGTGTGAGGGGTTGTAGAGGAGTGTGATGGGTTGCAGAGGAGTGTGAGGGATTGGAGAGGAGTGTGAGGGATTGGAGAGGAGTGTGAGGGATTGGAGAGGAGTGTGCGGGATTGGAGAGGAGTGTGCGGGATTGGAGAAGAGTGTGCGGGATTGGAGAGGAGTGTGCGGGATTGGAGAGGAGTGTGCGGGATTGGAGAGGAGTGTGCGGGATTGGAGAGGAGTGTGCGGGATTGGAGAGGAGTGTGCGGGATTGGAGAGGAGTGTGTGGGATTGGAGAAGAGTGTGCGGGATTGGAGAAGAGTGTGCGGGATTGGAGAGGAGTGTGCGGGATTGGAGAGGAGTGTGCGGGATTGGAGAGGAGTGTGAGGGATTTGAGAGGCGTGCGAGGGATTGGAGAGGAGTGTGAGGGATTGGAGAGGAGTGTGAGGGATTGGATAGGAGTGTGAGGGATTGGAGAGGAGTGTGAGGGATTGGAGAGGAGTGTGAGGGATTGGAGAGGAGTGCGAGGAGGTATTGGAGAGGAGTGTGAGGAGGTATTGGAGAGGAGTGTGAGGAGGAGTGGTATTGGAGAGGCGTGAGGGTAGAGAGCAGTGAGGGAGTCACATATTATGTGAAATAAATAAGTTGTGTTCATTACACCATTTTAACCATTTTGTAAAATTTAATGTGCAGCATCTAAATCAAGATGTCCAAATGTCACACACCATACCCATGGGATTCCCACGGGTGACCCCACGAGTATATATATACTCGATCTCGATTCTGTGTACAAAAAAAATAAATACCTGATGATGTGACTGTGTGTATGAGTGATGCATTCTAATGTGAATGTGCGTACTAATGATGCATTATGATGTGAACATGTGTACTAATGATGCATTATGATGTGAATATGTGTACTAATGACGCATTATGATGTGACTGTGTGTGTTAATGATGTAATATAATGTGAATGTGCGTACTAATGATGCATTATGATGTGACTGTGTGTATTAATGATGTATTATAATGTGAATATGTGTACTAATGATGCATGATAATGTGAACATGTGTACTAATGATGCATTATGATGTGAATATGTGTACTAATGACGCATTATGATGTGACTGTGTGTATTAATGATGTATTATCATGTGAATATGTGTACTAATGATGCATTATGATGTGAATATGTGTGATGCATTATAATGTGAATATGTGTATTAATGGTGTATTATAATGTGAATATGTGCACTAATGATGTATCATTATGTGAATTTGTGCATTAATGATGCATTATGATGTGAATATGTGGACTAATGATGCATTATGATGTGAATATGTGTACTAATGATGCATTATAATGTGAATATGTGTACTAATGACGCATTATGATGTGAATATGTGTACTAATGACGCATTATGATGTGAATATGTGGACTAATGATGATTATAATGTGAATATGTGTACTAATGATGCATTATGACGTGAATATGTGCACTAATGATGCATAATAATGTGACTATGTGTACTAATGATGTATTATGACATGAATATGTGCACTAATGATGCATTATAATGTGAATATG
The DNA here is from genome assembly GCF_964187855.1 of Myxine glutinosa. Classification (NCBI taxonomy): domain Eukaryota; kingdom Metazoa; phylum Chordata; class Myxini; order Myxiniformes; family Myxinidae; genus Myxine; species Myxine glutinosa. Next base: position 158,915,766 of record NC_136264.1, on the reverse strand, counting down.
TTTAGTAATGATGCATTATGACATGAATATGTGTACTAATGATGCATTATAATGTGAATATGTGTACTAATGACGCATTATAATGTGAATATGTTTACTAATGATGCATTATGGCATGAATATGTGTACTAATGATGTATTATAATGTGAATATGTGTATTAATGGTGTATTATAATGTGGATATGTGTACGAATGATGTATCATTATGTGAATATGTGTACTAATGACGCATTATGATGTGAATATGTGCACTAATGATGCAATATAATGTGAATATGTGTTCTATTGATGCATTATGATGTGAATATGTGTACTCATGAGGCATTATGATGTGAATATGTGTACTAATGATGCATTATAATGTGAATATGTGTACTCATGATGTATTATCATGTGAATATGTGTACTCATGATGCATTATAAAGTGATTATGTGTATTAATGATGTATTATAATGTGAATATGTGTACTAATGATGCATTATGATGTGACGATGTGTATTAATGATGTATTATCATGTGAATATGTGTACTAATGATGCATTATGATGTGACTGTGTGTATTAATGATGTATTATAATGTGAATATGTGTGCTAATGATGTATCATTATGTGAATATGTGTAATAATGACGCATTATGATGTGAATATATGGACTAATGATGCATTATAATGTCAATATGTGTTCTAATGATGCATTATGATGTGAATATGTGCACTAATGATGCATTATGATGTGAATATGTGTACTAATGATGCATTATAATGTGAATATGTGTACTAATGATGAATTATGATGTGAATATGTGTGCTAATGATGCTTTATAATGTGAATATGTGTACTAATGATGCATTATGATGTGAATATGTGTACTAATGACGCATTACGATGTGAAAATGTGTACTAATGATGCATTATGATGTGAATATGTGTACTAGTGATGCATTATAATGTGACTGTGTGTATTAATGATGTATTATAATGTGAATATGTGTATTAATGGTGTATTATAATGTGGATATGTGAACTAATGATGTATCATTATGTGAATATGTGTACTAATGACGCATTATGATGTGAATATGTGCACTAATGATGCATTATAATGTGAATATGTGTACTATTGATGCATTATGATGTGAATATGTTTACTAATGATGCATTATGATGTGAATATGTGCACTAATGATGCATTATAATGTGCATATGTGCACAAATGACGCATTATGATATGAATATGTGCAATAATGATGCATTATAATGTGAATATGTGTACTAATGATGCATTATGACGTGAATATGTGCACTAATGATGCATTATAATGTGAATATGTGTACTAATGACGCATTATGATGTGAATATGTGTACTAATGATGCAATATGATGTGAATATGTGTACTAATGATGCATTATAATGTGAATATGTGTACTAATGATGCATTATGATGTGAAAATGTGTACTAATGATGCATTATAATGTGAATATGTGTCCTAATGATGCATTATGATGTGACTGTGTGTATTAATTGATGTATTATCATGTGAATATGTGTACTAATGATGTTTTATCATGTGGATATGTGTACTAATGATGCATTATGATGTGAATATGTGTACTAACGATGCATTATGATGTGACTGTGTGCACTAATGATGCATTATGATGTGAATATGTGTACTAATGATGCATTATAATGTGAATATGTGTACTAATGATGTATTATAATGTGAATATGTGTATTAATGATGTATTATAATGTGAATATGTTTATTAATAAGGTATTATAATGTGAATATGTTTATTAATGATGTATTATAATGTGAATATGTGTATTAATGATGTATTAAAATGTGAATATGTGCACTAATGATGTATTTTAATGTGAATATGTTTATTAATGATGTATTATAATGTGAATATGTGTATTAATGATGTATTAAAATGTGAATATGTGCATTCATGATGTATTATAATGTGAATATGTGTTCTAATGATGCATTATGATGTGAATATGTTTACTAATGATGCATTATGATGTGAATATGTGCACTAATGATGCATTATAATGTGAATATGTGTACTAATGATGCATTATGATGTGAATATGTGTAATAATGATGCATTATAATGTGAATATGTGTACTAATGATGTATTATAATGTGAATATGTGTATTCATGATGTATTATAATGTGAATATGTTTATTAATAAGGTATTATAATGTGAATATGTTTATTAATGATGTATTATAATGTGAATATGTGTATTAATGATGTATTAAAATGTGAATATGTGCACTAATGATGTATTATAATGTGAATATGTTTATTAATGATGTATTATAATGTGAATATGTGTATTAATGATGTATTAAAATGTGAATACGTGCATTCATGATGTATTATAATGTGAATATGTTTATTAATGATGTATTACAATGTGAATATGAATAACCCAGAGGACCTCGGAGGAGGAGCTACGAATCCGAGAGGATACCCAGAGGACCTCGGAGGAGGAGCTATGAATCCGAGAGGACACCCAGAGGACCTCAGAGGAGGAGCTACAAATCCGAGAGGATACCCAGAGGACCTCGGAGGAGGAGCTACAAATCCAAGAGGATAACCATAGGACCCCGGAGGAGGAGCTACGAATCCGAGAGGATAACCAGAGGACTTCGAAGGAGGAGCTACGAATTCGAGAGGATACCCAGAGGACCTCGGAGGAGGAGCTACGAATCCGAGAGGATACCCAGAGGACCTCGGAGGAGGAACTACGAATCCGAGAGGATACCCAGAGGACCTCGGAGGAGGAGCTACAAATCCGAGAGGATACCCAGAGGACCTCGGAGGAGGAGCTACGAATCCGAGAGGATACACAGAGGACCTCAGAGGAGGAGCTACGAATCCGAGAGGATACCCAGAGGACCTTGGAGGAGGAGCTACGAATCAGAGAGGATACCCAGAGGACCTCGGAGGAGGAGCTATGAATCCGAGAGGATACCCAGAGGACCTCGGAGGAGGAGCTATGAATCCGAGAGGATACCCAGAGGACCTCGGAGGAGGAGCTACGAATCCGAGAGGCTACACAGAGGACCTCGGAGGAGGAGCTACGAATCCGAGAGGCTACACAGAGGACCTCGGAGGAGGAGCTACAACGCCGAGAGGATACCCAGAGGACCTCAGAGGCGGAGCTATGAATATTAGAGCATACCCAGAAGACCTTGGAGGCGGAGCTACGAATGCGAGAGCTTACCCAGAGGACCTTGGAGGTGGAGCTACGATTCCAAGAGGATACCCAGAGGACCTCGGATGAAAGCTACGAATCCGAGAGGATACCCAGAGGACCTCGGATGAGGAGCTATGAATCCGAGAGGATACCCAGAGGACCTCGGAGGAGGAGCTATGCCGAAGAGAGGATACCCAGAGGATCTTGGAGGAGGAGCTACGCCATTGAGAGGATACCCATAGGACCTCGGAGGAGGAGCTACGACTCCGGGAGGATACCCAGAGGACCTCAGAGGAGGAGTTACGTATCCGAGAGGATACCCAGATGACCTCGGAGGAGGAGGTATACCGTCGAGAGCATACCCAGAGGACCTTGGAGATGGAGCTACGAATCCGAGAGGCGAGGACTCGGGCTCTGTCAGCGGGCTGCCTCACCCATTCCCGGCTTATATAGGTGGGACGAGTATGCCGTAGGCCTTACCCCGTCCTGCCTCATATGTATACCTGAGCTCGATTCTGTCTGCAAAAACTGATAAAGGTGGAGGAGTTTGCGGGCTCTGCCGGCGTGCGACCTAACCCCACCCCGCCTTATATAGGTGGGGCGAGGACTCGAGCTCTGTCAGCGGCTGGCCTCACCCATCCCTGCCTTATAGAGGTGGGGCGAGTATGCGGGAGGCTTTAACCCGCCCTGCCTTAAATAGGTGGGGCAACCACTCGGGTTCAGTCGCCGGGCGGTCCCACCCCGCCCCGCATTTTATTTTTTATGAAAGTCCTCGATATAATAAATGTGTTTCCACACCAAAATAAGATTTGAAATTTTAATTTAATATGTACATCCTTTGCTCTTATGTTGTATTTTGATGATTGTATTCATTTATTAACTGATTGGAAAGTGTTTAACATGAAACCTTTCGCAAATGGATATTGGTTTTATTTTTGGAGTCCACTGAAGTTGATTCTTTGAAACTGTTTTCATGTTGAATCAATGCTATGAGACACTTTCAATCTTTACTCAATAATCTGTTTTTGAAAGATAGTTTCAATTTGATGGTAAAATACTTGTGCATTGGTGCAAACAATAGGGCCATTATAGTTGTAAAAACATCAGCATTTACATGTTCTTGACTTTATTACTTTCACCAGTATCTTGACATGTTTTGGATTTTGAAATCTTCCATCACAATCTTAGCCATCAATTCCTCTCCTAAAGAAGTTCACCAATCTCTGTGATTGAGGACCAGGAAGCTCAATGATAAATTGCAGTTTTGTTTTCTGTGCATGTGAAGATTATTTTTCAGCGATAAACATGTGGCAATCCTCACTGACTGCTTGGACTCTGGAGACCACATCAGGAAGCAGATTCTTCACCTTATTTGGTCCAAGGGTGGTGAAAAATTCTCACTTATTTCCTTTGATGGTGAAGTGGAGATGGAAGTAACAATGGATGTCCATCACTTTGACGGGCGAGGTTGGGGCCCGTCAATTTTTAGCTACGTCGCAGACGCTGCTCATAGAGTGCCCTCTGCTGTTGTTGTTCTTCTTCTTCCTCTTCTTGTTCTTCTTCTTCTTGTTGTTCTTGCAGAGAAGACAAAACCTCGAAGCTCCACCCATTCTGGGAACCATAGCTCCACCCATTTTGGGAGAGGCTTCATAAAAACAAATATCCACCATTTTATTAACTCGCATAGCTTTGAGGCCTGTTTTGTAGGCCCGTGGTGACTTCCTCTCTCACACAGTTTTATTTCAAATCAAATTCGATATATCATTTCTTTTTTCACAGTCGCTAACAGTTTTAGACTCGGTTGAAAAAAAACGGGAAGAAAATCCGATGAAAGTTGCCCTTTATAGAACAAAATGAATGCTCAAAGGCCTGTAACTTCAAGTCCATTGAGATATATATTTTTTAGATCGCGGCATGGTCAGTCATACACCGCCCGAAATAAGAGACGGGAAAATGCCGAGATATATTAAAAATTCGTCCATTTGATGACAATCGTCACGATGAAATATTTAATTTATACGTCATCACAATAATGTGGAGAGAGGAGCATAGCTTCGTTCACGTGTCGCCACACACGGGAAATTGCCGAGATATATTTTTTTTAAATCGCGGCATGGTCATTCATACACCACCTGAAATAACAGACGGGAAAATGCCGAGATATATTAAAAATTCGTCGCCACACATGGGAAATTGCCGAGATATATTTTCACTTTGCACAAAAATAACATCAAGTAATCGAATCAATAGGAATGTCCTGTGCCTATAACGTCGACGTTATAGGCACAGCTGCATCTAGGCATTGTGTAACATCGACGCGGCTTTTGTTTTAATTAAAACTTTTTGTATTGTTTCCTTTGGTGGGCATTGTTGTGGATGTCTTAGTTTTATATCTTGTTTTTTCATTCATACAGAGATATCCTTGTTGTCTTTCGATTGTCAGAGGAAGGACCTTTTTAGGTGTTGTATTGTTTTTTATATGGTTCAATCACGACTACATTTTATGAGCAACTGTCTTGCAACTTACATGAGATATATGTCCTTTCTCGTGGAGAGTAAGTGTGGTCCAAACCTCACCCAAGTGGGCGACCTCACTTCGCTGCGCCTTATAAAGGTGGGGCGAGGTATCAAGCCCTGTCGGCGGGGGGCTTCACCCCTCCCCGCCTTACATAGGTGGGGCGAGTATGCGGGAGGCCTGACCCCGCCCTGCCTTGCATATACTTGAGCTCAATTCTGTGTTAAAAAAGGTATATATATATACTGTATATATATATATATATATATATATATATATATATATATATATATATATATATATATATATATATATATATATATATATATATATATATTGTTGTGGATATGAGAATGTTTTTTTTTTTTTGTTGTGTAATGAATTGTTGTAAAATGTCACCCTCCTTCCTGCATTTGTTGTTGTATAAAGGTCAAAGGGCGTTCCTGTAGTTAATTCCATAAAACATACACGAAGGACACCATATATCCCGGTTCGGTAGTTATATCCTTATTATGTGTATTAGTGTAAGGCTGTGTCTTCCATTAATTAAAATACTCCATTGCACCAAGTGAAATAAGAGTAGATTCCCTTCACCTTCCCCTTCCAACAATTGCCAACTGTTCCCTCCGCGACTCCATTCGCCACGAGGTCGGCTCGGAGAAGAAGGGGGAGGAGCCGCCGAATCCTGGGCGTGCCCGCCCATCGTCATCAAGGGCGGAGCCAGAGGGCCGTGCCGACCAATCAGGGCCGAGGCGAGCTCACCGATGGGCGTGTTCTAGAGGCCGGCGGCTTGATTGCCCGGGGGGGTTATAAAGAGCACGCGCGGAAACCGTTAAGAAGAAGTGCGCACGAGGGCGAAGCAAGAGAGGAACGTCCTGAGAGAGATACGTCCTAAGATATACGTCCAAAGAGATACATGCAGAGATACGTGCGACGATCAAGTGCAAGCGAGTCAGAGCGGCGAAGTGCGAAGTGCCAAGTAGGGAAAGTGCCGAGTGTGCAGAGCCAAGTGCAAGAGAGTTCAAAGGAGCAGCTTTGGAGAGCGAACGGTGCACCGGAGGGGCTTCGCCGTGCAGATTGGAACCGCGGCTGTTTTGGCGATCCCAGCTCGGGTATTGACGGCAGCTATCCGCTTCCGGCCCGACCGATCCCCGCTGAACCTTCCTCCCCCGCCAAGCCATTCCTCCTTCCGATCCTTCCTGCCTGCAAATTCCCAATTCGTGTGAGTCCGTCTTTCGTTTGTTCTGTCCAGGGTTCAAAGTAAGACTGCCATAGATAAGCTAAGTTTCACTTTGTCCGCTTCTTCTTCTTCTGTTTTTATTTTATTATCCTTCCTTCTCCTTGGTTTCTTTGATTGTGTAAATAGTAGGAATAAATTTAGTAGCATTTCCAACCTTTTTGCTTTGGTGTTCTTCTTCTTCACAACCTTCGCTTTAGTCTTTTCCCCATTGAATATCTGTGGCGCGATTCGGCCAACGTTCAGGAATCGGGTTAGTCGGGGTAACTGTTCGGGCGCGGCGGCCATCCGCTCGGCAAACAACATCCTCGCCGCGGTCCCGTAACAATATACTCGATCTCGATTCTGTGTACAAAAAAAATAAATACATGATGATGTGACTGTGTGTATGAATGATGCATTATAATGTGAATGTGTGTACTAATGATGCATTATGATGTGACTGTGTGTATTAATGATGTATTTTAATGTGAATATGTGGACTAATGATGCATTATAATGTGAATATGTGTATTAATGGTGTATTATAATGTGAATATGTGCACTAATGATGTATCATTATGTGAATTTGTGCATTAATGATGCATTATAATGTGAATATGTGTACTAATGATGCATTATGATGTGACTGTGTGTATTAATGGTGTATTATAATATGAATATGCACACTAATGATGCATTATAATGTGAATATGTGCACTAATGATGTATCATTATGTGAATTTGTGCATTAATGATGCATTATAATGTGAATATGTGTACTAATGATGCATTATGATGTGACTGTGTGTATTAATGGTGTATTATAATATGAATATGCATACTAATGATGCATTATGATGTGACTGTGTGTATTAATGGTGTATTATAATGTGAATATGTGTACTAATGATGTATCATTATGTGAATATGTGTACTAATGATGCATTATGATGTGAATATGTGTACTAATGATGTATCATTATGTGAATATGTGTACTAATGATGCATTATGATGTGACGATGTGTATTAATGATGTTTTATCATGTGGATATGTGTACTAATGATGTATCATTATGTGAATATGTGTACTAATGATGCATTATGATGTGAATATGTGTACTAATGATGCATTATAATGTGAATATGTGTACTAATGATGCATTATGATGTGACTGTGTGTTTTATTGATGTATTATCATGTGAATATGTGTACTAATGATGCATTATGATGTGACGATGTGTATTAATGATGTTTTATCATGTGGATATGTGTACTAATGATGCATTATGATGTGACTGTGTGTATTAATGATGTATTATAATGTGAATATGTGTACTAATGATGTATCATGATGTGAATATGTGTACTAATGATGCATTATAATGTGAATATGTGTTCTAATGATGCATTATGATGTGAATATGTGTACTAATGATGCATTATGATGTGAATATGTGCACTAATGATGCATTATAATGTGAATATGTGTACTAATGACGCATTATGATGTGAATATGTGTAATAATGATGCATTATAATGTGAATATGTGTACTAATGATGCATTATGACGTGAATATGTGCACTAATGATGCATTATAATGTGAATATGTGTACTAATGACGCATTATGATGTGAATATGTGTACTAATGATGCATTATGATGTGAATATGTGTACTAATGATGCAATATAATGTGAATATGTGTACTAATGATGCATTATGATGTGAATATGTGTACTAATGATGCATTATAATGTGAATATGTGTCCTAATGATGCATTATGATGTGACTGTGTGTATTAATTGATGTATTATCATGTGAATATGTGTACTAATGATGTTTTATCACGTGGATATGTGTACTAATGATGCATTATGATGTGAATATGTGTACTAATGACGCATTATGATGTGAATATGTGTACTAATGATGCATTATGATGTGACTGTGTGCACTAATGATGCATTATGATGTGAATATGTGTACTAATGACGCATTATGATGTGAATATGTGTACTAATGATGCATTATGATGTGACTGTGTGCACTAATGATGCATTATAATGTGAATATGTGTACTAATGATGCATTATAATGTGAATATGTGTACTAATGATTAAACAAGAATGTATCAATTGAATGCAGGTTTATTAGCAACAACGATGAACAATCAATCTGCAAGACAAAGAAAGCGATGGTAGATATTAGAATAAGATAATAGATACAGAATATGCAAATAACAATGCGCAGTATTACACAAGATGAGAACGCAATAGAGAACAGCACCATACAAGAGTTGTCTATCTCCCTTTCCCAAAAACGTTCAATTGTGACACAGAATAGAACGAAACTGGAGACCGAGAAAAAGGATCACATGAGTTTATAATTGATATTCTTCTGAATTGAATCGGGCTGGTGGTTTGATAATTCGCTTCGGGCGGCCCGTCACCACCCGATCAATCGTCGGAGTCCTCTGAGGGCAGTTCGTAATTTCCTGGTCCATTGTGGGAGTCTCCGGTGGGTGGTTCACTATCGCCCTGTCCGACGCTGGAGTCCCCTCCAGCTGGTCCATCATCACCCGAACCGTCAAGGGGGCAGAAATAGGCAGTGACCGTGGAGGTGTGGCGGTGGTCTGCACATGTGGTTGGTTAGCGACTCTCGCGGGTGGTGTCATCGCGGTGGTGGAGCGGAGTGTCTGTGATGGTAAGCCCGGCGCAATGACATGTTGGGGTTCACCCTTCTGGGGAGTGGTAACAGGATTGAGACAGACTCTTGGAGCGGCGATGGGTTGGGTACCAGACATTAAGTATTTCGGTACGATTGGCATAACACTTGGCATAACGGTTGGCAGCATGCCACTTTTGCCAGTCGTAGTGGGAGTTGTCATGCTGAAAGGCGTAAAACGTCGCAGGAACTTACGATTCCGGAGAGTGATTCTTCCGGAGCCATCCACCTTGACAACGTATTGATCGAATTGTTTTACCTCAATCACGGTTCCGGTCCGGTCCCATTTTCGTGGTTCCAGGCCGGTCTGGTTCTGGATCCGGACATGGTCCCCGACGGCCAGTGGAGGTAGTTTTGTCGTGTGTTCAGAGAGTCTTTCGATCTCCCTGGCATGCCGAATGCGCAAAGCTTCCTCACGATTGTTGCGTGTTTCCCGCCAGGTGTCCGATGGCAAGTATCTGCCTGGGATGATGGGTATGAAGTCCTTGACTGGCCTCTTGAAGATGATCATGGCTGGAGACAACCTAGTGTCCTGATCCGGTGCATTCCGGTACTGGAGTATTGCACGTTGGAACCGATCAGTGTCTAGTTCACCATTGGAACGAGTGTTATCGGTGATCATTCTTTTCGATGTTTTGACTGCGATCTCGGCACGACAGTTGCTGTGTGGGAAGGCAGTGGATGACAACCGATGGTTAACGCCCCACCGACGCAAGAAGTCTTGGGTGTCATGTGCCGTGAATTCTGGCCCACAGTCAGATGCCAATTCGTCGGGGATACCATAAGTGGCGAAGTTCGACCGCAGACATTTCACTAGGCCTTGTGCCCCGCCAGTAGTTAGCTGAATGATTGGCCAATTAGAGTAACGATCAACGGTGACCAAATAACTCCGACCCTTGTGATGAAAGTAATCTGAACAAACGTACTGGAAAGGGTAGGCAGGTTCAGCTGAGGCTGTAGGTGGAGCACTTGGGTGCGATGGGGCCATCCGATTGCAGTGTGAGCAGCGATTGCGCATCTCATGAATCTGGGGAGTGATTCCAGGCCAAAAGATCGAGCTGCTGGCCCGGGTGGTCATAGCCGTGACTCCTTGGTGAGCAGCATGAAGATTCTCAAGGACAAGCTTCCGTAGCTTCGGTGGGATGATAATCCTCCCCTTGTAGACCACTATGCCATCAATAGTGTAGAGGTGTTCACGGAAGGGAAAGTATTCCAAAATGGACACAGGGAAATCGTCCCGACTGGCAGGTAGACCCTGCTCAATAGAATTGAGTAACTGCAGCATCTGAGTGTCACTTGCTGTTTCGTCCCGAACATCGTCCCAAGTGACGGACCGCACAGAATCGAGTGTCTTGATGGCTGCCATAGAAATAGCCATTTCCATGCCAGAGTCGTCATCTGTGGTCCACAGCCCAGTCAAGGTGTGCTGTCTTAGTGTAGTCGATGTGGCCACATCCATAATGGAGGAAATGTCATCCACCAGTGGCAGTCGTTCCGATGGTCTGGCACCCGACGGATGTCGTGAAATCGCATCTGGTACACAGTGTCGTTTTCCCGGGATGTGGATAATTCGGAAACGATATGCTAGGGTCCTTTCTTTCAAGTTGGCAAGCCGCGTGTTATGGATGTCCTCTAATCGTCTGTCACCAAGAAGCTTGATTAAGGGCTTGTGATCGACGGCAATAATCAGGTTCTTGCATCCCAACACAAAATACTTACGTTTTCAGAAGAAGAAGACGATGTCTCTCGCTAGTTGAAGCTGAGGCCTAGTTATATTTTTGAGGTTTCTTTTTTATATATGTTTTTTAAACCAAGTCTGATCTACCATGTCCATCGAAATCGAATCTGCAGAATTGAAACCTCAAATAAAAAAGAAACCTCAAAAATATAACTAGGCCTCAGCTTCAACTAGCGAGAGACATCGTCTTCTTCTTCTGAAAACGTAAGTATTTTTTCGTCGGATTTTGCGTAATCCCATTACGGCCGCACAGGTCGAGCCAGTTGCATGTCTGAAAAAAGCTCTCTTCCAATGTGTCGCTCCACATGATGGTATCATCAATACATTTGGACTTGTTTTTGAAGTCCGATACGATTTCGTCAAATCGTCTGGAGTATCCATCACCTGAAGCGATGTAACCTTGGGGAGTGGTGCAGTAACGGTATCGGCCCCATGGTGTGATGAACGTTGTCAGATGGCGGTCACATTCTCTGATTGGAACGCTGTGATAGCCATTCCAGGCGTCTGTTACCGTCTTTTTGGTGTTATGTGGCACCGCCATTGCTTGATGGAAGGGTGACTGGGTGTGGTGGGTCTCACGTGTGCAGTGCGCATTCAGTGGTTGCAGATCAACTGTCCTCCGTGGGGTCCCATCCTTCTTTGGACAGACGACCATTCTGCTGCACCATGTCACTGGTTCACCAATTGGCACCGGTTCCAGAACCCCTAACCTGATGTCGCGATCGATACCAGCCTTGACTTCTGCCTGCCAGTGTAAGGGGACAGGCACTGGGGTGTGCACCGCTTTTGGTGTTGCCTCGGGGTCAACCATCAGTGTGAGAGGCGGACCTTCCATGTGGGGTAGTGGCTGGTGTTCGCAGACATTGAATGTGCTGCTTTTGTAGTACTCCAGTAGCCATTTCTCCAGCCTCTCTCGGTTCTCGTCAGTGGCCGGAAATGGGATAGATGTAGGCAGTGTAGGGGGAAGCGATCTTACCGGGCAGTTACAATTTGCATCGATAACTGCTGCCACTGCAGCACCAACTGTGTTGGATTCGCCAATGGTTGGGAAGCTACTAGACACGAGGCCTAGATCGACGCATGCTTCACGACTGAGATACATGTTCCGTGTGTCAGGTGAGATGTAGCAGATTTGTCGGGTTTCAATAATGTCGCCATTGGCTGTGCGACCAGACAGGTGTAGGAGCATGGCGCCGATAATCCGGACCCTTCCACTGTTAACAGCATTCATCTTCAGGTTGACAGGTAACAGGTCTTCATTACGCAGCCCGAGTTTGTGGAAAATATTAAGTCCTGTGAGGCAGCTTTGACAGCCAGTGTCGGCCATGGCCTGGAGCCTGGCCGATTTTGGTCGGGATGACAGTGGCTGGCCGAAATGGTCATAAGATTCCTTATCGATCCGTGCTATGAGTTTTATGTACGGCTGTGGTTGAGACTTCTTCTTGGTCCAGCCAGAGAGGTGGTCAAATATATGGTGGTCGAGGTGTAGTGGAGTTGACAAGGTGGCCATGGCCCTTTTAATTTGCGGCTTCCAAATGGCCGTTTCTCGTTCCGTGACAGAGCAGAGGAGATCGTGGACCTGGCTGCTTTCATCCACATCATGAGCATCCATTGATTTGTCCGTAGGTTTGTTGTCCGCCTTTTTCGTGCCTCCCCGGCAGACATGTGCAAAATGGCCGCGAGTGGCGCATTTACTGCATGTTTTCCCGTAGGCATTGCAGAATTGACGCCTTTGGTCGATGTTCGGCTGTTTGCCATGACCAGTTTTGCCGCAATAACTACAAATGGCCGCCTGCTTGTCGGTAGTGATCAGGGCTCTTTTGTTCTTCCAGTTTTTGTATTGGCTTGCGCCATGAGCGCCTTCACTATCGAGCAAGGCATTCTGGGAACGTTTCCCTGCTTCCTTGGCCTCGACGAAAATGAGAACTTCCTCCAAGCTCATGTTCTGATTTTGATCACCGAGAATGTCCTGTTGTATATCTTGATCGGCGAGTCCCCGACATAGGACATCGCGAACCATGTCCTTGGTGTAGTTGACATCAGTAGGGGGATTGCATGAGCATACAACAGAAAACTTGCAGATCTCAGCTTGACCAGCCAGACGGGCTGCGTAGGTACGAATTGGTTCTTCTCGGTCCTGTCGCATGTTGTGGAGGTTTACGCGGGACACCATGGTATTCTCCTCTCGGACAGCAAGGGACCGAATGGCTTGTAGTATAGCTGCCTCGTCCTTGATTTCAATGCGTGGGTTGCTGCGGTGGAGGTCACGTCGTAGGTTATCATCACAACATTCAAGGAGTTGAACGCGAACATCATTGCCGATTATCTGGGTCGCTGCCTTGTAACCATCCCATCTTCTGGTGAAATATTGCCAATCTTCGCTGGTACCGCCGGTTTGGATACGAGGACGGCTGACTTTGTCCGGTTTGGCTGGTGCAATGGACGTGTGGGTCATGGCGTGGATGGAGAGCTGGATAGCAGCAACGGCATTGTCAGTGCTGTCAGTAACGTAGACACAGCTCGGGAAGGGGCAGACTGCAGCAGGCATCTTCAGATGAGTTGATTGTTCATAAACAAGAATGTATCAATTGAATGCAGGTTTATTAGCAACAACGATGAACAATCAATCTGCAAGACAAAGAAAGCGATGGTAGATATTAGAATAAGATAATAGATACAGAATATGCAAATAACAATGCGCAGTATTACACAAGATGAGAACGCAATAGAGAACAGCACCATACAAGAGTTGTCTAAATATGTGTACTAATGATGCATTATGATGTGACTGTGTGCACTAATGATGCATTATAATGTGAATATGTGTACTAATGATGCATTATAATGTGAATATGTGTACTAATGATGTAATATAATGTGAATATGTGTATTAATGATGTATTATAATGTGAATATGTTTATTAATAATGTATTATAATGTGAATATGTTTATTAATGATGTATTATAATGTGAATATGTGTATTAATGATGTATTAAAATGTGAATATGTGCACTAATGATGTATTATAATGTGAATATGTTTATTAATGATGTATTATAATGTGAATATGTGTATTAATGATGTATTAAAATGTGAATATGTGCACTAATGATGTATTATAATGTGAATATGTTTATCAATGATGTATTACAATGTGAATATGAATAACCCAGAGGACCTCGGAGGAGGAGCTACGAATCCGAGAGGATACCCAGAGGACCTCGGAGGAGGAGCTATGAATCCGAGAGGACACCCAGAGGACCTCGGAGGAGGAGCTACAAATCCGAGAGGATACCCAGAGGACCTCGGAGGAGGAGCTACAAATCCAAGAGGATAACCATAGGACCCCGGAGGAGGAGCTACGAATCCGAGAGGATAACCAGAGGACTTCGAAGGAGGAGCTACGAATCCGAGAGGATACCCAGAGGACCTTGGAGGAGGAGCTACGAATCCGAGAGGATACCCAGAGGACCTCGGAGGAGGAACTACGAATCCGAGAGGATACCCAGAGGACCTCGGAGGAGGAGCTACAAATCCGAGAGGATACCCAGAGGACCTCGGAGGAGGAGTTACGTATCCGAGAGGATACCCAGATGACCTCGGAGGAGGAGGTATACCGCCGAGAGCATACCCAGAGGACCTTGGAGATGGAGCTACGAATCCAAGAGCATATCCAGAGGACCTTGGAGGCGGAGCTACGAATACGAGAGGCGAGGACTCGGGCTCTGTCAGCGGGCTGCCTCAACCATTCCCGTCTTATATAGGTGGGACGAGTATGCCGTAGGCCTTACCCCACCCTGCCTGATATATATATACTTGAACTCGATTCTGTCTACAAAAACAAACAAACAAAAAAAAACCTCATCCCTCCCCACCTTATATAGGCGGAGGAGTTTGCGGGCTTTGTCGGCGTGCGACCTAACCCCACCCCGCCTTATATAGGTGGGGCAAGGACTCGAGATCTGTCAGCGGGCGGCCTCACCCATCCCCGCCTTCTAGAGGTGGGGCGAATATGCAGGTCGCAGGAGGCTTTAACCCGCCCTGCCTTATTTAGGTGGGGCAACCACTCGAGTTCAGTCGCCGGGCTGTCCCACCCCGCCGCGCATTTTATTTTTTATAAAAGACCTCGATATAATGTGCATGTTTCCACACCAAAATAAGATTTGAAATTTAAATTTAATATGTCCATCCTTTGCTCTTATGTTGTATTTTGATGATTGTTTTAGTTTATTAACTGATTGCAAAGTGTTTAACATGAAAGATTTCGCAAACGGATATTGGTTTGATTTTTGGAGTCCACTGAAGTTTATTCTTTGAAACTGTTTTCATGTTGAATCAATGCAATGGGACATTTTCAATCTTTACTCAATAATCTGTTTTTGGAAGATAGTTTCAATTTGATAGTAAAATACTTGTGCACTGGTGCAAACAATAGGGCCATTATAGTTGTAAAAACATCAGCATTTACATGTTCTTGACTTTATTATTTTCACCAGTATCCTGACATGTTTTGGATTTTGAAATCTTCCATCACAATCTTCGCCATCAATTCCTCTCCTAAATAAGTTCACCAATCTCTGTGATTGAGGACCAGGAAGCTCAATGATAAATTGCAGTTTTGTTTTCTGTGCATGTGAAGATTATTTTTCAGCGATAAACATGTGGCAACCCTCATTGACTGATTGGACTCTGGAGACCACATCAGGAAGCAGATTCTTCACCTTATTTTGTCCAAAGTTGGTGAAAAATTCTCACTTATTTCCTTTGATGGTGAAGTGGAGATGGAAGTAATAATGGATGTCCATCACTTTGACGGGCGAGGTTGGGGCCCGTCAATTTTTTCCTTTGGTGGGCATGGTTGTGGATGTCTTA
Source organism: Myxine glutinosa (assembly GCF_964187855.1). Classification (NCBI taxonomy): domain Eukaryota; kingdom Metazoa; phylum Chordata; class Myxini; order Myxiniformes; family Myxinidae; genus Myxine; species Myxine glutinosa. The sequence continues at coordinate 158,899,465 of NC_136264.1, read as the reverse complement.
GTTTTATATCTTGTTTTTTCATTCATTCAGAGATATCCTTGTTGTCTTTCGATTGTGAGAGGAAGGACCTTTTTAGGTGTTGTATTGTTTTTATATGGTTCAATCACGACTACATTTTATGAGAAACTGTCTTGCAACTTACATGAGATATATGTCCTTTCTCGTGGAGAGTAAGTGTGGTCCAACCCTCACCCAAGTGGGCGACCTCACCTCGCTGCACCTTATAAAGGTGGGGCAAGGAATCAAGCCCTGTCGGCGGGGGGCCTCACCCCTCCCCGCCTTACATAGGTGGGGGCGAGTATGCTGGAGGGCTGACCTCGCTCTGCCTTGTATATACTTGAGCTCAATTCTGTGTTTAAAAAATGTATATATGTATCTATATTATAATAGGCTACGGTGATTCTGTTGGACGTCTGTCCGGGGGTGTGGCTTCATCCGTTTGCAGAGTAGCTCCACCCGTAGCTCCACCCATTCTTGGAGAGGCTTCATGTAAACAAATATCCACCATTTTATTAACTCGAATGGCTTTGAGGCCTGTTTAGTTAGGCCCGTGCTGTCTTTCTCTCTCACACAGGTTTATTTCAATTCTAATTCGATATATCATTTCATTTTTAACAGTCGCTAACATTGTGTTAGACTCGGTTGAAAAAAAACGGGAAGAGAATCCCAAGAAAGTTTCCGTTTATAGAACGAAATGATTTCTCAAAGGCTTGTAAACAACGCCCATTTTATCGAATTCACCATCTGATTTAATTTTTATCGATGGTTTTCGACTCGGTGTCAGAAATAATTGAGAACATTCACAGACGCACGGGAAATTGCCGAGATATATTTATAACAAGTACAAAAAGTTTTAATTAAAACAAAAGCCGCGTCGATGTTACACAATGCCTCGATGCAGCTGTGCCTATAACGTCGATGTTATAGGCACAGGACATTCCTATTGATTCGATTACTTGATGTTATTTTTGTGCAAAGTGAAAATATATCTCGGCAATTTCCTGTGTGTGGCGACGAATTTTTAATATATCTCGGCATTTTCTCGTCTGTTATTTCAGGCGGTGTATGACTGACCATGCCGCGATTAAAAAAAAAAATATCTCGGCAATTTCCCATGTGTGGCGACATGTGAACGAAGCTATGCTCCTCTCTCCACATTATTGTGACGACGTATAAATTAAATATTTCATCGTGACGATTGTCATCAAATGGACGAATTTTTAATATATCTCGGCATTTTCCCGTCTGTTATTTCGGGCGGTGTATGACTGACCATGCCGCGATTTAAACAAAATATATATATATCTCAGCATTTTCCCACCTGTTATTTCGGGCGGTGTATGACTGACCATGCCGCGATTTAAAAAAAATATATCTCAATGGATTTGAAGTTACAGGCCTTTGAGAATTCATTTCGTGCTATAAAGGGCAACTTTCATCGGATTTTCTTCCCGTTTTTTTTCAACCGAGTCTAAAACTATGTTAGCGACTGTGAAAAATGAAATGATATATCGAATTTGATTTGAAAGAAAACTGTGTGAGAGAGGAAGACACCACAGGCCTACAAAACAGGCCTCAAAGCTATGCGAGTTAATAAAATGGTGGATATTTGTTTATATGAAGCCGCGCCCACAATGGGTGGAGCTATGGTTCCCAGAATGGGTGGAGCTTTGAGGTTTTGTCTTCTCTGCAAGAACAAGAACAAGAAGAAGAAGAACAACAACAACAACAGCAGAGGGCACTCTATGACCAGCGTCTGCGACGCGGCTAAAAAAATCGCGCCATGATGATACACAAAAATACACCGCCTAAAATAACAGTTGGGGAAAATGTCGACATATATTAAAAATTTGCTTTTTCTTTTCGTTAAGATATATTACTTTTACGTTTTATGAGAGTCGGCACAAAAACGACATATATATCTTCGTTCTTTCTTATTTCATTCAACATTATTATCCGCAAGTAAAATATGTTTCACGAAATTACCGAGAGATATGCCTTCGTTTTTTTTTATTAGTTATGTGCGCATACACTTTAAATAGGTTTGGCAATAGGGGTTGGCGAGGAGTGTGAGGGGTTGTAGAGGGGTGTGAGGAGGTATTGGAGAGGAGTGCGAGGAGGCATTGGAGAGGAGTGCAAGGAGGAATTGGAGAGGAATGCGAGGAGGTATTTGAGAGGAATGCGAGGAGGTATTGGAGAGGAATGCGAGGAGTTATTGGAGAGGAGGGCGAGGAGGTATTGGAGAGGAGTGCGAGGAGGTATTGGAGAGGAGTGCGAGGAGGTATTGGAGAGGAGTGTGAGGAGGTATTGGAGAGGAGTGCGAGAAGGTATTGGAGAGGAGTGCGAGGAGGTATTGGAGAGGAGTGTGAGGAGGTATTGGAGAGGAGTGTGAGGAGGTATTGGAGAGGAGTGTGAGGGGTTGGAGAGGAGTGTGAGGGGTTGGCGAGGAGTGTGAGGGGTTGTAGAGGAGTGTGATGGGTTGCAGAGGAGTGTGAGGGATTGGAGAGGAGTGTGAGGGATTGGAGAGGAGTGTGAGGGATTGGAGAGGAGTGTGCGGGATTGGAGAGGAGTGTGCGGGATTGGAGAAGAGTGTGCGGGATTGGAGAGGAGTGTGCGGGATTGGAGAGGAGTGTGCAGGATTGGAGAGGAGTGTGCGGGATTGGAGAGGAGTGTGCGGGATTGGAGAGGAGTGTGCGGGATTGGAGAGGAGTGTGTGGGATTGGAGAAGAGTGTGCGGGATTGGAGAAGAGTGTGCGGGATTGGAGAGGAGTGTGCGGGATTGGAGAGGAGTGTGCGGGATTGGAGAGGAGTGGGAGGGATTTGAGAGGCGTGCGAGGGATTGGAGAGGAGTGTGAGGGATTGGAGAGGAGTGTGAGGGATTGGATAGGAGTGTGAGGGATTGGAGAGGAGTGTGAGGGATTGGAGAGGAGTGTGAGGGATTGGAGAGGAGTGCGAGGAGGTATTGGAGAGGAGTGTGAGGAGGTATTGGAGAGGAGTGTGAGGAGGAGTGGTATTGGAGAGGCGTGAGGGTAGAGAGCAGTGAGGGAGTCACATATTATGTGAAATAAATAAGTTGTGTTCATTACACCATTTTAACCATTTTGTAAAATTTAATGTGCAGCATCTAAATCAAGATGTCCAAATGTCACACACCATACCCATGGGATTCCCACGGGTGACCCCACGAGTATATATATACTCGATCTCGATTCTGTGTACAAAAAAAATAAATACCTGATGATGTGACTGTGTGTATGAGTGATGCATTCTAATGTGAATGTGCGTACTAATGATGCATTATGATGTGAACATGTGTACTAATGATGCATTATGATGTGAATATGTGTACTAATGACACATTATGATGTGACTGTGTGTGTTAATGATGTAATATAATGTGAATGTGCGTACTAATGATGCATTATGATGTGACTGTGTGTATTAATGATGTATTATAATGTGAATATGTGTACTAATGATGCATGATAATGTGAACATGTGTACTAATGATGCATTATGATGTGAATATGTGTACTAATGACGCATTATGATGTGACTGTGTGTATTAATGATGTATTATCATGTGAATATGTGTACTAATGATGCATTATGATGTGAATATGTGTGATGCATTATAATGTGAATATGTGTATTAATGGTGTATTATAATGTGAATATGTGCACTAATGATGTATCATTATGTGAATTTGTGCATTAATGATGCATTATGATGTGAATATGTGGACTAATGATGCATTATGATGTGAATATGTGTACTAATGATGCATTATAATGTGAATATGTGTACTAATGACGCATTATGATGTGAATATGTGTACTAATGACGCATTATGATGTGAATATGTGGACTAATGATGATTATAATGTGAATATGTGTACTAATGATGCATTATGACGTGAATATGTGCACTAATGATGCATAATAATGTGACTATGTGTACTAATGATGTATTATGACATGAATATGTGCACTAATGATGCATTATAATGTGAATATGTTTACTAATGATGCATTATGACATGAATATGTGTACTAATGATGCATTATAATGTGAATATGTGTACTAATGACGCATTATAATGTGAATATGTTTACTAATGATGCATTATGGCATGAATATGTGTACTAATGATGTATTATAATGTGAATATGTGTATTAATGGTGTATTATAATGTGGATATGTGTACGAATGATGTATCATTATGTGAATATGTGTACTAATGACGCATTATGATGTGAATATGTGCACTAATGATGCAATATAATGTGAATATGTGTTCTATTGATGCATTATGATGTGAATATGTGTACTCATGAGGCATTATGATGTGAATATGTGTACTAATGATGCATTATAATGTGAATATGTGTACTCATGATGTATTATCATGTGAATATGTGTACTCATGATGCATTATAAAGTGATTATGTGTATTAATGATGTATTATAATGTGAATATGTGTACTAATGATGCATTATGATGTGACGATGTGTATTAATGATGTATTATCATGTGAATATGTGTACTAATGATGCATTATGATGTGACTGTGTGTATTAATGATGTATTATAATGTGAATATGTGTGCTAATGATGTATCATTATGTGAATATGTGTAATAATGACGCATTATGATGTGAATATGTGGACTAATGATGCATTATAATGTGAATATGTGTTCTAATGATGCATTATGATGTGAATATGTGCACTAATGATGCATTATGATGTGAATATGTGTACTAATGATGCATTATAATGTGAATATGTGTACTAATGATGAATTATGATGTGAATATGTGTGCTAATGATGCTTTATAATGTGAATATGTGTACTAATGATGCATTATGATGTGAATATGTGTACTAATGACGCATTACGATGTGAAAATGTGTACTAATGATGCATTATGATGTGAATATGTGTACTAGTGATGCATTATAATGTGACTGTGTGTATTAATGATGTATTATAATGTGAATATGTGTATTAATGGTGTATTATAATGTGGATATGTGAACTAATGATGTATCATTATGTGAATATGTGTACTAATGACGCATTATGATGTGAATATGTGCACTAATGATGCATTATAATGTGAATATGTGTACTATTGATGCATTATGATGTGAATATGTTTACTAATGATGCATTATGATGTGAATATGTGCACTAATGATGCATTATAATGTGCATATGTGCACAAATGACGCATTATGATATGAATATGTGCAATAATGATGCATTATAATGTGAATATGTGTACTAATGATGCATTATGACGTGAATATGTGCACTAATGATGCATTATAATGTGAATATGTGTACTAATGACGCATTATGATGTGAATATGTGTACTAATGATGCAATATGATGTGAATATGTGTACTAATGATGCATTATAATGTGAATATGTGTACTAATGATGCATTATGATGTGAAAATGTGTACTAATGATGCATTATAATGTGAATATGTGTCCTAATGATGCATTATGATGTGACTGTGTGTATTAATTGATGTATTATCATGTGAATATGTGTACTAATGATGTTTTATCATGTGGATATGTGTACTAATGATGCATTATGATGTGAATATGTGTACTAACGATGCATTATGATGTGACTGTGTGCACTAATGATGCATTATGATGTGAATATGTGTACTAATGATGCATTATAATGTGAATATGTGTACTAATGATGTATTATAATGTGAATATGTGTATTAATGATGTATTGGAAGGCATAGGGAATCAATTGGTGGAAAAAGTCCAGGTACTACAGGGAGAAAAGAAGAAAGTAGAGGGGAGTACCCATGAGTTGGAACAACTGAAGGAAAAGGTAAGATCCGGTGATCAGACAAGGGAAAGCCTAGAACAGAAGATAAAAAGAGGGGAAGAATACATGGAACAAGAGAAGAGCAAACTGAACAAGAGAATAGAGAAAGAACAAAGCAGAAACTCCCGGGATCGGGAGAACTTGGAAAAGGAAAGAGAGGAACACGATTTGTAATTAAAACCAAACTGGCTACAGGTTGCGGCAGACTTCGCTCGGTCTCTGACAAACCCAACCTGTAGCGACGGGTGTCTCCCCAACTGGCAAGGCACAGGTGTAATTTGGTATCGCGATAGAGGCGCGTAACCCGAGATCTGTGTCGAACCAGCCGGCGTTGCACCCGTGGGACGGCCGTGCCGGGAGGCGCGACCCGTCACCTACAACACTGATATTATTAACATGTGTATGTATGATGTATTAAAATGTGAATATGTGTTCTAATGATGCATTATGATGTGAATATGTTTACTAATGATGCATTATGATGTGAATATGTGCACTAATGATGCAATATAATGTGAATATGTGTACTAATGATGCATTATGATGTGAATATGTGTAATAATGATGCATTATAATGTGAATATGTGTACTAATGATGTATTATAATGTGAATATGTGTATTCATGATGTATTATAATGTGAATATGTTTATTAATAAGGTATTATAATGTGAATATGTTTATTAATGATGTATTATAATGTGAATATGTGTATTAATGATGTATTAAAATGTGAATATGTGCACTAATGATGTATTATAATGTGAATATGTTTATTAATGATGTATTATAATGTGAATATGTGTATTAATGATGTATTAAAATGTGAATACGTGCAGTCATGATGTATTATAATGTGAATATGTTTATTAATGATGTATTACAATGTGAATATGAATAACCCAGAGGACCTCGGAGGAGGAGCTACGAATCCGAGAGGATACCCAGAGGACCTCGGAGGAGGAGCTATGAATCCGAGAGGACACCCAGAGGACCTCTGAGGAGGAGCTACGAATCCGAGAGGATACCCAGAGGACCTTGGAGGAGGAGCTACGAATCTGAGAGGATACACAGAGGACCTCAGAGGAGGAGCTACGAATCCGAGGGGATACCCAGAGGACCTCGGAGGAGGAGCTACAAATCCGAGAGGATAACCATAGGACCCCGGAGGAGGAGCTACGAATCCGAGAGGATAACCAGAGGACTTCGAAGGAGGAGCTACGAATCCGAGAGGATACCCAGAGGACCTCGGAGGAGGAGCTACGAATCCGAGAGGATACCCAGAGGACCTCGGAGGAGGAGCTACGAATCCGAGAGGATACCCAGAGGACCTCGGAGGAGGAGCTACGAATCCGAGAGGATACCCAGAGGACCACGGAGGAGGAGCTACAAATCCGAGAGGATACACAGAGGACCTCAGAGGAGGAGCTACGAATACGAGAGGATACCCAGAGGACCTCGGAGGAGGAGCTACGAATCCGAGAGGATACCCAGAGGACCTCGGAGGAGGAGATACGAATCAGAGAGGATACCCAGAGGACCTCAGAGGAGGAGCTTCGAATCCGAGAAGATACCCAGAGGACCTCGGAGGAGGAGCTACGAATCCGAGAGGATACCCAGAGGACCTCGGAGGAGGAGCTATGCCGACGAGAGGATACCCAGTGGACCTTGGAGGAGGAGCTACGCCATTGAGAGGATACCCATAGGACCTCGGAGGAGGAGCTACGACTCCGGGAGGATACCGAGAGGACCTCAGAGGAGGAGTTACGTATCCGAGAGGATACCCAGATGACCTCGGAGGAGGAGGTATACCGCCGAGAGCATACCCAGAGGACCTTGGAGATGGAGCTACGAATCCGAGAGCATATCCAGAGGACCTTGGAGGCGGAGCTACGAATACGAGAGGCGAGGACTCGGGCTCTGTCAGCGGGCTGCCTCAACCATTCCCGTCTTATATAGGTGGGACGAGTATGCCGTAGGCCTTACCCCACCCTGCCTGATATATATATACTTGAACTCGATTCTGTCTACAAAAACAAACAAACAAAAAAAAACCTCATCCCTCCCCACCTTATATAGGCGGAGGAGTTTGCGGGCTTTGTCGGCGTGCGACCTAACCCCACCCCGCCTTATATAGGTGGGGCAAGGACTCGAGATCTGTCAGCGGGCGGCCTCACCAATCCCCGCCTTCTAGAGGTGGGGCGAATATGCAGGTCGCAGGAGGCTTTAACCCACCCTGCCTTATTTAGGTGGGGCAACCACTCGGGTTCAGTCGCTGGGCTGTCCCACCCCGCCGCGCATTTTATTTTTTATAAAAGACCTCGATATAATGTGCATGTTTCCACACCAAAATAAGATTTGAAATTTAAATTTAATATGTCCATCCTTTGCTCTTATGTTGTATTTTGATGATTGTTTTAGTTTATTAACTGATTGCAAAGTGTTTAACATGAAAGATTTCGCAAACGGATATTGGTTTGATTTTTGGAGTCCACTGAAGTTTATTCTTTGAAACTGTTTTCATGTTGTATCAATGCTATGAGACATTTTCAATCTTTACTCAATAATCTGTTTTTGAAAGATAGTTTCAATTTGATGGTAAAATACTTGTGCATTGGTGCAAACAATAGGGCCATTATAGTTGTAAAAACATCAGCATTTACATGTTCTTGACTTTATTACTTTCACCAGTATCTTGACATGTTTTGGATTTTGAAATCTTCCATCACAATCTTAGCCATCAATTCCTCTCCTAAAGAAGTTCACCAATCTCTGTGATTGAGGACCAGGAAGCTCAATGATAAATTGCAGTTTTGTTTTCTGTGCATGTGAAGATTATTTTTCAGCGATAAACATGTGGCAATCCTCACTGACTGCTTGGACTCTGGAGACCACATCAGGAGGCAGATTCTTCACCTTATTTGGTCCAAGGGTGGTGAAAAATTCTCACTTATTTCCTTTGATGGTGAAGTGGAGATGGAAGTAACAATGGATGTCCATCACTTTGACGGGCGAGGTTGGGGCCCGTCAATTTTTAGCCACGTCGCAGACGCTGCTCATAGAGTGCCCTCTGCTGTTGTTGTTGTTCTTCTTCTTCTGCTTGTTCTTCTTCTTCTTCTTGTTCTTCTTCTTCTTGTTGTTCTTGCAGAGAAGACAAAACCTCGAAGCTCCACCCATTCTGGGAACCATAGCTCCACCCATTTTGGGAGAGGCTTCATAAAAACAAATATCCACCATTTTATTAACTCGCATAGCTTTGAGGCCTGTTTTGTAGGCCCGTGGTGTCTTCCTCTCTCACACAGTTTTATTTCAAATCAAATTCGATATATCATTTCTTTTTTCACAGTCGCTAACATAGTTTTAGACTCGGTTGAAAAAAAACGGGAAGAAAATCCGATGAAAGTTGCCCTTTATAGAACAAAATGAATGCTCAAAGGCCTGTAACTTCAAGTCTATTGAGATATATATTTTTTAGATCGCGGCATGGTCAGTCAGACACCGCCCGAAATAAGAGACGGGAAAATGCCGACATATATTAAAAATTCGTCCATTTGATGACAATCGTCACGATGAAATATTTAATTTATACGTCATCACAATAATGTGGAGAGAGGAGCATAGCTTCGTTCACGTGTCGCCACACACGGGAAATTGCCGAGATATATTTTTTTTAAATCGCGGCATGGTCAGTCATACACCGCCTGAAATAACAGACGGGAAAATGCCGAGATATATTAAAAATTCGTCGCCACACATGGGAAATTGCCGAGATATATTTTCACTTTGCACAAAAATAACATCAAGTAATCGAATCAATAGGAATGTCCTGTGCCTATAACGTCGACGTTATAGGCACAGCTGCATCTAGGCATTGTGTAACATCGACGCGGCTTTTGTTTTAATTAAAACTTTTTGTATTGTTTCCTTTGGTGGGCATTGTTGTGGAAGTCTTAGTTTTATATCTTGTTTTTTCATTCATACAGAGATATCCTTGTTGTCTTTCGATTGTCAGAGGAAGGACCTTTTTAGGTGATGTATTGTTTTTTATATGGTTCAATCACGACTACATTTTATGAGCAACTGTCTTGCAACTTACATGAGATATATGTCCTTTCTCGTGGAGAGTAAGTGTGGTCCAAACCTCACCCAAGTGGGCGACCTCACCTCGCTGCGCCTTATAAAGGTGGGGCGAGGTATCAAGCCCTGTCGGCGGGGGGCTTCACCCCTCCCCGCCTTACATAGGTGGGGCGAGTATGCGGGAGGCCTGACCCAGCCCTGCCTTGCATATACTTGAGCTCAATTCTGTGTTAAAAAAGGTATATATGTATATATATATATATATATATATATATATATATATATATATATATATATATATATATATATATATATATATATATATATTGTTGTGGATATGAGAATGTTTTTTTTTTTTTGTTGTGTAATGAATTGTTGTAAAATGTCACCCTCCTTCCTGCATTTGTTGTTGTATAAAGGTCAAAGGGCGTTCCCGTAGTTAATTCCATAAAACATACACGAAGGACACCATATATCCCGGTTCGGTAGTTATATCCTTATTATGTGTATTAGTGTAAGGCTGTGTCTTCCATTAATTTAAATACTCCATTGCACCAAGTGAAATAAGAGTAGATTCCCTTCACCTTCCCCTTCCAACAATTGCCAACTGTCCCCTCCGCGACTCCATTCGCCACGAGGTCGGCTCGGAGAAGAAGGGGGAAGAGCCGCCGAATCCTGGGCGTGCCCGCCCATCGTCATCAAGGGCGGAGCCAGAGGGCCGTGCCGACCAATCAGGGCCGAGGCGAGCTCACCGATGGGCGTGTTCTAGAGGCCGGCGGCTTGATTGCCCGGGGGGGTTATAAAGAGCACGCGCGGAAGCCGTTAAGAAGAAGTGCGCACGAGGGCGAAGCAAGAGAGGAACGTCCTGAGAGAGATACGTCCTAAGATATACGTCCAAAGAGATACATGCAGAGATACGTGCGACGATCAAGTGCAAGCGAGTCAGAGCGGCGAAGTGCGAAGTGCCAAGTAGGGAAAGTGCCGAGTGCGCAGAGCCAAGTGCAAGAGAGTTCAAAGGAGCAGCTTTGGAGAGCGAACGGTGCACCGGAGGGGCTTCGCCGTGCAGATTGGAACCGCGGCTGTTTTGGCGATCCCAGCTCGGGTATTGACGGCAGCTATCCGCTTCCGGCCCGACCGATCCCCGCTGAACCTTCCTCCCCCGCCAAGCCATTCCTCCTTCCGATCCTTCCTGCCTGCAAATTCCCAATTCGTGTGAGTCCGTCTTTCGTTTGTTCTGTCCAGGGTTCAAAGTAAGACTGCCATAGATAAGCTAAGTTTCACTTTGTCTGCTTCTTCTTCTTCTGTTTTTATTTTATTATCCTTCCTTCTCCTTGGTTTCTTTGATTGTGTAAATAGTAGGAATAAATTTAGTAGCATTTCCAACCTTTTTGCTTTGGTGTTCTTCTTCTTCACAACATTCGCTTTAGTCTTTTCCCCATTGAATATCTGTGGCGCGATTCGGCCAACGTTCAGGAATCGGGTTAGTCGGGGTAACTGTTCGGGCGCGGCGGCCATCCGCTCGGCAAACAACATCCTCGCCGCGGTCCCGTAACAATATACTCGATCTCGATTCTGTGTACAAAAAAAATAAATACATGATGATGTGACTGTGTGTATGAATGATGCATTATAATGTGAATGTGCGTACTAATGATGCATTATGATGTGAATATGTGGACTAATGATGCATTATAATGTGAATATGTGTATTAATGGTGTATTATAATGTGAATATGTGCACTAATGATGTATCATTATGTGAATTTGTGCATTAATGATGCATTATAATGTGAATATGTGTACTAATGATGCATTATGATGTGACTGTGTGTATTAATGGTGTATTATAATATGAATATGCACACTAATGATGCATTATAATGTGAATATGTGCACTAATGATGTATCATTATGTGAATTTGTGCATTAATGATGCATTATAATGTGAATATGTGTACTAATGATGCATTATGATGTGACTGTGTGTATTAATGGTGTATTATAATATGAATATGCATACTAATGATGCATTATGATGTGACTGTGTGTATTAATGGTGTATTATAATGTGAATATGTGTACTAATGATGTATCATTATGTGAATATGTGTACTAATGATGCATTATGATGTGAATATGTGTACTAATGATGTATCATTATGTGAATATGTGTACTAATGATGCATTATGATGTGACGATGTGTATTAATGATGTTTTATCACGTGGATATGTGTACTAATGATGTATCATGATGTGAATATGTGTACTAATGATGCATTATGATGTGAATATGTGTACTAATGATGCATTATAATGTGAATATGTGTACTAATGATGCATTATGATGTGACTATGTGTTTTATTGATGTATTATCATGTGAATATGTGTACTAATGATGCATTATGATGTGACGATGTGTATTAATGATGTTTTATCATGTGGATATGTGTACTAATGATGCATTATGATGTGACTGTGTGTATTAATGATGTATTATAATGTGAATATGTGTACTAATGATGTATCATGATGTGAATATGTGTACTAATGATGCATTATGATGTGAATATGTGTACTAATGATGCATTATAATGTGAATATGTGTTCTAATGATGCATTATGATGTGAATATGTGTACTAATGATGCATTATGATGTGAATATGTGCACTAATGATGCATTATAATGTGAATATGTGTACTAATGACGCATTATGATGTGAATATGTGTAATAATGATGCATTATAATGTGAATATGTGTACTAATGATGCATTATGACGTGAATATGTGCACTAATGATGCATTATAATGTGAATATGTGTACTAATGACGCATTATGATGTGAATATGTGTACTAATGATGCATTATGATGTGAATATGTGTACTAATGATGCAATATAATGTGAATATGTGTACTAATGACGCATTATGATGTGAATATGTGTACTAATGATGCATTATAATGTGAATATGTGTCCTAATGATGCATTATGATGTGACTGTGTGTATTAATTGATGTATTATCATGTGAATATGTGTACTAATGATGTTTTATCACGTGGATATGTGTACTAATGATGCATTATGATGTGAATATGTGTACTAATGACGCATTATGATGTGAATATGTGTACTAATGATGCATTATGATGTGACTGTGTGCACTAATGATGCATTATGATGTGAATATGTGTACTAATGACGCATTATGATGTGAATATGTGTACTAATGATGCATTATGATGTGACTGTGTGCACTAATGATGCATTATGATGTGAATATGTGTACTAATGATGCATTATAATGTGAATATGTGCACTAATGATGTATTATAATGTGAATATGTGTATTAATGATGTATTATAATGTGAATATGTTTATTAGTAATGTATTATAATGTGAATATGTTTATTAATGATGTATTATAATGTGAATATGTGTATTAATGATGTATTAAAATGTGAATATGTGCACTAATGATGTATTATAATGTGAATATGTTTATTAATGATGTATTATAATGTGAATATGTGTATTAATGATGTATTAAAATGTGAATATGTGCACTAATGATGTATTATAATGTGAATATGTTTTTCAATGATGTATTACAATGTGAATATGAATAACCCAGAGGACCCCGGAGGAGGAGCTACGAATCCGAGAGGATACCCAGAAGACCTCGGAGGAGGAGCTATGAATCCGAGAGGACACACAGAGGACCTCGGAGGAGGAGCTACAAATCCGAGAGGATACCCAGAGGACCTCGGAGGAGGAGCTACAAATCCAAGAGGATAACCATAGGACCCCGGAGGAGGAGCTACGAATCCGAGAGGATAACCAGAGGACTTCGAAGGAGGAGCTACGAATCCGAGAGGATACCCAGAGGACCTCGGAGGAGGAGCTACGAATCCGAGAGGATACCCAGAGGACCTCGGAGGAGGAACTACGAATCCGAGAGGATACCCAGAGGACCTCGGAGGAGGAGCTACAAATCCGAGAGGATACCCAGAGGACCTCGGAGGAGGAGCTATGAATCCGAGAGGATACCCAGAGGACCTCAGAGGAGGAGCTACGAATCCGAGAGGATACCCAGAGGACCTCGGAGGAGGAGCTACGAATCAGAGAGGATACCCAGAGGACCTCGGAGGAGGAGCTACGAATCCGAGAAGATACCCAGAGGACCTCGGAGGAGGAGCTATGAATCCGAGAGGATACCCAGAGGACCTCGGAGGAGGAGCTATGAATCCGAGAGGCTACCCAGAGGACCTCGGAGGAGGAGCTACACCGCCGAGAGGATACCCAGAGGACCTCGGAGGCGGAGCTATGAATATTAGACCATACCCAGAAGACCTTGGAGGCGGAGCTACGAATCCGAGAGCTTACCCAGAGGACCTTGGAGGCGGAGCTACGATTCCGAGAGGATACCCAGAGGACCTCGGATGAGAGCTACGAATCCGAGAGGATACCCAGAGGACCTCGGATGAGGAGCTATGAATCCGAGAGGATACCCAGATGACCTCGGAGGAGGAGGTATACCGCCGAGAGCATACCCAGAGGACCTTGGAGATGGAGCTACGAATCCGAGAGCATATCCAGAGGACCTTGGAGGCGGAGCTACGAATACGAGAGGCGAGGACTCGGGCTCTGTCAGCGGGCTGCCTCAACCATTCCCGTCTTATATAGGTGGGACGAGTATGCCGTAGGCCTTACCCCACCCTGCCTGATATATATATACTTGAACTCGATTCTGTCTACAAAAACAAACAAACAAAAAAAAACCTCATCCCTCCCCACCTTATATAGGCGGAGGAGTTTGCGGGCTTTGTCGGCGTGCGACCTAACCCCACCCCGCCTTATATAGGTGGGGCAAGGACTCGAGATCTGTCAGCGGGCAGCCTCACCCATCCCCGCCTTCTAGAGGTGGGGCGAATATGCAGGTCGCAGGAGGCTTTAACCCGCCCTGCCTTATTTAGGTGGGGCAACCACTCGGGTTCAGTCGCCGGGCTGTCCCACCCCGCCGCGCATTTTATTTTTTTATAAAAGACCTCGATATAATGTGCATGTTTCCACACCAAAATAAGATTTGAAATTTAAATTTAATATGTCCATCCTTTGCTCTTATGTTGTATTTTGATGATTGTTTTAGTTTATTAACTGATTGCAAAGTGTTTAACATGAAAGATTTCGCAAACGGATATTGGTTTTATTTTTGGAGTCCACTGAAGTTTATTCTTTGAAACTGTTTTCATGTTGAATCAATGCAATGGGACATTTTCAATCTTTACTCAATAATCTGTTTTTGGAAGATAGTTTCAATTTGATGGTAAAATACTTGTGCACTGGTGCAAACAATAGGGCCATTATAGTTGTAAAAACATCAGCATTTACATGTTCTTGACTTTATTATTTTCACCAGTATCCTGACATGTTTTGGATTTTGAAATCTTCCATCACAATCTTCGCCATCAATTCCTCTCCTAAATAAGTTCACCAATCTCTGCGATTGAGGACCAGGAAGCTCAATGATAAATTGCAGTTTTGTTTTCTGTGCATGTGAAGATTATTTTTCAGCGATAAACATGTGGCAACCCTCATTGACTGATTGGACTCTGGAGACCACATCAGGAAGCAGATTCTTCACCTTATTTTGTCCAAAGTTGGTGAAAAATTCTCACTTATTTCCTTTGATGGTGAAGTGGAGATGGAAGTAACAATGGATGTCCATCACTTTGACGGGCGAGGTTGGGGCCCGTCAATTTTTTCCTTTGGTGGGCATGGTTGTGGATGTCTTTGTTTTATATCTTGTTTTTTCATTCATTCAGAGATATCCTTGTTGTCTTTCGATTGTCAGAGGAAGGACCTTTTTAGGTGTTGTATTGTTTTTATATGGTTCAATCACGACTACATTTTATGAGAAACTGTCTTGCATCTTACATGAGATATATGTCCTTTCTCGTGGAGAGTAAGTGTGGTCCAACCCTCACCCAAGTGGGCGACCTCACCTCGCTGCACCTTATAAAGGTGGGGCAAGGAATCAAGCCCTGTCGGCGGGGGGCCTCACCCCTCCCCGCCTTACATAGGTGGGGCGAGTATGCTGGAGGCCTGACCCCGCTCTGCCTTGTATATACTTGAGCTCAATTCTGTGTTTAAAAAATGTATATATGTATCTATATTATAATAGGCTACGGTGATTCTGTTGGACGTCTGTCCGGGGGTGTGGCTTCATCCGTTTGCAGAGTAGCTCCACCCATAGCTCCACCCATTCTTGGAGAGGCTTCATGTAAACAAATATCCACCATTTTATTAACTCGAATGGCTTTGAGGCCTGTTTAGTTAGGCCCGTGCTGTCTTTCTCTCTCACACAGGTTTATTTCAATTCTAATTCGATATATCATTTCATTTTTAACAGTCGCTAACATTGTGTTAGACTCGGTTGAAAAAAAACGGGAAGAGAATCCCAAGAAAGTTTCCGTTTTTAGAACGAAATGATTTCTCAAAGGCCTCTAAACTAAACGCCCATTTTATCGAATTCACCATCTGATTTAATTTTTATCGATGGTTTTCGACTCGGTGTCAGAAATAATTGAGAACATTCACAGACGCACGGGAAATTGCCGAGATATATTTATAACAAGTACAAAAAGTTTTAATTAAAACAAAAGCCGCGTCGATGTTACACAATGCCTCGATGCAGCTGTGCCTATAACGTCGATGTTATAGGCACAGGACATTCCTATTGATTCGATTATTTGATGTTATTTTTGTGCAAAGTGAAAATATATCTCGGCAATTTCCTGTGTGTGGCGACGAATTTTTAATATATCTCGGCATTTTCCCGTCTGTTATTTCAGGCGGTGTATGACTGACCATGCCGCGATTTAAAAAAAATATATCTCGGCAATTTCCCGTGTGTGGCGACATGTGAACGAAGCTATGCTCCTCTCTCCACATTATTGTGACGACGTATAAATTAAATATTTCATCGTGACGATTGTCATCAAATGGACGAATTTTTAATATATCTCGGCATTTTCCCATCTGTTATTTCAGGCGGTGTATGACTGACCATGCCGCGATTTAAAAAAAATATATCTCGGCAATTTCCCGTATGTGGCGACACGTGAACGAAGCTATGCTCCTCTCTCCACATTATTGTGACGACGTATAAATTAAATATTTCATCGTGACGATTGTCATCAAATGGACGAATTTTTAATATATCTCGGCATTTTCCCGTCTGTTATTTCGGGTGGTGTATGACTGACCATGCCGCGATTTAAACAAAATATATATATCTCGGCATTTTCCCATCTGTTATTTCGGGCGGTGTATGACTGACCATGCCGCGATTTAAAAAAAAAAATCTCAATGGACTTGAAGTTACAGGCCTTTGAGAATTCATTTCGTGCTATAAAGGGCAACTTTCATCGGATTTTCTTCCCGTTTTTTTTCAACCGAGTCTAAAACGATGTTAGTGACTGTGAAAAATGAAATGATATATCGAATTTGATTTGAAAGAAAACTGTGTGAGAGAGGAAGACACCACAGGCCTACAAAACAGGCCTCAAAGCTATGCGAGTTAATAAAATGGTGGATATTTGTTTATATGAAGCCGCTCCCACAATGGGTGGAGCTATGGTTCCCAGAATGGGTGGAGCTTTGAGGTTTTGTCTTCTCTGCAAGAACAAGAACAAGAAGAAGAAGAAGAACAACAACAACAGCAGAGGGCACTCTATGACCAGCGTCTGCGACGCGGCTAAAAAAATCGCGCCATGATGATACACAAAAATACACCGCCTAAAATAACAGTTGGGGAAAATGTCGAAATATATTAAAAATTTGCTTTTTCTTTTCGTTAAGATATATTACTTTTACGTTTTATGAGAGTCGGCACAAAAACGACATATATATCTTCGTTCTTTCTTATTTCATTCAACATTATTATCCGCAAGTAAAATATGTTTCACGAAATTACCGAGAGATATGCCTTCGTTTTTTTTAATTAGTTATGTGCGCATACACTTTAAATAGGTTTGGCAATAGGGGTTGGCGAGGAGTGTGAGGGGTTGTAGAGGGGTGTGAGGAGGTATTGGAGAGGAGTGTGAGGAGGCATTGGAGAGGAGTGCAAGGAGGAATTGGAGAGGAGTGTGAGGAGGTATTGGAGAGGAGTGCGAGAAGGTATTGGAGAGGAGTGCGAGGAGGTATTGGAGAGGAGTGTGAGGAGGTATTGGAGAGGAATGCGAGGAGTTATTGGAGAGGAGGGCGAGGAGGTATTGGAGAGGAGTGCGAGAAGGTATTGGAGAGGAGTGCGAGGAGGTATTGGAGAGGAGTGTGAGGAGGTATTGGAGAGGAGTGCGAGAAGGTATTGGAGAGGAGTGCGAGGAGGTATTGGAGAGGAGTGTGAGGAGGTATTGGAGAGGAGTGTGAGGAGGTATTGGAGAGGAGTGTGAGGAGGTATTGGAGAGGAGTGTGAGGGGTTGGAGAGGAGTGTGAGGGGTTGGTGAGGAGTGTGAGGGGTTGTAGAGGAGTGTGATGGGTTGCAGAGGAGTGTGAGGGATTGGAGAGGAGTGTGAGGGATTGGAGAGGAGTGTGAGGGATTGGAGAGGAGTGTGCGGGATTGGAGAGGAGTGTGCGGGATTGGAGAAGAGTGTGCGGGATTGGAGAGGAGTGTGCGGGATTGGAGAGGAGTGTGCGGGATTGGAGAGGAGTGTGCGGGATTGGAGAGGAGTGTGCGGGATTGGAGAGGAGTGTGCGGGATTGGAGAGGAGTGTGCGGGATTGGAGAAGAGTGTGCGGGATTGGAGAAGAGTGTGCGGGATTGGAGAGGAGTGTGCGGGATTGGAGAGGAGTGTTCGGGATTGGAGAGGAGTGTGAGGGATTTGAGAGGCGTGCGAGGGATTGGAGAGGAGTGTGAGGGATTGGAGAGGAGTGTGAGGGATTGGAGAGGAGTGTGAGGGATTGGATAGGAGTGTGAGGGATTGGAGAGGAGTGTGAGGGATTGGAGAGGAGTGTGAGGGATTGGAGAGGAGTGCGAGGAGGTATTGGAGAGGAGTGTGAGGAGGTATTGGAGAGGAGTGTGAGGAGGAGTGGTATTGGAGAGGCGTGAGGGTAGAGAGCAGTGAGGGGGTCACATATTATGTGAAATAAATAAGTTGTGTTCATTACACCATTTTAACCATTTTGTAAAATTTAATGTGCAGCATCTAAATCAAGATGTCCAAATGTCACACACCATACCCATGGGATTCCCACGGGTGACCCCACGAGTATATAATTATATACTCGATCTCGATTCTGTGTACAAAAAAAATAAATACCTGATGATGTGACTGTGTGTATGAATGATGCATTCTAATGTGAATGTGCGTACTAATGATGCATTATGATGTGACTGTGTGTGTTAATGATGTATTATAATGTGAATGTGCGTACTAATGATGCATTATGATGTGACTGTGTGTGTTAATGATGTATTATAATGTGAATGTGCGTACTAATGATGCATTATGATGTGACTGTGTGTATTAATGATGTATTATAATGTGAATATGTGTACTAATGATGCATGATAATGTGAACATGTGTACTAATGATGCATTATGATGTGAATATGTGTACTAATGATGCATTATGATGTGACTGTGTGTATTAATGATGCATTATCATGTGAATATGTGTACTAATGATGCATTATGATGTGAATATGTGTGCTAATGATGCATTATAATGTGAATATGTGTATTAATGGTGTATTATAATGTGAATATGTGCACTAATGATGTATCATTATGTGAATTTGTGCATTAATGATGCATTATGATGTGAATATGTGTACTAATGATGCATTATGATGTGAATATGTGTACTAATGATGCATTATAATGTGAATATGTGTACTAATGACGCATTATGATGTGAATATGTGTACTAACGACGCATTATGATGTGAATATGTGGACTAATGATGATTATAATGTGAATATGTGTACTAATGATGCATTATGACGTGAATATGTGCACTAATGATGCATAATAATGTGACTATGTGTACTAATGATGTATTATGACATGAATATGTGCACTAATGATGCATTATAATGTGAATATGTTTACTAATGATGCATTATGACATGAATATGTGTACTAATGATGCATTATAATGTGAATATGTGTACTAATGACGCATTATAATGTGAATATGTTTACTAATGATGCATTATGGCATGAATATGTGTACTAATGATGTATTATAATGTGAATATGTGTATTAATGGTGTATTATAATGTGGATATGTGTACGAATGATGTATCATTATGTGAATATGTGTACTAATGACGCATTATGATGTGAATATGTGCACTAATGATGCATTATAATGTGAATATGTGTTATATTGATGCATTATGATGTGAATATGTGTACTCATGAGGCATTATAATGTGAATATGTGTACTAATGACGCATTATGATGTGAATATGTGTACTAATGATGCATTATGATGTGAATATGTGTACTAATGATGCATTATAATGTGAATATGTGTACTAATGACGCATTATGATGTGACTGTGTGTATTAATGATGTATTATAATGTGAATATGTGTATTAATGGTGTATTATGATGTGACGATGTGTATTAATGATGTTTTATTATGTGGATATGTGTGCTAATGATGCATTATGATGTGACTGTGTGTATTAATGATGTATTATAATGGGAATATGTGTACTAATGATGTATCATGATGTGAATATGTGTACCAATGATGCATTATGATGTGAATATGTGTACTAATGATGCATTATAATGTGAATATGTGTTCTAATGATGCATTATGATGTGAATATGTTTACTAATGATGCATTATGATGTGAATATGTGCACTAATGATGCATTATAATGTGAATATGTGTACTAATGACGCATTATGATGTGAATATGTGCAATAATGATGCATTATAATGTGAATATGTGTACTAATGATGCATTATGACGTGAATATGTGCACTAATGATGCATTATAATGTGAATATTTGTACTAATGACGCATTATGATGTGAATATGTGTACTAATGATGCATTATGATGTGAATATGTGTCCTAATGATGCATTATGATGTGACTGTGTGTATTAATTGATGTATTATCATGTGAGTATGTGTACTAATGATGTTTTATCATGTGAATATGTGTACTAATGATGCATTATGATGTGAATATGTGTACTAATGATGCATTATAATGTGAATATGTGTACTAATGATGTATTATAATGTGAATATGTGTATTAATGATGTATTATAATGTGAATATGTTTATTAATAAGGTATTATAATGTGAATATGTTTATTAATGATGTATTATAATGTGAATATGTGTATTAATGATGTATTAAAATGTGAATATGTGCACTAATGATGTATTATAATGTGAATATGTTTATTAATGATGTATTATAATGTGAATATGTGTATTAATGATGTATTAAAATGTGAATATGTGCATTCATGATGTATTATAATGTGAATATGTGTTCCAATGATGCATTATGATGTGAATATGTTTACTAATGATGCATTATGATGTGAATATGTGCACTAATGATGCATTATAATGTGAATATGTGTACTAATGACGCATTGTGATGTGAATATGTGTAATAATGATGCAATATAATGTGAATATGTGTACTAATGATGCATTATGATGTGAAAATGTGTACTAATGATGCATTATAATGTGAATATGTGTCCTAATGATGCATTATGATGTGACTGTGTGTATTAATTGATGTATTATCATGTGAATATGTGTACTAATGATGTTTTATCATGTGGATATGTGTACTAATGATGCATTATGATGTGAATGTGTGTACTAACGATGCATTATGATGTGACTGTGTGCACTAATGATGCATTATGATGTGAATATGTGTCCTAATGATGCATTATAATGTGAATATGTGTACTAATGATGTATTATAATGTGAATATGTGTATTCATGATGTATTATGATGTGACTGTGTGCATTAATGATGCATTATAATGTGAATATGTGTACTAATGATGCATTATAATGTGAATATGTGTATTAATGATGTATTAAAATGTGCATATGTGCATTCATGATGTATTATAATGTGAATATGTTTATTAATGATGTATTACAATGTGAATATGAATAACCCAGAGGACCTCGGAGGAGGAGCTACGAATCCGAGAGGATACCCAGAGGACCTCGGAGGAGGAGCTATGAATCTGAGAGGACACCCAGAGGACCTCTGAGGAGGAGCTACGAATCCGAGAGGATACCCAGAGGACCTCAGAGGAGGAGCTACGAATCCGAGGGGATACCCAGAGGACCTCGGAGGAGGAGCTACAAATCCGAGAGGATAACCATAGGACCCCGCAGGAGGAGCTACGAATCCGAGAGGATAACCAGAGGACTTCGAAGGAGGAGCTACGAATCCGAGAGGATACCCAGAGGACCTCGGAGGAAGAGCTACGAATCCGAGAGGATACCCAGAGGACCTCGGAGGAGGAGCTACAAATCCGAGAGGATACCCAGAGGACCTCGGAGGAGGAGCTGCGAATCCGAGAGGATACCCAGAGGACCACGGAGGAGGAGCTACAAATCCGAGAGGATACACAGAGGACCTCGGAGGAGGAGCTACGAATCCGAGAGGATACCCAGAGGACCTCAGAGGAGGAGCTACGAATCCGAGAGGATACCCAGAGGACCTAGGAGGAGGAGATACGAATCAGAGAGGATACCCAGAGGACCTCGGAGGAGGAGCTTCGAATCCGAGAAGATACCCAGAGGACCTCGGAGGAGGAGATACGAATCCGAGAGGATACCTAGAGGACCTCGGAGGAGGAACTATGAATCCGAGAGGATACCCAGAGGACCTCGGAGGAGGAGCTACGAATCCGAGAGGAAACCCAGAGGACCTCGGAGGAGGAACTACGAATCCGAGAGGATACCCAGATGACCTCGGAGGAGGAGCTACGAATCCGTGAGGAAACCCAGAGGACCTCGGAGGAGGAACTACGAATCCGAGAGGATACCCAGATGACCTCGGAGGAAGAGCTACTCCGCCGAGAGGCGAGGACTCGGGCTCTGTCAGCGGGCTGCCTCACCCATTCCCGGCTTATATAGGTGGGACGAGTATGCCGTAGGCCTTACCCCGTCCTGCCTCATATGTATACCTGAGCTCGATTCTGTCTGCAAAAACTGATAAAGGTGGAGGAGTTTGCGGGCTCTGCCGGCGTGCGACCTAACCCCACCCCGCCTTATATAGGTGGGGCGAGGACTCGAGCTCTGTCAGCGGCTGGCCTCACCCATCCCTGCCTTATAGAGGTGGGGCGAGTATGCGGGAGGCTTTAACCCGCCCTGCCTTAAATAGGTGGGGCAACCACTCGCGTTCAGTCGCCGGGCGGTCCCACCCCACCCCGCATTTTATTTTTTATGAAAGTCCTCGATATAATAAATGTGTTTCCACACCAAAATAAGATTTGAAATTTTAATTTAATATGTACATCCTTTGCTCTTATGTTGTATTTTGATGATTGTATTCATTTATTAACTGATTGCAAAGTGTTTAACATGAAACCTTTCGCAAATGGATATTGGTTTTATTTTTGGAGTCCACTGAAGTTGATTCTTTGAAACTGTTTTCATGTTGAATCAATGCTATGAGACATTTTCAATCTTTACTCAATAATCTGTTTTTGAAAGATAGTTTCAATTTGATGGTAAAATACTTGTGCATTGGTGCAAACAATAGGGCCATTATAGTTGTAAAAACATCAGCATTTACATGTTCTTGACTTTATTACTTTCACCAGTATCTTGACATGTTTTGGATTTTGAAATCTTCCATCACAATCTTAGCCATCAATTCCTCTCCTAAAGAAGTTCACCAATCTCTGTGATTGAGGACCAGGAAGCTCAATGATAAATTGCAGTTTTGTTTTCTGTGCATGTGAAGATTATTTTTCAGCGATAAACATGTGGCAATCCTCACTGACTGCTTGGACTCTGGAGACCACATCAGGAAGCAGATTCTTCACCTTATTTGGTCCAAGGGTGGTGAAAAATTCTTACTTATTTCCTTTGATGGTGAAGTGGAGATGGAAGTAACAATGGATGTTCATCACTTTGACGGGCGAGGTTGGGGCCCGTCAATTTTTAGCTACGTCGCAGACGCTGCTCATAGAGTGCCCTCTGCTGTTGTTGTTCTTCTCCTTCCTCTTCTTGTTCTTCTTCTTCTTGTTGTTCTTGCAGAGAAGACAAAACCTCGAAGCTCCACCCATTCTGGGAACCATAGCTCCACCCATTTTGGGAGAGGCTTCATAAAAACAAATATCCACCATTTTATTAACTCGCATAGCTTTGAGGCCTGTTTTGTAGGCCCGTGGTGACTTCCTCTCTCACACAGTTTTATTTCAAATCAAATTCGAAATATCATTTCTTTTTTCACAGTCGCGAACAGTTTTAGACTCGGTTGAAAAAAAACGGGAAGAAAATCCGATGAAAGTTGCCCTTTATAGAACAAAATGAATGCTCAAAGGCCTGTAACTTCAAGTCCATTGAGATATATATTTTTTAGATCGCGGCATGGTCAGTCATACACCGCCCGAAATAAGAGACGGGAAAATGCCGAGATATATAAAAAATTCGTCCATTTGATGACAATCGTCACGATGAAATATTTAATTTATACGTCATCACAATAATGTGGAGAGAGGAGCATAGCTTCGTTCACGTGTCGCCACACACGGGAAATTGCCGAGATATATTTTTTTTAAATCGCGGCATGGTCATTCATACACCACCTGAAATAACAGACGGGAAAATGCCGAGATATATTAAAAATTCGTCGCCACACATGGGAAATTGCCGAGATATATTTTCACTTTGCACAAAAATAACATCAAGTAATCGAATCAATAGGAATGTCCTGTGCCTATAACGTCGACGTTATAGGCACAGCTGCATCTAGGCATTGTGTAACATCGACGCGGCTTTTGTTTTAATTAAAACTTTTTGTATTGTTTCCTTTGGTGGGCATTGTTGTGGATGTCTTAGTTTTATATCTTGTTTTTTCATTCATACAGAGATATCCTTGTTGTCTTTCGATTGTCAGAGGAAGGACCTTTTTAGGTGTTGTATTGTTTTTTATATGGTTCAATCACGACTACATTTTATGAGCAACTGTCTTGCAACTTACATGAGATATATGTCCTTTCTCGTGGAGAGTAAGTGTGGTCCAAACCTCACCCAAGTGGGCGACCTCACCTCGCTGCGCCTTATAAAGCTGGGGCGAGGTATCAAGCCCTGTCGGCGGGGGGCTTCACCCCTCCCCACCTTACATAGGTGGGGCGAGTATGCGGGAGGCCTGACCCCGCCCTGCCTTGCATATACTTGAGCTCAATTCTGTGTTAAAAAAGGTATATATATATATATATATATATATATATATATATATATATATATATATATATATATATATATATATATATATATATATTGTTGTGGATATGAGAATGTTTTTTTTTTTTTGTTGTGTAATGAATTGTTGTAAAATGTCACCCTCCTTCCTGCATTTGTTGTTGTATAAAGGTCAAAGGGCGTTCCCGTAGTTAATTCCATAAAACATACACGAAGGACACCATATATCCCGGTTCGGTAGTTATATCCTTATTATGTGTATTAGTGTAAGGCTGTGTCTTCCATTAATTTAAATACTCCATTGCACCAAGTGAAATAAGAGTAGATTCCCTTCACCTTCCCCTTCCAACAATTGCCAACTGTTCCCTCCGCGACTCCATTCGCCACGAGGTCGGCTCGGAGAAGAAGGGGGAGGAGCCGCCGAATCCTGGGCGTGCCCGCCCATCGTCATCAAGGGCGGAGTCAGAGGGCCGTGCCGACCAATCAGGGCCGAGGCGAGCTCACCGATGGGCGTGTTCTAGAGGCCGGCGGCTTGATTGCCCGGGGGGGTTATAAAGAGCACGCGCGGAAGCCGTTAAGAAGAAGTGCGCACGAGGGCGAAGCAAGAGAGGAACGTCCTGAGAGAGATACGTCCTAAGATATACGTCCAAAGAGATACATGCAGAGATACGTGCGACGATCAAGTGCAAGCGAGTCAGAGCGGCGAAGTGCGAAGTGCCAAGTAGGGAAAGTGCCGAGTGCACAGAGCCAAGTGCAAGAGAGTTCAAAGGAGCAGCTTTGGAGAGCGAACGGTGCACCGGAGGGGCTTCGCCGTGTAGATTGGAACCGCGGCTGTTTTGGCGATCCCAGCTCGGGTATTGACGGCAGCTATCCGCTTCCGGCCCGACCGATCCCCGCTGAACCTTCCTCCCCCGCCAAGCCATTCCTCCTTCCGATCCTTCCTGCCTGCAAATTCCCAATTCGTGTGAGTCCGTCTTTCGTTTGTTCTGTCCAGGGTTCAAAGTAAGACTGCCATAGATAAGCTAAGTTTCACTTTGTCCGCTTCTTCTTCTTCTGTTTTTATTTTATTATCCTTCCTTCTCCTTGGTTTCTTTGATTGTGTAAATAGTAGGAATAAATTTAGTAGCATTTCCAACCTTTTTTCTTTGGTGTTCTTCTTCTTCACAACCTTCGCTTTAGTCTTTTCCCCATTGAATATCTGTGGCGCGATTCGGCCAACGTTCAGGAATCGGGTTAGTCGGGGTAACTGTTCGGGCGCGGCGGCCATCCGCTCGGCAAACAACATCCTCGCCGCGGTCCCGTAACAATATACTCGATCTCGATTCTGTGTACAAAAAAAATAAATACATGATGATGTGACTGTGTGTATGAATGATGCATTATAATGTGAATGTGTGTACTAATTATTATGCATTATGATGTGACTGTGTGTATTAATGATGTATTTTAATGTGAATATGTGTACGAATGATGCATTATGATGTCAATATGTGGACTAATGATGCATTATAATGTGAATATGTGTATTAATGGTGTATTATAATGTGAATATGTGCACTAATGATGTATCATTATGTGAATTTGTGCATTAATGATGCATTATAATGTGAATATGTGTACTAATGATGCATTATGATGTGACTGTGTGTATTAATGGTGTATTATAATATGAATATGCACACTAATGATGCATTATAATGTGAATATGTGCACTAATGATGTATCATTATGTGAATTTGTGCATTAATGATGCATTATAATGTGAATATGTGTACTAATGATGCATTATGATGTGACTGTGTGTATTAATGGTGTATTATAATATGAATATGCATACTAATGATGCATTATGATGTGACTGTGTGTATTAATGGTGTATTATAATGTGAATATGTGTACTAATGATGTATCATTATGTGAATATGTGTACTAATGATGCATTATGATGTGAATATGTGTACTAATGATGTATCATTATGTGAATATGTGTACTAATGATGCATTATGATGTGACGATGTGTATTAATGATGTTTTATCATGTGGATATGTGTACTAATGATGTATCATTATGTGAATATGTGTACTAATGATGCATTATGATGTGAATATGTGTACTAATGATGCATTATAATGTGAATATGTGTACTAATGATGCATTATGATGTGACTGTGTGTTTTATTGATGTATTATCATGTGAATATGTGTACTAATGATGCATTATGATGTGACGATGTGTATTAATGATGTTTTA
Organism: Myxine glutinosa; assembly: GCF_964187855.1. NCBI lineage: Eukaryota > Metazoa > Chordata > Myxini > Myxiniformes > Myxinidae > Myxine > Myxine glutinosa. The sequence continues at coordinate 158,871,796 of NC_136264.1, read as the reverse complement.
TCATGTGGATATGTGTACTAATGATGCATTATGATGTGACTGTGTGTATTAATGATGTATTATAATGTGAATATGTGTACTAATGATGTATCATGATGTGAATATGTGTACTAATGATGCATTATGATGTGAATATGTGTACTAATGATGCATTATAATGTGAATATGTGTTCTAATGATGCATTATGATGTGAATATGTGTACATATGATGCATTATGATGTGAATATGTGCACTAATGATGCATTATAATGTGAATATGTGTACTATTGACACATTATCATGTGAATATGGGTAATAATGATGCATTATAATGTGAATATGTGTACTAATGATGCATTATGACGTGAATATGTGCACTAATGATGCATTATAATGTGAATATGTGTACTAATGACGCATTATGATGTGAATATGTGTACTAATGATGCATTATGATGTGAATATGTGTACTAATGATGCAATATAATGTGAATATGTGTACTAATGACGCATTATGATGTGAATATGTGTACTAATGATGCATTATAATGTGAATATGTGTCCTAATGATGCATTATGATGTGACTGTGTGTATTAATTGATGTATTATCATGTGAATATGTGTACTAATGATGTTTTATCACGTGGATATGTGTACTAATGATGCATTATGATGTGAATATGTGTACTAATGACGCATTATGATGTGAATATGTGTACTAATGATGCATTATGATGTGACTGTGTGCACTAATGATGCATTATGATGTGAATATGTGTACTAATGACGCATTATGATGTGAATATGTGTACTAATGATGCATTATGATGTGACTGTGTGCACTAATGATGCATTATAATGTGAATATGTGTACTAATGATGCATTATAATGTGAATATGTGTACTAATGATGTAATATAATGTGAATATGTGTATTAATGATGTATTATAATGTGAATATGTTTATTAATAATGTATTATAATGTGAATATGTTTATTAATGATGTATTATAATGTGAATATGTGTATTAATGATGTATTAAAATGTGAATATGTGCACTTATGATGTATTATAATGTGAATATGTTTATTAATGATGTATTATAATGTGAATATGTGTATTAATGATGTATTAAAATGTGAATATGTGCACTAATGATGTATTATAATGTGAATATGTTTATCAATGATGTATTACAATGTGAATATGAATAACCCAGAGGACCACGGAGGAGGAGCTACGAATCCGAGAGGATACCCAGAGGACCTCGGAGGAGGAGCTATGAATCCGAGAGGACACCCAGAGGACCTCGGAGGAGGAGCTACAAATCCGAGAGGATACCCAGAGGACCTCGGAGGAGGAGCTACAAATCCAAGAGGATAACCATAGGACCCCGGAGGAGGAGCTACGAATCCGAGAGGATAACCAGAGGACTTCGAAGGAGGAGCTACGAATCCGAGAGGATACCCAGAGGACCTTGGAGGAGGAGCTACGAATCCGAGAGGATACCCAGAGGACCTCGGAGGAGGAACTACGAATCCGAGAGGATACCCAGAGGACCTCGGAGGAGGAGCTACAAATCCGAGAGGATACCCAGAGGACCTCGGAGGAGGAGCTATGAATCCGAGAGGATACCCAGAGGACCTCAGAGGAGGAGCTACGAATCCGAGAGGATACCCAGAGGACCTCGGAGGAGGAGCTACGAATCAGAGAGGATACCCAGAGGACCTCGGAGGAGGAGCTACGAATCCGAGAAGATACCCAGAGGATCTCGGAGGAGGAGCTATGAATCCAAGAGGATACCCAGAGGACCTCGGAGGAGGAGCTATGAATCGGAGAGGATACCCAGAGGACCTCGGAGGAGGAGCTACGAATCCGAGAGGCTACACAGAGGACCTCGGAGGAGGAGCTACGAATCCGAGAGGCTACACAGAGGACCTCGGAGGAGGAGCTACACCGCCGAGAGGATACCCAGAGGACCTCGGATGAGAGCTACGAATCCGAGAGGATACCCAGAGGACCTCGGATGAGGAGCTATGAATCCGAGAGGATACCCAGAGGACCTCGGAGGAGGAGCTATGCCGACGAGAGGATACCCAGAGGACCTTGGAGGAGGAGCTACGCCATTGAGAGGATACCCATAGGACCTCGGAGGAGGAGCTACGACTCCGGGAGGATACCCAGAGGACCTCAGAGGAGGAGTTACGTATCCGAGAGGATACCCAGATGACCTCGGAGGAGGAGGTATACCGCCGAGAGCATACCCAGAGGACCTTGGAGATGGAGCTACGAATCCGAGAGCATATCCAGAGGACCTTGGAGGCGGAGCTACGAATACGAGAGGCGAGGACTCGGGCTCTGTCAGCGGGCTGCCTCAACCATTCCCGTCTTATATAGGTGGGACGAGTATGCCGTAGGCCTTACCCCACCCTGCCTGATATATATATACTTGAACTCGATTCTGTCTACAAAAACAAACAAACAAAAAAAAACCTCATCCCTCCCCACCTTATATAGGCGGAGGAGTTTGCGGGCTTTGTCGGCGTGCGACCTAACCCCACCCCGCCTTATATAGGTGGGGCAAGGACTCGAGATCTGTCAGCGGGCGGCCTCACCCATCCCCGCCTTCTAGAGGTGGGGCGAATATGCAGGTCGCAGGAGGCTTTAACCCGCCCTGCCTTATTTAGGTGGGGCAACCACTCGGGGTCAGTCGCCGGGCTGTCCCACCAAGCCGCGCATTTTATTTTTTATAAAAGACCTCGATATAATGTGCATGTTTCCACACCAAAATAAGATTTGAAATTTAAATTTAATATGTCCATCCTTTGCTCTTATGTTGTATTTTGATGATTGTTTTAGTTTATTAACTGATTGCAAAGTGTTTAACATGAAAGATTTCGCAAACGGATATTGGTTTTATTTTTGGAGTCCACTGAAGTTTATTCTTTGAAACTGTTTTCATGTTGAACCAATGCTATGAGACATTTTCAATCTTTACTCAATAATCTGTTTTTGGAAGATAGTTTCAATTTGATGGTAAAATACTTGTGCACTGGTGCAAACAATAGGGCCATTATAGTTGTAAAAACATCAGCATTTACATGTTCTTGACTTTATTATTTTCACCAGTATCCTGACATGTTTTGGATTTTGAAATCTTCCATCACAATCTTCGCCATCAATTCCTCTCCTAAATAAGTTCACCAATCTCTGTGATTGAGGACCAGGAAGCTCAATGATAAATTGCAGTTTTGTTTTCTGTGCATGTGAAGATTATTTTTCAGCGATAAACATGTGGCAACCCTCATTGACTGATTGGACTCTGGAGACCACATCAGGAAGCAGATTCTTCACCTTATTTTGTCCAAAGTTGGTGAAAAATTCTCACTTATTTCCTTTGATGGTGAAGTGGAGATGGAAGTAATAATGGATGTCCATCACTTTGACGGGCGAGGTTGGGGCCCGTCAATTTTTTCCTTTGGTGGGCATGGTTGTGGATGTCTAAGTTTTATATCTTGTTTTTTCATTCATTCAGAGATATCCTTGTTGTCTTTCGATTGTCAGAGGAAGGACCTTTTTAGGTGTTGTATTGTTTTTATATGGTTCAATCACGACTACATTTTATGAGAAACTGTCTTGCAACTTACATGAGATATATGTCCTTTCTCGTGGAGAGTAAGTGTGGTCCAACCCTCACCCAAGTGGGCGACCTCACCTCGCTGCACCTTATAAAGGTGGGGCAAGGAATCAAGCCCTGTCGGCGGGGGGCCTCACCCCTCCCCGCCTTACATAGGTGGGGCGAGTATGCTGGAGGGCTGACCTCGCTCTGCCTTGTATATACTTGAGCTCAATTCTGTGTTTAAAAAATGTATATATGTATCTATATTATAATAGGCTACGGTGATTCTGTTGGACGTCTGTCCGGGGGTGTGGCTTCATCCGTTTGCAGAGTAGCTCCACCCGTAGCTCCACCCATTCTTGGAGAGGCTTCATGTAAACAAATATCCACCATTTTATTAACTCGAATGGCTTTGAGGCCTGTTTAGTTAGGCCCGTGCTGTCTTTCTCTCTCACACAGGTTTATTTCAATTCTAATTCGATATATCATTTCATTTTTAACAGTCGCTAACATTGTGTTAGACTCGGTTGAAAAAAAACGGGAAGAGAATCCCAAGAAAGTTTCCGTTTATAGAACGAAATGATTTCTCAAAGGCCTGTAAACTAAACGCCCATTTTATCGAATTCACCATCTGATTTAATTTTTATCGATGGTTTTCGACTCGGTGTCAGAAATAATTGAGAACATTCACAGACGCATGGGAAATTGCCGAGATATATTTATAACAAGTACAAAAAGTTTTAATTAAAACAAAAGCCGCGTCGATGTTACACAATGCCTCGATGCAGCTGTGCCTATAACGTCGATGTTATAGGCACAGGACATTCCTATTGATTCGATTACTTGATGTTATTTTTGTGCAAAGTGAAAATATATCTCGGCAATTTCCTGTGTGTGGCGACGAATTTTTAATATATCTCGGCATTTTCCCATCTGTTATTTCAGGCGGTGTATGACTGACCATGCCGCGATTTAAAAAAAATATATCTCGGCAATTTCCCGTGTGTGGCGACATGTGAACGAAGCTATGCTCCTCTCTCCACATTATTGTGACGACGTATAAATTAAATATTTCATCGTGACGATTGTCATCAAATGGACGAATTTTTAATATATCTCGGCATTTTCCCATCTGTTATTTCAGGCGGTGTATGACTGACCATGCCGCGATTTAAAAAAAATATATCTCGGCAATTTCCCGTATGTGGCGACACGTGAACGAAGCTATGCTCCTCTCTCCACATTATTGTGACGACGTATAAATTAAATATTTAATCGTGATGATTGTCATCAAATGGACGAATTTTTAATATATCTCGGCATTTTCCCGTCTGTTATTTCGGGCGGTGTATGACTGACCATGCCGCGATTTAAACAAAATATATATATCTCGGCATTTTTCCACCTGTTATTTCGGGCGGTGTATGACTGACCATGCCGCGATTTAAAAAAAAAAAATCTCAATGGACTTGAAGTTACAGGCCTTTGAGAATTCATTTCGTGCTATAAAGGGCAACTTTCATCGGATTTTCTTCCCGTTTTTTTTCAACCGAGTCTAAAACTATGTTAGCGACTGTGAAAAATGAAATGATATATCGAATTTGATTTGAAAGAAAACTGTGTGAGAGAGGAAGACACCACAGGCCTACAAAACAGGCCTCAAAGCTATGCGAGTTAATAAAATGGTGGATATTTGTTTATATGAAGACGCTCCCACAATGGGTGGCGCTATGGTTCCCAGTGTAGAATAATAATTTTAACTACTGTTCTACTTCAGAAACTTCAGAAACTCGTTTTAGCAAAATCAATGTTTTATTCACTTTTCAGAATTTGTTGTATACTTGAGAATTTGTTGTATACTAAGCCGAGATCTTTAATGAGTCTTTGTTCGACTTTGTTGAAGCTGTTTGGTAGGTCTTGGTTGAAGCTCGGTCTGTAGGTCTTTTGAAGCTCGTTCAGTTGTTGACAATCTCCAGTTGGTTGATCAGTTCAACTGGTCTTCAGTTTCACTCCTCTTCAGTTCACTCTCCCAGTCCACTCTCCTTCTCCAATGCAACTTTCTCTTGGTTTTAAAGGCCCAGACTGCTTCATCCAAAAGCCTTTATTTGGCTCTTTTGGCCACCCCTCTATTTTGGGAGACTGAGAGCACCACTTTATTTCTGTTCAAGAGGTCAAATACTCTGACCTGCTGAAAAAGAATTTGCAGCGTGTGCGCAGTGCCCTGAACAAAGGCTATTAATGATCGACAGGTGGCGGTCCAAGAGCGTTACACATTCTTGTCTGAAATTAACTCTCCTGACCACATGTTAATTCTAGTTCTATGCTCTTTTGCTCATTCGTAAAGTAAAACATAATTCCACTTTAAACAAGATTACATTGATATATATTCTAGCAATATTGTCAATATGAATATTTAATCCCCAACAATCCCCAGTTTTTCTTTTATGTTTATATTAACCATTAATCTAAACATTACCACATTAAATATTCATACCACTAATCTGGTAATTCAATTTCCTAAGGCATACACCGTCATTCTGGAAGAATTTTGATCACAATGCATTTCCTTGTTCATTGACTCTTTCTATGTTGATAATTCAATTCAACTCATTTGCATAAAGATCACAAAACATTTCACCTTTACCAAAACGCAATAATTTCAGTTCATCAAAATAATAAAGCATCTGCAACATTTGGCAAAATATTTGCCTTTAATCAAATATTGACTTTCTTTGTTTGAAAAAGGGGCGGATCACTTGTGTTTGGAATTTCAGCATAAAACATTTTCTCCTGTTGTCTTCATCACCCCTTCACTATTTGCATAGGATTTTCTGCTGTTGTGATAGCTGGGCAGAGTCAAAGACTGACCCTGCTCTCCATGCAGCATCCTTGCCACTCTTGCTGTGAGCCATAGTAGATTTGAACAAGGCCTCCATCCAGTTGTAGTCGACTTGCCTCCTCACTAATCGTGAGCATGGAGCAAGTATTGATGTGATGTTGATTTGTCAACAAGATGTGGAGCAGGGATGCCGGATGCATCCGCAATGATGATGTTGGGACCATGGTACTCAGTTGCCCATGGTCCATACCAGGAGCACACAGCAGAATCGTGCACAGCTGTTGTGAAGGAAAAGGCAGTCGTTCGCTTGCAGCTCCATGCTGACTCCCCGGAAGTTGGTGATGTAATGACACACGTCACCGTATCCCGTAAACGTTGCAGGTAAAATATCGTCGTCCTGCAATTGCTGATGTGATGACTGTTCGAGGTATTTGAACACAAGTAAGTGATCGCCCTTTTCCATATGTTGCAGTGTGACCCAGACAAATGGTCACATAATTTTCCCTTGGTGAAGGTAAACATCCATCCTCCAAAGGAGCATTTCTTCATCATTCTTTGAGAAAGAGGGTGTATGCCAAGATTAACTTCATTTTCACAAATTTTCCTTTTTCAAACTTCTTCCCAGATGTCGTTATCACTCCATTTGGGATGTGGTCTTGTCTTTCCTTTACTTAGCCACATTTATATCTGCTCTCCACACAGATTGGATCAGATGGGGTACATTGTAACATGAAATCACTATATTTTATAACAACTTCACACGAATAATATTCAACCCAGACATGTGTTTTACACTACTAAAACTAAGAATAGCATCCACAATTGCTTTCAGGTTCATATAATTCAAAAAATTAAACTCATGCAGGTATTGTAACTCAACTCAAAGAAAATAAATGCATTAATAATGATTATATATGATTTAAATCACAAACAGGAATATCTAATTCCCAACAATTCTTGCAAACAAGCAAACTATGCCTAATATGTTATTAGCATAGTCCTCCCCGCTTTTTTTCTTTAACAGTGTTACTTGTGGTGATATGAGTTCATCGATCGTGTAAAACGGACATAGTGCACAACAAGTTGTTATGCCCTCATTTATGTCAATGACATTCAACATTATATACCAAACTAACAACTTCTTAAAATGTGACTAAAGAAAAATCCCTTAATATGTAACATAAATCTGATTATTTGCCTTATTCTGATGCCCCTATCTCCCGGGGTCCATATTTATTTCTATTGTTATCAACTTCCTATGATCTGTGAATTCGTTCCAAAATACCACAACCATAGGTTTTAACAAAGCTCTACCAAACTATTTCCAATGTGAACTCAAAATACTAGTAAAACAATCAATTCAAAGAATTAACCTCAAAGGGTCAGCAAATTCATTCTATAACCAGATCTAATTTTCCCATCCAATAGTGTGCCTTGACACATGTCAAATTATAACATTTTAATAAACCTTCAGAAATGTTTCTCATCGCAACAACTTTCCTGTTTACAAATAGCCATGTGTAAATTACGTATTGAACGACAATTTTCTCTCAATGTGTTTGGCCTAAATGGCCGCAAAAGTGGCTGCCAACATGCAGTACCATTTTTATCTACCAAGTAAGTGCTCATCGACATAAGATCTCTACCAAATGTTGTTTGTAAAAACAAATCTGGGATTTCTAATTACATGGATGCACACTCTCAGGACATTGCAGGCTGCTGTTACCAATCCATTATGATAAAATAATTTATTTACCCACAATCAAATAAGTAACACAAATTGAGGATATTATCCCTATCACATTCATTTATAGATTCATTTGGTTCTAATTCACACAATAGCTCTTATAAGTCTTTGTAATATCTCATTAAATTTACCCAGCATTGAAGAATTTATTTACTATCCATTTCCCTTCTGTTTACCCGTAACTTTGTTTAAACTCCATAACTTAATTTGATAAATCCCATGTGTACAGCTACCACTCATTGAAACCCCCTACTCTTGTAGAAAATATCCAAATACGTGGTTGTATACACCCTTAAAAGTTGTTCCTCCATTTTCTATGCAACTTAGTGAAGACTACTGACACCAGTATGCCAATATAGGTGTGGCAGATTAACAAAATATGTTGCAGGTACACGTAACATCGTGTTCTGAGTGTAAAAACCCATAAAAACCCAAAAAACATCTGAGTGTAAAAAACATAACAGCGCGTTCACGTCTGCCCCTTGGTTTTAAGATTCACAATGCATTTCGTTGTAAAACTCACAATAGTTCAATGCAACAAAATTTTCTTTACTATCTGCCCATATCATCTATGCCTAAGACACATCCATACATACAGCACAATTTATATGCTGATAAAAGTCAAGTTTATATTTGTCAAAAATCTGTGAGCAGAGTACTCTGGGAAGTCAGTGTAAGACCTCTTCCAAATTTGACTAATTTTGTACTCTCTCATTTTTTATGAAGCTCATATCCATAAATAGCTGTTATTCTCATATGAATTCTATCAAAAATGGAATCCCAAGATTACTCACAATTTTACTATTAATTAATGGCTGCTCATAACCCAGGACATCAAATCCGTATATTCCATCGCCCTTGACAAAAGAGATAATGTTCATAATCAAATTATATTCCTATTTTATTTTACGAATTTTCTGGATATTCTTGTAAGATTGACACACAAAACAAAACATTGACACACAAACATACACAAACCCAAGCATCTATATATATAAAGTAGAGTTGGCCTCTGTGTCTGTATCCTGATCTATCTACGATCTCTAAGATCTCGAGAACCCGTGGACGGATTTGCGAGCGGAAAGTACTGTTCGACTCGGGATGGTCCCAGGAATGTCACGGAGACATAAACATTTAAAAAATTTCGGGTTTTAAAATTAGCGTATTATTAGCACTAGCAGAAGAGAGAGGGATTCGAAGGGAGGGAGCGCAGCGCTTCTAGCGCTTCTGACTACAGCACACCTTAAAATTAAAAAAACTTCGGGTTTTAAAATTAGTGTGTTACGCGTAATTAGCGCTAGCAGAAGAGGGAGGGAATCTAAGGGAGGGAGCGCAGTGCTCCCTCCAGCGCTTCTGTTAGCGTAATTAGCGTATTTCGGAACGTTAATTTTTCAACTTCATTATTCGGAATCAGTACGTCCCAGAGAACCTTCGTAACGTTAATTTTTCAACTTCATCCGATTGACATGGGACCAACGGCATGTGACAAAGAGTGAAACATACAGGCTACATTTATTTGACGACAATGAGTTCCGACTTCCGACCTCGGTGGGATGACAGGCTGAGTCAACCCCCCTGGTGTGAAGGGGGAGGAGGAGGGGAGGGGGAAGAGAAGGGGAGGGGAACGAGGGGGAAGGGGATGGGAGGGGGGGAGGGGGAGGGGGGAAGGGGGAGGGGGAGGGGAGGGGAAGGGGGAGGGGAGGGGGGGAGGGGAAAGGGGGGGAGGGGGAGGGGAGGGGCCCTTCTTCCCCTGGGCACCCCCGCACCCTTCCCTCCCCCCTTCCCCTCCCCCCTCCCCCCCTTCCCCCTCCCCCCCATTCCCCTCCCCTCCTCTTCCCCCTCCCCTCCTCCTCCCCCGCTTCCCCCTCCCCCCTCCCCCCCGTTCCCCTCCCCTCCTCTTCCCCCTCCCCTCCTCCTCCCACTCCCGTGCAAAGCCGGGTACCTCTGCTAGTTATGTATATTTGTTTGCATTTGAACCATCATTAACAGATCAAGATGGGTGTCAATTTCATTTCAATTTCGTAAAATTTATCCTTTAATGTTAGAAACGCTAATACACAAATAGACAAAAAGTTTATTTTTTAGAAAACCCCTATAATGTCACATTGAAAGTACCCTTTTCGGTCCCACAATAATTTATCCAAATTTTCCAACACCAACAAATTATACAAATTTTTTTGTTTTACCAATAAATTGTACAACACCTCTATTGACATGTCAGTCGACCACTGACCTATCAGCATGCAAAAAAATAGTCCAAAATGCCCACCTGCTGATCATGTGATGCTCGTCACTTGGTTTCCAAAAAATTTTCCAAAAAGTTTTGCAAAGCAATGTTCCACACTTTGGTAATTGTTTTGTTGTAAAAAATTGTTTTGCCCAAAATACTCCCTAAAACCACATTTATAATTGGCAAATATGAGGCTTCCAGAATGAACTCTAATTCTGGATCTTTTAATTCATGTTCCAAAAAAAATCCAATTTTGGCATTTAATCAACTAATTATTAATTCGCTAATAAGCAAAAGTAAAATTCATTCTTGCTCCGAAAAAAATTTTGAGACAAGAAGCAGGAACAATTATTCATGTTGGTCTTATGATTTAATCTGTTGGGGCCTGTCGTCATTTGGGATCGGCAGCAATGAAAGCCTAATCGTTATCTGAGGTACCTGTAAGCACTGGTACCTTTAATCTTGGTTCTCCCTTGCGAAATCGTGTTTTGTTGACGTACGGACATCTTCTTTTCCAATGTCCATTATTTCCACAATTAAAACATCGACGTCTGTCATTGGCTGGTTTGTCCACCTGTTCACTTGTATTTCTAGGCTGTATCTCCAGATCCCTGAGTTGCCACTGCAATCTCTGGTTCTCTCCTGAAACACGAAAAAATTCTCTGTACCGTCCTTTTTGGGGAGACAAATGGGAATCAGATGGGACAACTGTCACTTTTATTCCTATGTTCGAGGGCAGTTGTGCATTTATGTCCTCCAATGTATCCTGCATCGTTTTTATTTTAAGTTCTAGGTCCAATATACGTCCTTGCTGTGCCCTATTCCTGGATTCCATATCCCAATAATGGAATGCAAGCCAGTCTACTGTTAAATTATGTCGCTTCCTGGCTTTCAATTCTTGTCCTAATCTCTCCAATCGACTTCGCTCAAATGTACCATCTCTTGGAAACTCCTTATCATGTCTCTTTGTCCACAAATACCAATTTTCAACCTCACTAATAGCCTCTTCACCATATCGGTCGTACATATAATATGCACAAGTACCTTTTTTTGGAATATCTGGTTGTCCTTGTGTATTCTTACAAGCTGCATTCCCCATTCTGCCTGTATATGAATAACACTCAGTATTTACTCAATGTAACAGATAACTACCAAGACTACACTTCGGACTACACCTGTACCCACTAACAACTGTGTGTACTGCAAAAATCTCAGAAGTTTGTTCCACCTTATACAAAGTAGCGTTGAATGCGTTGTTGTCTAGCTTATTCCTATAAGCTCCACTCTGTGGTCTTCCAGGAAGTATCTCTCCACCTGTCCACTTGATGACTTCAGGTGATTTCCAGAGAGTCCCCCTGCCCTGTGGCTTTTCCCACACCCCAATCTCGCTGATCAGCGTTGCAGATGAGTCTGGATCAGTAAGTCCTGTTAAGGGGGGGTCAAACAAAAATAACCACATAATATAACAAATAACCACTAGACTCACCACCTCGCTCATCATCCCAGGTTGTCTGCACCTTGATGTTTTGCAAATGTCTCAAAGCTTCTTTCCTGAGACCGCACTTTTTATTCATCCATCAATTGACTTGTTTAAATTAAATTTAAATAAAAGCAGATCAGATTAAATTAATCAGATCAAAATCAATCAGATCAATCGGATCAGAATCAGAATCAATTCAATTATGCAATTTTAATCAATTTATCAATATTCATCAATAAAATTCTAATAATAATATATAATAAAATAATATAAATGATAATATCCAAATTCACATTTATCAGTCTGATACCGAATTGAAACCCATGTCTGATACTGAACTATGATATGGGATCAACATTACTCTATCTCACATGTCACCCATGTCACATGTCATGTGTCACATGTCACACGTCATGTGATGTCACATGTCATGTCATGTGTCACCCACCATGTCTCACTTTGAAAGACACTCAAAGTTCTTGACAATTAAAATGGTGTAATATTCCTGAAATGTGTACCAATGAATGGCAATTAATTTACAATATTTATCAATGGAATCCAATCATACCGAAATTTCGACACTCCAATAAACTTTGTAACTTGTAATACATCATTAATCCTGCAGGGCTATAAAGCTATCCTTAAAGTCCATGCAATCGATTTACATCAAAACCCAATGATGACATGCCTGACAATCATAGCAATTTTCATGATTGTAAAATCATGACCATTGTAAATCATTGTAATTATAAATTGTAAATATAAATTTACCATAATTGTAAATTGGCAATTATAAATTATAATTGTAAAAAAATTGTAAATTGTTACCATTATCAGAGTCATACCATAATCATCCATTGCAGAAGACAAACATTTCCTGTATCAACACATCCACGTGGTATAATCAACAATGAAACAGTTATCATTAACAAAATTTGAGAATGAACATCAATAATAATCAGCATATGACAATCATGATGACAATGATGAATCTCATCAACAATGAGAGAAAACAATGAGAATGAGAAACAATGAGAGAAATGAGAAAACAATGAGAACTATGAAAGGTGAAAACAGGTAAAAGAAGAAGCAAAAGAGGAGGAAAGGAGAAGGAAAGGGGGGAGGAAAAGGGTGGGGAAGGGAGGAGGAGAAGTGGCAGAATGCCAAGGGAGGAATGAGGCTGGGGGAGGGGTGGGGCTTAGGGGTATTTACTATGCGAAATACGACACTCATTGTATTTTCCTAAAAATAACTGTGTATGATTGGCTGCACTTATTCTCCCTTACAAGGCTGTGAAAGGTTATATGATGGATACTATTTTCCCTCTCGACCTTCTGTGCAAATCATACACTCATCTGTGTATTATTTTAACGATGTAAACTGTGTCGTATCATGGCACTCATCACTTTAACACTATGGGGCCATGGTTGGAGAAGGGGGGGGAAGAGGGGTGCAAAAACACATGCATACCCACACATACACACAAAAACACAGCCAGACCACATAATGAGGTGATATGCTAAATCAATATGGGATCCATATGGGATATGCAATCCCATTCAATCCCATACAATCAACGATCCTATACATGCCTCATACAATCAGTAATATAACATGATTTGGAGGGGGTGGATAATGGTAGAATGAAGTTAGGGTTAAGATTGGGTTGGGGTCAACAAATTCATGTACATGTAAATTCATTCATGTATAAACAGATCACAATATATTTCATCATTGGTTTCCCTCCATTTAATTGCCTTGTCAAATGTCATAGGATCTTATATCAATAAATTCCCTTTTTTTAAATCTGAAAAGACAGATGAAATATAAAATGATCAAAGGTACATTTGATGGTTCTATTTTTTAGAGATTACGGATCACAGTAGCATGGGATTGGCTCTCATTAAATTTCATCTTGATTGAAGGATTTTTAGCTGTGGTCCAAGATGGCCGCCGCCATAAAAAATCCTAAAAATATATATATATTTTTTCTAATCAGGATGTAAATATACAGATAAAAGTAAGTTTGGAGAGAAAAACAGGAAGGGGGAAGGGATACAGAAGGGAAGAAAAAATGGGGGGTTTGGATAGGGGGGGGGGCGGAAGGAGGGAGGGGGAAAGGGCGAGGGAAGGTTGGGGGGTGTAGGGCAAGAAAAGTGAAAAAGGTTACATTTAAAAAATCGCTTCTGATCCTATATGTAGAAGTTTGGGCTAGGGCCCAGAACACAACACCAAACGGTTACCATGGGCAACCTGCCTGCACGCATTCCAGTGGCCGGCTACAATTACTGGCATCAGTGTGTGCAAGTCTTACTTGGAGCGTTGAATGCGTTGTATTACAAACATTACATTACATTACATTACATTAGAAATTAAAAATTACATGACTGTCCTACATGGGAAAAATGAATTGATGGTGCACTTCATCAAGTCATCCCTGTCAGAACATCATAATTCATAAGATTACAATTTCTTGTGTTCGTAAGAGCACATTTGGCCAATCACACACATAAATGTGCATAAAAATGCAGACGTGCGTCCAAACCGCTTCGAATTAACTCTTATGAAGGTACAAAAACCCATATTTGTGCCACAATGGAATTTTTTTATGACTTAAAATCGAGCCAGTCGATTTTACCATTATTTGGCTTACTGTACAGACGCTGTATAAAATCGCTTTTTACAAAACCCGCTAATATGATTATAAATCAAATAGTGTCCATTCTGCAATCTGCTCGTGTGTGTGGTCACAACCAAGCAGGATCTCAACCATTATTTTAACGGGAAAATCGACACACTTATAAGTCGTTTGATCACGAAAACGAGCAGATATTTAATGCAGACTATTAAACTGGAAATCATTTTGAAGATATTTACAAAATTGACGTTCTATTTCATGAATTCATGACGTTCATGAAATGAGCAAGAAATATACAAAATCCATATTTCAGTTGTACATGACAAGACGAATGCAGCACCTGTTGGCTAACGCCCGGGGTTCGTTAGTGGCTCTTTGCACTCGTCTCTTTAAAATGTACCGAAAAAAAATTCAAATTACAGAAAAAAACAAAAAAACAATTGATTATTAATTTTTTAAAAAATTTTTTATCGTCATGACTTCTGAAATTTAAAAAAATCCTTCATGAAAGCACAGCACCTTTTCTAAAGACTAAAGGCTTCAGTGGATATTTGTGACGGTTCATGGCACCATCCCTCAAAAATGCGTATACATAAATTTTGGAAGAAAAAGAGAAAAAAAATCGTCATGATTTCTGAAACCTGTTAAAAGGCCTCGTGATTTTTTTTCTTTCCTTCCACATATCAACAAACACACAAAACTCAAACACTGAGCTATTTTCACAGATTAACATCAGACTACACAGATAACAAACAAAAGCTTACCTTGTTTACCTGGGCAGTTGAGTCCCTACGGGCCACCAATTGTAGAATAATAATTTTAACTACTGTTCTACTTCAGAAACTTCAGAAACTCGTTTTAGCAAAATCAATGTTTTATTCACTTTTCAGAATTTGTTGTATACTTGAGAATTTGTTGTATACTAAGCCGAGATCTTTAATGAGACTTTGTTCGTCTTTGTTGAAGCTGTTTGGTAGGTCTTGGTTGAAGCTCGGTCTGTAGGTCTTTTGAAGCTCGTTCAGTTGTTGACAATCTCCAGTTGGTTGATCAGTTCAACTGGTCTTCAGTTTCACTCCTCTTCAGTTCACTCTCCCAGTCCACTCTCCTTCTCCAATGCAACTTTCTCTTGGTTTTAAAGGCCCAGACTGCTTCATCCAAAAGCCTTTATTTGGCACTTTTGGCCACCCCTCTATTTTGGGAGACTGAGAGCACCACTTTATTTCTGTTCAAGAGGTCAAATACTCTGACCTTCTGAAAAAGAATTTGCAGCGTGTGCGCAGTGCCCTGAACAAAGGCTATTAATGATCGACAGGTGGCGGTCCAAGAGCGTTACACATTCTTGTCTGAAATTAACTCTCCTGACCACATGTTAATTCTAGTTCTATGCTCTTTTGCTCATTCGTAAAGTAAAACATAATTCCACTTTAAACAAGATTACATTGATATATATTCTAGCAATATTGTCAATATGAATATTTAATCCCCAACACCAGAATGGGTGGAGCTTTGAGGTTTTGTCTTCTCTGCAAGAACAAGAACAAGAAGAAGAAGAAGAACAACAACAACAGCAGAGGGCACTCTATGACCAGCGTCTGCGACGCGGCTAAAAAAATCGCGCCATGATGATACACAAAAATACACCGCCTAAAATAACAGTTGGGGAAAATGTCGACATATATTAAAAATTTGCTTTTTCTTTTCGTTAAGATATATTACTTTTACGTTTTATGAGAGTCGGCACAAAAACGACATATATATCTTCGTTCTTTCTTATTTCATTCAACATTATTATCCGCAAGTAAAATATGTTTCACGAAATTACCGAGAGATATGCCTTCGTTTTTTTTTATTAGTTATGTGCGCATACACTTTAAATAGGTTTGGCAATAGGGGTTGGCGAGGAGTGTGAGGGGTTGTAGAGGGGTGTGAGGAGGTATTGGAGAGGAGTGCGAGGAGGCATTGGAGAGGAGTGCAAGGAGGAATTGGAGAGGAATGCGAGGAGGTATTTGAGAGGAATGCGAGGAGGTATTGGAGAGGAATGCGAGGAGTTATTGGAGAGGAGGGCGAGGAGGTATTGGAGAGGAGTGCGAGGAGGTATTGGAGAGGAGTGCGAGGAGGTATTGGAGAGGAGTGTGAGGAGGTATTGGAGAGGAGTGCGAGAAGGTATTGGAGAGGAGTGCGAGGAGGTATTGGAGAGGAGTGTGAGGAGGTATTGGAGAGGAGTGTGAGGAGGTATTGGAGAGGAGTGTGAGGGGTTGGAGAGGAGTGTGAGGGGTTGGCGAGGAGTGTGAGGGGTTGTAGAGGAGTGTGATGGGTTGCAGAGGAGTGTGAGGGATTGGAGAGGAGTGTGAGGGATTGGAGAGGAGTGTGAGGGATTGGAGAGGAGTGTGCAGGATTGGAGAGGAGTGTGCGGGATTGGAGAAGAGTGTGCGGGATTGGAGAGGAGTGTGCGGGATTGGAGAGGAGTGTGCGGGATTGGAGAGGAGTGTGCGGGATTGGAGAGGAGTGTGCGGGATTGGAGAGGAGTGTGCGGGATTGGAGAGGAGTGTGCGGGATTGGAGAAGAGTGTGCGGGATTGGAGAAGAGTGTGCGGGATTGGAGAGGAGTGTGCGGGATTGGAGAGGAGTGTGCGGGATTGGAGAGGAGTGTGAGGGATTTGAGAGGCGTGCGAGGGATTGGAGCGGAGTGTGAGGGATTGGAGAGGAGTGTGAGGGATTGGAGAGGAGTGTGAGGGATTGGATAGGAGTGTGAGGGATTGGAGAGGAGTGTGAGGGATTGGAGAGGAGTGTGAGGGATTGGAGAGGAGTGCGAGGAGGTATTGGAGAGGAGTGTGAGGAGGTATTGGAGAGGAGTGTGAGGAGGAGTGGTATTGGAGCGGCGTGAGGGTAGAGAGCAGTGAGGGGGTCACATATTATGTGAAATAAATAAGTTGTGTTCATTACACCATTTTAACCATTTTGTAAAATTTAATGTGCAGCATCTAAATCAAGATGTCCAAATGTCACACACCATACCCATGGGATTCCCACCGGTGACCCCACGAGTATATATATACTCGATCTCGATTCTGTGTACAAAAAAAATAAATACCTGATGATGTGACTGTGTGTATGAATGATGCATTCTAATGTGAATGTGCGTACTAATGATGCATTATGATGTGACTGTGTGTGTTAATGATGTATTATAATGTGAATGTGCGTACTAATGATGCATTATGATGTGACTGTGTGTATTAATGATGTATTATAATGTGAATATGTGTACTAATGATGCATGATAATGTGAACATGTGTACTAATGATGCATTATGATGTGAATATGTGTACTAATGACGCATTATGATGTGACTGTGTGTATTAATGATGTATTATCATGTGAATATGTGTACTAATGATGCATTATGATGTGAATATGTCTGCTAATGATGCATTATAATGTGAATATGTGTATTAATGGTGTATTATAATGTGAATATGTGCACTAATGATGTATCATTATGTGAATTTGTGCATTAATGATGCATTATGATGTGAATATGTGTACTAATGATGCATTATGATGTGAATATGTGTACTAATGATGTATTATGACGTGAATATGTGCACTAATGATGCATTATAATGTGAATATGTTTACTAGTGATGCATTATGACATGAATATGTGTACTAATGATGCATTATAATGTGAATATGTGTACTAATGACGCATTATAATGTGAATATGTTTACTAATGATGCATTATGGCATGAATATGTGTACTAATGATGTATTATAATGTGAATATGTGTATTAATGGTGTATTATAATGTTGATATGTGTACGAATGATGTATCATTATGTGAATATGTGTACTAATGACGCATTATGATGTGAATATGTGCACTAATGATGCATTATAATGTGAATATGTGTTCTATTGATGCATTATGATGTGAATATGTGTACTCATGAGGCATTATGATGTGAATATGTGTACTAATGATGCATTATAATGTGAATATGTGTACTCATGATGTATTATCATGTGAATATGTGTACTCATGATGCATTATAAAGTGATTATGTGTATTAATGATGAATTATAATGTGAATATGTGGACTAATGATGCATTATAATGTGAATATGTGTTCTAATGATGCATTATGATGTGAATATGTGCACTAATGATGCATTATGATGTGAATATGTGTACTAATGATGCATTATAATGTGAATATGTGTACTAATGATGAATTATTATGTGAATATGTGTGCTAATGATGCTTTATAATGTGAATATGTGTACTAATGATGCATTATGATGTGAATATGTGTACTAATGACGCATTACGATGTGAAAATGTGTACTCATGATGCATTATGATGTGAATATGTGTACTAGTGATGCATTATAATGTGACTGTGTGTATTAATGATGTATTATAATGTGAATATGTGTATTAATGGTGTATTATAATGTGGATATGTGTACTAATGATGTATCATTATGTGAATATGTGTACTAATGACGCATTATGATGTGAATATGTGCACTAATGATGCATTATAATGTGAATATGTGTTCTATTGATGCATTATGATGTGAATATGTTTACTAATGATGCATTATGATGTGAATATGTGCACAAATGACGCATTATGATGTGAATATGTGCAATAATGATGCATTATAATGTGAATATGTGTACTAATGATGCATTATGATGTGAATATGTGCACTAATGATGCATTATAATGTGAATATGTGTTCTAATGACGCATTATGATGTGAATATGTGTACTAATGATGCAATATGATGTGAATATGTGTACTAATGATGCATTATAATGTGAATATGTGTACTAATGATGCATTATGATGTGAAAATGTGTACTAATGATGCATTATAATGTGAATATGTGTCCTAATGATGCATTATGATGTGACTGTGTGTATTAATTGATGTATTATCATGTGAATATGTGTACTAATGATGTTTTATCATGTGGATATGTGTACTAATGATGCATTATGATGTGAATATGTGTACTAACGATGCATTATGATGTGACTGTGTGCACTAATGATGCATTATTATGTGAATATGTGTACTAATGATGCATTATAATGTGAATATGTGTACTAATGATGTATTATAATGTGAATATGTGTATTAATGATGTATTATAATGTGAATATGTTTATTAATAAGGTATTATAATGTGAATATGTTTATTAATGATGTATTATAATGTGAATATGTGTATTAATGATGTAATAAATGTGAATATGTGCACTAATGATGTATTATAATGTGAATATGTTTATTAATGATGTATTATAATGTGAATATGTATATTAATGATGTATTAAAATGTGAATATGTGCATTCATGATGTATTATAATGTGAATATGTGTTCTAATGATGCATTATGATGTGAATATGTTTACTAATGATGCATTATGATGTGAATATGTGCACTAATGATGCATTATAATGTGAATATGTGTACTAATGATGCATTATGATGTGAATATGTGTAATAATGATGCATTATAATGTGAATATGTGTACTAATGATGCATTATGACGTGAATATGTGCACTAATGATGCATTATAATGTGAATATGTGTACTAATGACGCATTATGATGTGAATATGTGTACTAATGATGCATTATGATGTGAATATGTGTACTAATGATGCATTATAATGTGAATATGTGTACTAATGATGCATTATGATGTGAAAATGTGTACTAATGATGCATTATAATGTGAATATGTGTCCTCATGATGCATTATGATGTGACTGTGTGTATTAATTGATGTATTATCATGTGAATATGTGTACTAATGATGTTTTATCATGTGGATATGTGTACTAATGATGCATTATGATGTGAATATGTGTACTAACGATGCATTATGATGTGACTGTGTGCACTAATGATGCATTATGATGTGAATATGTGTACTAATGATGCATTATAATGTGAATATGTGTACTAATGATGTATTATAATGTGAATATGTGTATTCATGATGTATTATAATGTGAATATGTTTATTAATAAGGTATTATAATGTGAATATGTTTATTAATGATGTATTATAATGTGAATATGTGTATTAATGATGTATTAAAATGTGAATATGTGCACTAATGATGTATTATAATGTGAATATGTTTATTAATGATGTATTATAATGTGAATATGTGTATTAATGATGTATTAAAATGTGAATACGTGCATTCATGATGTATTATAATGTGAATATGTTTATTAATGATGTATTACAATGTGAATATGAATAACCCAGAGGACCTCGGAGGAGGAGCTACGAATCCGAGAGGATACCCAGAGGACCTCGGAGGAGGAGCTATGAATCCGAGAGGACACCCAGAGGACCTCTGAGGAGGAGCTACGAATCCGAGAGGATACCCAGAGGACCTTGGAGGAGGAGCTACGAATCTGAGAGGATACCCAGAGGACCTCAGAGGAGGAGCTACGAATCCGAGGGGATACCCAGAGGACCTCGGAGGAGGAGCTACAAATCCGAGAGGATAACCATAGGACCCCGGAGGAGGAGCTACGAATCCGAGAGGATACCCAGAGGACCTCGGAGGAGGAGCTACGAATCCGAGAGGATACCCAGAGGACCTCGGAGGAGGAGCTACGAATCAGAGAGGATACCCAGAGGACCTCGGAGGAGGAGCTTCGAATCCGAGAGGATACCCAGAGGACCACGGAGGAGGAGCTACAAATCCGAGAGGATACACAGAGGACCTCGGAGGAGGAGCTACCAATACGAGAGGATACCCAGAGTTCCTCGGAGGAGGAGCTACGAATCCGAGAGGATACCCAGAGGACCTCGGAGGCGGAGATACGAATCAGAGAGGATACCCAGAGGACCTCGGAGGAGGAGCTTCGAATCCGAGAAGATACCCAGAGGACCTCGGAGGAGGAGCTACGAATCCGAGAGGATACCTAGAGGACCTCGGAGGAGGAGCTACGAATCCGAGAGGATACCCAGAGGACCTCGGAGGAGGAGCTACGAATCGGAGAGGAAACCCAGAGGACCTCGGAGGAGGAACTACGAATCCAAGAGGATACCCAGATGACCTCGGAGGAGGAGCTACGAATCCGAGAGGAAACCCAGAGGACCTCGGAGGAGGAACTACGAATCCGAGAGGATACCCAGATGACCTCGGAGGAGGAGCTACGAATCCGAGAGGAAACCCAGAGGACCTCGGAGGAGGAACTACGAATCCGAGAGGATACCCAGATGACCTCGGAGGAAGAGCTACTCCGCCGAGAGGCGAGGACTCGGGCTCTGTCAGCGGGCTGCCTCACCCATTCCCGGCTTATATAGGTGGGACGAGTATGCCGTAGGCCTTACCCCGTCCTGCCTCATATGTATACCTGAGCTCGATTCTGTCTGCAAAAACTGATAAAGGTGGAGGAGTTTGCGGGCTCTGCCGGCGTGCGACCTAACCCCACCCCGCCTTATATAGGTGGGGCGAGGACTCGAGCTCTGTCAGCGGCTGGCCTCACCCATCCCTGCCTTATAGAGGTGGGGCGAGTATGCGGGAGGCTTTAACCCGCCCTGCCTTAAATAGGTGGGGCAACCACTCGGGTTCAGTCGCCGGGCGGTCCCACCCCACCCCGCATTTTATTTTTTATGAAAGTCCTCGATATAATAAATGTGTTTCCACACCAAAATAAGATTTGAAATTTTAATTTAATATGTACATCCTTTGCTCTTATGTTGTATTTTGATGATTGTATTCATTTATTAACTGATTGCAAAGTGTTTAACATGAAAGCTTTCGCAAATGGATATTGGTTTTATTTTTGGAGTCCACTGAAGTTGATTCTTTGAAACTGTTTTCATGTTGAATCAATGCTATGAGACATTTTCAATCTTTACTCAATAATCTGTTTTTGGAAGATAGTTTCAATTTGATGGTACAATACTTGGGCACTGGTGCAAACAATAGGGCCATTATAGTTGTAAAAACATCAGCATTTACATGTTCTTGACTTTATTACTTTCACCAGTATCTTGACATGTTTTGGATTTTGAAATCTTCCATCACAATCTTAGCCATCAATTCCTCTCCTAAAGAAGTTCACCAATCTCTGTGATTGAGGACCAGGAAGCTCAATGATAAATTGCAGTTTTGTTTTCTGTGCATGTGAAGATTATTTTTCAGCGATAAACATGTGGCAATCCTCACTGACTGCTTGGACGAAACCACATCAGGAAGCAGATTCTTCACCTTATTTGGTCCAAGGGTGGTGAAAAATTCTCACTTATTTCCTTTGATGGTGAAGTGGAGATGGAAGTAACAATGGATGTCCATCACTTTGACGGGCGAGGTTGGGGCCCGTCAATTTTTAGCCACGTCGCAGACGCTGCTCATAGAGTGCCCTATGCTGTTGTTGTTCTTCTTCTTCTTGTTCTTGTTCTTCTTCTTCTTGTTGTTCTTGCAGAGAAGACAAAACCTCGAAGCTCCACCCATTCTGGGAACCATAGCTCCACCCATTTTGGGAGAGGCTTCATAAAAACAAATATCCACCATTTTATTAACTCGCATAGCTTTGAGGCCTGTTTTGTAGGCCCGTGGTGTCTTCCTCTCTCACACAGTTTTATTTCAAATCAAATTCGATATATCATTTCTTTTTTCACAGTTGCTAACATAGTTTTAGACTCGGTTGAAAAAAAACGGGAAGAAAATCCGATGAAAGTTGCCCTTTATAGAACAAAATGAATGCTCAAAGGCCTGTAACTTCAAGTCCATTGAGATATATATTTTTTAGATCGCGGCATGGTCAGTCATACACCGCCCGAAATAAGAGATGGGAAAATGCCGAGATATATATATATTTTGTTTAAATTGCGGCATGGTCAGTCATACACCGCCCGAAATAACAGACGGGAAAATGTCGAGATATATTAAAAATTCGTCCATTTGTTGACAATCGTCACGATGAAATATTTAATTTATACGTCATCACAATAATGTGGAGAGAGGAGCATAGCTTCGTTCACGTGTCGACACACATGGGAAAATGCCGAGATATATTAAAAATTCGTCGCCACAAATGGGAAATTGCCGAGATATATTTTCACTTTGCACAAAAATAACATCAAGTAATCGAATCAATAGGAATGTCCTGTGCCTATAACATCGACGTTATAGGCACAGCTGCATCGAGGCATTGTGTAACATCGACGCGGCTTTTGTTTTAATTAAAACTTTTTGTATTGTTACCTTTGGTGGGCATGGTTGTGGATGTCTTAGTTTTATATCTTGTTTTTTCATTCATACAGAGATATCCTTGTTGTCTTTCGATTGTCAGAGGAAGGACCTTTTTAGGTGTTGTATTGTTTTTTATATGGTTCAATCACGACTACATTTTATGAGTAACTGTCTTGCAACTTACATGAGATATATGTCCTTTCTCGTGGAGAGTAAGTTTGGTCCAAACCTCACCCAAGTGGGCGACCTCACCTCGCTGCGCCTTATAAAGGTGGGGCGAGGTATCAAGCCCTGTCGGCGGGGGGCTTCACCCCTCCCCGCCTTACATAGGTGGGGCGAGTATGTGGGAGGCCTGACCCCGCCCTGCCTCGCATATACTTGAGCTCAATTCTGTGTTAAAAAAGGTATATATATATATATATATATGTATATATATATATATTGTTGTGGATATGAGAATGTGTTTTTTTTTTTGTTGTGTAATGAATTGTTGTAAAATGTCACCCTCCTTCCTGCATTTGTTGTTGTATAAAGGTCAAAGGGCGTTCCCGTAGTTAATTCCATAAAACATACACGAAGGACACCATATATCCCGGTTCGGTAGTTATATCCTTATTATGTGTATTAGTGTAAGGCTGTGTCTTCCATTAATTTAAATACTCCATTGCACCAAGTGAAATAAGAGTAGATTCCCTTCACCTTCCCCTTCCAACAATTGCCAACTGTTCCCTCCACGACTCCATTCGCCACGAGGTCGGCTCGGAGAAGAAGGGGGAGGAGCCGCCGAATCCTGGGCGTGCCCGCCCATCGTCATCAAGGGCGGAGCCAGAGGGCCGTGCCGACCAATCAGGGCCGAGGCGAGCTCACCGATTGGCGTGTTCTAGAGGCCGGCGGCTTGATTACCCGGGGGGTTATAAAGAGCACGCGCGGAAGCCGTTAAGAAGAGTGAGAAGTGTAACGGGTTTTGAGAAGTGTAACGGGTTTTGAGGAGTGTAACAATTTTGGAGGAAGGGTAACGGATGTGAAGAGTATGGTTTTGGTATGGTAACATCCTGGTAATGTAAATAATGGTCGCAGCCGTCCTCCTAATTAATTTCATAGAACATACACGCAGGTCACGATATATCTTTTAAATAGTGTATTTCCTTATTCCATGTAGGCTAAGTATGTGTTTTCCACTAGATTGACTTTGCATTGTATCAAACAAAATAAGCATAGGCCCTTCCAGTTTCCCCAAAACCTCCCTTCCAATTGCCTTCTGCATTTTGGCTGGTTTTCTTCAAACCACCATTGGCCACGAGGTAAGGTTGGGGAAGAAAGGCGTGTCTCCACCTCGTCGTAAGAGGGAAGGAGTGAACCAGCCCTAACAGCCAATCAACACCGCGGTGAGTGACCCGGTAGGCGTGCCCTCGGAGCCGGCGGCTTAATTCCGCCGGAGGTGATAAAAGCGACTGCAGGGGACTGCTTTACCAGTGCAGAGTCGAGATGAGAGATGACTGGAGAGAGGCCTTGAGAGATACGCTGGGGGATGACCTGGAAGAGGAGCGCAATCCACCGCAAGCCCTACCTACCTACCTACCTGCCTGCCTGCAATACCCCCCTGTCGTTGGAGAGACGCGCTGAACGGAGGGAGACGGCTCCACCCCAGGAAGAGGAGCAGGTGTGCCGAGCCAGCGCGTGACGGCCGCGGATACGCGACGGAGGTTTTCCCGCCAAAACCGCGAGGGGTGCTGCGGCCTCCGACCTTGCCTTCCTCCACGCGTCCACCTCAGCTATTCCTTCCTGCAATATCCACCGTGTGAGTGTGAACGTCCTGTCCTACTCGTTTGTCTTGGGGATTAAGTAAATGAAATAGAATAAGTTAACAATGCACTGTGTGACTGCTCTTTTCCATCTATTGCTGTAAATAATATTGGTCGCTCTAAAATATTGCTTGTGTGTGTATAATAAATCTGTTCTTCCTCCGTATTCTTCTTCTTCTTTTTCATTCTCTTGCGATCGCTTTAGAGATTTCCCGATTGAATATCCGTGGGGCGATCTGGTCAACGTCGGGTGAAATCGGGTTTTAATCGGGGAGTAACTGTTCGGACGCGGTTAAATACACCACCGCTCGGTCCATATAACATCTAAAAGCCGTGTCCGTAACAATTGGTGTCAGGAGTGGGATTGAGTGCGCGACTGAGAGTGGAGGTGAGAGTAGTGAGAGTGAAACGGAGCGTGAGCTGGTTGTGATAGGTGAGCGAGGATGTACACCTGGGATGGAAGGATGCACACCTGGAATGGTAGAGCGTGAGTGGGAATGCACGCTGGAATTGGTAGTGAGACACGTGGTTGGGTGTGCGGGTGAGAGCACACCTGTGATCGTCACAAAGGAGGTGACCGAGAAAGGGGCGCGAAGCGGTGTATTGGTGAGGTGTGCGAGCAACGAATGTGTGCCAAAGTGTTCGGTGGTCAGGTGTGTGACCAAGTCGGTGAGCGGAGTGAGTGTACCGAGGTGTGAAAGAAAAGGTACGAGGAGAATGGGAACGGCTGCATGTATGAGCAAGAAAGAGGTAGCGTATGCATGTAAGCCTGCAGGTGAAGCGTCGACGGTAACCGGGTTAAAGGTTAGGTCGACTTTTAGCCGGATCGGGCCCTCGGTGCGTGCCGGGCTTCGCGTGCCGCGAGAACCAGCGGAGATCCGAGCCACGGCGGGTTCGAAAGGACCGCCGTGCGCGATCCACGCTGGGCCTCGCGTGGAGCGGCCGCGTCCGGGCTCCACAAGGCGGAGCGGGCAGCTCGATAGGAAGGGTCGTCATGGCGACCACTTTCTATTGAGACGTGCCGGCAGGTCGAGATCGGGACATTGGATGGCTCCACGCCGAAGTGGTGCATGGGATCTCGGCCCGGGTAAGCCTCCGTCCCTGCCCCGAATGCGGGACGTATCCAGCCGCTGGCAAAAAAAAAAAAAAAAAACGACCCGCGTTCATTGCTCGGCTGTACGAAGCCGGGCTGTAGATGTGAATTGGCGCACCGAGAGGATGTAATAAGTAGACGGGTGATGTGAATTGGCGCACCGAGAGGATGTAATAAGTAGACGGGTGATGGTGATAGTGATAGTAGTGATTTGAAACGAAATTTAGAAAAGTGAATAGAATTGGCAGTAAATGGAAAATTTTTGAATTGTTGGATTTGGACGAGCGAAATTGATAGTGAGAGACCCCCGATGTGGTGGGATGGCAAATCCACCATCCCTCACAGACGTGGGGCAAAGGAGCTATAGTTTATGGGGTGTATGGCAGTGAAAACTAGCCCGGGTGGGTTAGGTTATATTGTAGGGATCTAGAAGAGATTGACATTAGGTAACGTTAAGGTTAGTTAGTGACTGATACCTGTAGTGGGGACGCAGGTAGATTAGTGTGGATGATAATGACGTGGGAGCGCAATAGTTTAAAGGGACGACTGGGAAGCGCAAGTTTCAGAAGGGAGTAGTTAGCTGAGATGATGCCGTGTGTGTGAGGATTGAACGGGTGAGAATGGAACAGGTGTGATTGCACAGGTGTGCAACTGAACAGGTGTGTGGAGCAGTGTATGAGGGAGTAGTGGTGATTGCGTGTTGTGTTGACCAAATGGTCCAGGAAGAAAGGAGGGTGCAGGTGGCACCAGGTATGATTGCACAGGTGTGCAACGACAGGTGAATGGAGGACAGGTGTATGGAATAAATGGTATGGAGTAGTGGAATGGATGGTCGTGGAGTGAGAATGGTGGAAATTGTGGAGTGGAGTGGATGGTGCGAAGGTGTGAATGGGGGAAGAGTGGACCCCCATCACGGATACCCGGGGCGGGTAGTGTAAGTGTTAGGTAGAGGGTATAGGTAAATTGTAGTTGGATATTGGCATCTGTGGTGCGGGTGACAGAATGGTATGTGGATGGGTGCGTTGGTGTTGTGGAAATGGCTGGGCGTGTAGCCTGTTAGTGTGTGTAGTTGGTTTGGGCACTCCACCACTGTAAGGATGTCGGCCAGGTGAGGCCGCAGGTGGGCTCTGGGAGCCGGTAGTAGTTGTGTGGATGGGGCCCGAGGATCCGGAGGACGGACCCGGGTAGCCCAGTGCCAGAGGGCACCAAGGGGTGACAGAGCCAGGAGAGGGGCTGCCCCCAGTTAGATAGGTTAGGGTGAGGAGCTAGGTAAGCTCGGGTGGCAACTACAGTGGTGGAGGTGTGCAGGTGGGTAGACCTGTTGGGAGAGGTACACGTCGCAGCCCAGAAATTGTGCTAGAGCACCGGGAGATGAATCGGGGGAGTGAGACCCCAAAAATTGAGGAGCACCACAGTTTGGCCAATGGGAATTGGTTATTAGAACCCATAGTGTAAGTTGGCCAATGAATTGGCAGGGAAAGACCCCGGGTAGTGTAAAGTGTGTTAAAATCATTTAGAGGATAGTTAGGATGAAGGATCTCCTCACACCATCTGCATCCACTCACCTGAGGTGACAGGTACTCCACACCATGCCATGTTTGATTATTTTTTACTGTGCAAATGTTTGGGTTGTGAGACGCATCATGACGTGGGTGTGACATTGTGCTTTGATGTTCCATCTCTGCCTCCTTATGAGGATTGATGATGAATTTGGTGATGGCAAATTTTGAAGTAGAGGGATTGTGGTGACGAATTTGGTATAAGGGAAATATGGGGAAGACGTGACAGTAGTGACGAATTTGTAAATGGGTAGATTTTGTAAATATGGGGTAAGAGCAAGGGTAGTGTAGGTGACAGGGGGGTGACGTACGGTAGGGACGAGCTTTCTCACTTCGCCCTCCGTACGCATTTCACCTTGCATTGCCTTGTTTGACGTGTACCCTTGTGACCTTACCCCTCGCTCAATTGTCTTTCTTTTGTCTCCCACATGACCTGTGCGCCATTGGGTGCCGAGGGGAGCGTGCGTGAGGTGGCCATTGTGCGCCCGAGATTCCCAGAACCAGCACGCATTGCGTTGATGTACCACTTTATGGACCGCTGTTCGGCGGCCAAGTACCACTTGATGGACCCCAGGTTCTGGGGCAGAGCACCTCTGTTGGAGACCGGCCATAGTGGCCAGGGAATCTTGCTTGCGGACCTCGGTAAGGTGGCACCTATGCCAAACAGGTGGACCACCCTTAGTTGGCCCCTGGGGCCCTAAATAAAAATGGACACAAGTTGTGCTTTTTTTTTTAGTATGTCCAAATAGGCCGCATGAAGCCAGAAGACGTCGGGAAGAACATCGGCCCAGCAGAGAAGGAGAAGACCACCACCAGTTGTTTTGTTGTGTTTATTATGAACCATGGTAACCGCACCGGATGGTGTTTTTGGGTGCTTTGTGGTGTTTGGGTGCTTTTGGGTGCTTTGGTGGTATTGGTACTGGTGCATCGATGCAATGCGTGCTGTCTCCTCCCTCCCAACAGGAATTTCTTTCTCTTGTTCCCTAAAAAGAAAAGAAAAAAACACACAGGTCCTGGGTTGCGTTGTAAATAAGAAATCACGTCATTGTAAATAATGCCCCCCCCCGTAAATGTATAGTTTCAGAATAATTCCGTAATTCGGTTAGCTGTGGGCTTGAGTCTGTTAGACAGGATGCAATGCAATAGGGGGACATACTTATTTGTGTTTTAAAATTGTCACACTCAGGGTCAGGTTAATTGTAGAGGGAATTACACCTACATGTCACACTCAGTTAAGTCTAGTAGGCCCGAGGACGTGCCTGAAGAAAGGAGGGTGCAGTGTAACGATTTTGAGAAGTGTAACGGGTTTTGAGAAGTGTAACGGGTTTTGAGGAGTGTAACAATTTTGGAGGAAGGGTAACGGATGTGAAGAGTATGGTTTTGGTATGGTAACATCCTGGTAATGTAAATAATGGTCGCAGCCGTCCTCCTAATTAATTTCATAGAACATACACGCAGGTCACGATATATCTTTTAAATAGTGTATTTCCTTATTCCATGTAGGCTAAGTATGTGTTTTCCACTAGATTGACTTTGCATTGTATCAAACAAAATAAGCATAGGCCCTTCCAGTTTCCCCAAAACCTCCCTTCCAATTGCCTTCTGCATTTTGGCTGGTTTTCTTCAAACCACCATTGGCCACGAGGTAAGGTTGGGGAAGAAAGGCGTGTCTCCACCTCGTCGTAAGAGGGAAGGAGTGAACCAGCCCTAACAGCCAATCAACACCGCGGTGAGTGACCCGGTAGGCGTGCCCTCGGAGCCGGCGGCTTAATTCCGCCGGAGGTGATAAAAGCGACTGCAGGGGACTGCTTTACCAGTGCAGAGTCGAGATGAGAGATGACTGGAGAGAGGCCTTGAGAGATACGCTGGGGGATGACCTGGAAGAGGAGCGCAATCCACCGCAAGCCCTACCTACCTACCTACCTGCCTGCCTGCAATACCCCCCTGTCGTTGGAGAGACGCGCTGAACGGAGGGAGACGGCTCCACCCCAGGAAGAGGAGCAGGTGTGCCGAGCCAGCGCGTGACGGCCGCGGATACGCGACGGAGGTTTTCCCGCCAAAACCGCGAGGGGTGCTGCGGCCTCCGACCTTGCCTTCCTCCACGCGTCCACCTCAGCTATTCCTTCCTGCAATATCCACCGTGTGAGTGTGAACGTCCTGTCCTACTCGTTTGTCTTGGGGATTAAGTAAATGAAATAGAATAAGTTAACAATGCACTGTGTGACTGCTCTTTTCCATCTATTGCTGTAAATAATATTGGTCGCTCTAAAATATTGCTTGTGTGTGTATAATAAATCTGTTCTTCCTCCGTATTCTTCTTCTTCTTTTTCATTCTCTTGCGATCGCTTTAGAGATTTCCCGATTGAATATCCGTGGGGCGATCTGGTCAACGTCGGGTGAAATCGGGTTTTAATCGGGGAGTAACTGTTCGGACGCGGTTAAATACACCACCGCTCGGTCCATATAACATCTAAAAGCCGTGTCCGTAACAATATGTATATATATATATATTGTTGTGGATATGAGAATGTGTTTTTTTTTTTGTTGTGTAATGAATTGTTGTAAAATGTCACCCTCCTTCCTGCATTTGTTGTTGTATAAAGGTCAAAGGGCGTTCCCGTAGTTAATTCCATAAAACATACACGAAGGACACCATATATCCCGGTTCGGTAGTTATATCCTTATTATGTGTATTAGTGTAAGGCTGTGTCTTCCATTAATTTAAATACTCCATTGCACCAAGTGAAATAAGAGTAGATTCCCTTCACCTTCCCCTTCCAACAATTGCCAACTGTTCCCTCCACGACTCCATTCGCCACGAGGTCGGCTCGGAGAAGAAGGGGGAGGAGCCGCCGAATCCTGGGCGTGCCCGCCCATCGTCATCAAGGGCGGAGCCAGAGGGCCGTGCCGACCAATCAGGGCCGAGGCGAGCTCACCGATTGGCGTGTTCTAGAGGCCGGCGGCTTGATTACCCGGGGGGTTATAAAGAGCACGCGCGGAAGCCGTTAAGAAGAAGTGCGCACGAGGGCGAAGCAAGAGAGGAACGTCCTGAGAGAGATACGTCCTAAGATATACGTCCAAAGAGATACATGCAGAGATACGTGCGACGATCAAGTGCAAGCGAGTCAGAGCGGCGAAGTGCGAAGTGCCAAGTAGGGAAAGTGCCGAGTGTGCAGAGCCAAGTGCAAGAGAGTTCAAAGGAGCAGCTTTGGAGAGCGAACGGTGCACCGGAGGGGCTTCGCCGTGCAGATTGGAACCGCGGCTGTTTTGGCGATCCCAGCTCGGGTATTGACGGCAGCTATCCGCTTCCGGCCCGACCGATCCCCGCTGAACCTTCCTCCCCCGCCAAGCCATTCCTCCTTCCGATCCTTCCTGCCTGCAAATTCCCAATTCGTGTGAGTCCGTCTTTCGTTTGTTCTGTCCAGGGTTCTATGTAAGACTGCCATAGATAAGCTAAGTTTCACTTTGTCCGCTTCTTCTTCTTCTGTTTTTATTTTATTATCCTTCCTTCTCCTTGGTTACTTTGATTGTGTAAATAGTAGGAATAAATTTAGTAGCATTTCCAACCTTTTTGCTTTGGTGTTCTTCTTCTTCACAACCTTCGCTTTAGTCTTTTCCCCATTGAATATCTGTGGCGCGATTCGGCCAACGTTCAGGAATCGGGTTAGTCGGGATAACTGTTCGGGCGCGGCGGCCATCCGCTCGGCAAACAACATCTTCGCCGCGGTCCCGTAACAATATACTCGATCTCGATTCTGTGTACAAAAAAAATAAAAACATGATGATGTGACTGTGTGTATGAATGATGCATTATAATGTGAATGTGCGTACTAATGATGCATTATGATGTCAATATGTGGACTAATGATGCATTATAATGTGAATATGTGTATTAATGGTGTAATATAATGTGAATATGTGCACTAATGATGTATCATTATGTGAATTTGTGCATTAATGATGCATTATAATGTGAATATGTGCACTAATGATGCATTATGATGTGACTGTGTGTATTCATGGTGTATTATAATATGAATATGCATACTAATGATGCATTATGATGTGACTGTGTGTATTAATGGTGTATTATAATGTGAATATGTGTACTAATGATGTATCATTATGTGAATATGTGTACTAATGATGCATTATGATGTGAATATGTGTACTAATGATATATCATTATGTGAATATGTGTACTAATGATGCATTATGATGTGACGATGTGTATTAATGATGTTTTACCATGTGGATATGTGTACTAATGATGTATCATTATGTGAATATGTGTACTAATGATGCATTATGATGTGAATATGTGTACTAATGATGCATTATAATGTGAATATGTGTACTAATGATGCATTATGATGTGACTGTGTGTTTTATTGATGTATTATCATGTGAATATGTGTACTAATGATGCATTATGATGTGACGATGTGTATTAATGATGTTTTATCATGTGGATATGTGTACTAATGATGCATTATGATGTGACTGTGTGTATTAATAATGTATTATAATGTGAATATGTGTACTAATGATGTATCATGATGTGAATATGTGTACTAATGATGCATTATGATGTGAATATGTGTACTAATGATGCATTATAATGTGAATATGTGTTCTAATGATGCATTATGATGTGAATATGTGTACTAATGATGCATTATGATGTGAATATGTGCACTAATGATGCATTATAATGTGAATATGTGTACTAATGACGCATTATGATGTGAATATGTGTAATAATGATGCATTATAATGTGAATATGTGTACTAATGATGCATTATGACGTGAATATGTGCACTAATGATGCATTATAATGTGAATATGTGTACTAATGACGCATTATGATGTGAATATGTGTACTAATGATGCATTAAGATGTGAATATGTGTACTAATGATGCATTATAATGTGAATATGTGTACTAATAGCGCATTATGATGTGAATATGTGTACTAATGAGGCATTATAATGTGAATATGTGTCCTAATGATGCATTATGATGTGACTGTGCGTATTAATTGATGTATTATCATGTGAATATGTGTACTAATGATGTTTTATCACGTGGATATGTGTACTAATGATGTATTATGATGTGAATATGTGTACTAATGACGCATTATGATGTGAATATGTGTACTAATGATGCATTATGATGTGACTGTGTGCACTAATGATGCATTATGATGTGAATATGTGTACTAATGACGCATTATGATGTGAATATGTGTACTAATGATGCATTATGATGTGACTGTGTGCACTAATGATGCATTATGATGTGAATATGTGTACTAATGATGCATTATAATGTGAATATGTGTACTAATGATGTATTATAATGTGAATATGTGTATTAATGATGTATTATAATGTGAATATGTTTATTAATAATGTATTATAATGTGAATATGTTTATTAATGATGTATTATAATGTGAATATGTGTATTAATGATGTATTAAAATGTGAATATGTGCACTAATGATGTATTATAATGTGAATATGTTTATTAATGATGTATTATAATGTGAATATGTGTATTAATGATGTATTAAAATGTGAATATGTGCACTAATGATGTATTATAATGTGAATATGTTTATCAATGATGTATTACAATGTGAATATTAATAACCCAGAGGACCCCGGAGGAGGAGCTACGAATCCGAGAGGATACCCAGAGGACCTCGGAGGAGGAGCTATGAATCCGAGAGGACACCCAGAGGACCTCGGAGGAGGAGCTACAAATCCGAGAGGATACCCAGAGGACCTCGGAGGAGGAGCTACAAATCCAAGAGGATAACCATAGGACCCCGGAGGAGGAGCTACGAATCCGAGAGGATAACCAGAGGACTTCGAAGGAGGAGCTACGGATTCGAGAGGATACCCAGAGGACCTCGGAGGAGGAGCTACGAATCCGAGAGGATACCCAGAGGACCTCGGAGGAGGAACTACGAATCCGAGAGGATACCCAGAGGACCTCGGAGTAGGAGCTACAAATCCGAGAGGATACCCAGAGGACCTCGGAGGAGGAGCTACGAATCCGAGAGGATACCCAGAGGACCTCAGAGGAGGAGCTACGAATCCGAGAGGATACCCAGAGGACCTCGGAGGAGGAGCTACGAATCAGAGAGGATACCCAGAGGACCTCGGAGGAGGAGCTATGAATCCGAGAGGATACCCAGAGGACCTCGGAGGAGGAGCTATGAATCCGAGAGGATAACCCAGAGGACCTCGGAGGAGGAGCTACGAATCCGAGAGGCTACACAGAGGTCCTCGGAGGAGGAGCTACGAATCCGAGAGGCTACACAGAGGACCTCGGAGGAGGAGCTACACCACCGAGAGGATACCCAGAGGACCTTGGAGGCGGAGCTATGAATATTAGAGCATACCCAGAAGACCTTGGAGGCGGAGCTACGAATCCGAGAGCTTACCCAGAGGACCTTGGAGGCGGAGCTACGATTCCGAGAGGATACCCAGAGGACCTCGGATGAAAGCTACGAATCCGAGAGGATACCCAGAGGACCTCGGATGAGGAGCTATGAATCCGAGAGGATACCCAGAGGACCTCGGAGGAGGAGCTATGCCGAAGAGAGGATACCCAGAGGACCTTAGAGGAGGAGCTACGCCATTGAGAGGATACCCATAGGACCTCGGAGGAGGAGCTACGACTCCGGGAGGATACCCAGAGGACCTCAGAGGAGGAGTTACGTATCCGAGAGGATACCCAGATGACCTCGGAGGAGGAGGTATACCGCCGAGAGCATACCCAGAGGACCTTGGAGATGGAGCTACGAATCCGAGAGCATATCCAGAGGACCTTGGAGGCGGAGCTACGAATACGAGAGGCGAGGACTCGGGCTCTGTCAGCGGGCTGCCTCAACCATTCCCGTCTTATATAGGTGGGACGAGTATGCCGTAGGCCTTACCCCGCCTGCCTGATATATATATAATTGAACTCGATTCTGTCTACAAAAACAAACAAACAAAAAAAAACCTCATCCCTCCCCAGCTTATATAGGCGGAGGAGTTTGCGGGCTTTGTCGGCGTGCGACCTAACCCCACCCCGCCTTATATAGGTGGGGCAAGGACTCGAGATCTGTCAGCGGGCGGCCTCACCCATCCCCGCCTTCTAGAGGTGGGGCGAATATGCAGGTCGCAGGAGGCTTTAACCCGCCCTGCCTTATTTAGGTGGGGCAACCACTCGGGTTCAGTCGCCGGGCTGTCCCACCCCGCCGCGCATTTTATTTTTTATAAAAGACCTCGATATAATGTGCATGTTTCCACACCAAAATAAGATTTGAAATTTTAATTTAATATGTCCATCCTTTGCTCTTATGTTGTATTTTGATGATTGTATTAGTTTGTTAACTGATTGCAAAGTGTTTAACATGAAAGATTTCGCAAACGGATATTGGTTTTATTTTTGGAGTCCACTGAAGTTTATTCTTTGAAACTGTTTTCATGTTGAATCAATGCTATGAGACATTTTCAATCTTTACTCAATAATCTGTTTTTGGAAGATAGTTTCAATTTGATGGTACAATACTTGTGCACTGGTGCAAACAATAGGGCCATTATAGTTGTAAAAACATCAGCATTTACATGTTCTTGACTTTATTATTTTCACCAGTATCCTGACATGTTTTGGATTTTGAAATCTTCCATCACAATCTTCGCCATCAATTCCTCTCCTAAATAAGTTCACCAATCTCTGTGATTGAGGACCAGGAAGCTCAATGATAAATTGCAGTTTTGTTTTCTGTGCATGTGAAGATTATTTTTCAGCGATAAACATGTGGCAATCCTCACTGACTGCTTGGACTCTGGAGACCACATCAGGAAGCAGATTCTTCACCTTATTTGGTCCAAGGGTGGTGAAAAATTCTCACTTATTTCCTTTGATGGTGAAGTGGAGATGGAAGTAACAATGGATGTCCATCACTTTGACGGGCGAGGTTGGGGCCCGTCAATTTTTAGCCACGTCGCAGACGCTGCTCATAGAGTGCCCTCTGCTGTTGTTGTTGTTCTTCTTCTTCTTCTTGTTCTTCTTCTTCTTGTTGTTCTTGCAGAGAAGACAAAACCTCGAAGCTCCACCCATTCTGGGAACCATAGCTCCACCCATTTTGGGAGAGGCTTCATAAAAACAAATATCCACCATTTTATTAACTCGCATAGCTATGAGGCCTGTTTTGTAGGCCCGTGGTGTCTTCCTCTCTCACACAGTTTTATTTCAAATCAAATTCGATATATCATTTCTTTTTTCACAGTCGCTAACATAGTTTTAGACTCGGTTGAAAAAAAACGGGAAGAAAATCCGATGAAAGTTGCCCTTTATAGAACAAAATGATTGCTCAAAGGCCTGTAACTTCAAGTCCATTGAGATATATATTTTTTAGATCGCGGCATGGTCAGTCATACACCGCCCGAAATAAGAGACGGGAAAATGCCGAGATATATTAAAAATTCGTCCATTTGATGACAATCGTCACGATGAAATATTTAATTTATACGTCATCACAATAATGTGGAGAGAGGAGCATAGCTTCGTTCACGTTTCGCCACACACGGGAAATTGCCGAGATATATTTTTTTTAAATTGCGGCATGGTCATTCATACACCACCTGAAATAACAGACGGGAAAATGCCGAGATATATTAAAAATTCGTCGCCACACATGGGAAATTGCCGAGATATATTTTCACTTTGCACAAAAATAACATCAAGTAATCGAATCAATAGGAATGTCCTGTGCCTATAACGTCGACGTTATAGGCACAGCTGCATCTAGGCATTGTGTAACATCGACGCGGCTTTTGTTTTAATTAAAACTTTTTGTATTGTTTCCTTTGGTGGGCATTGTTGTGGATGTCTTAGTTTTATATCTTGTTTTTTCATTCATACAGAGATATCGTTATTGTCTTTCGATTGTCAGAGGAAGGACCTTTTTAGGTGTTGTATTGTTTTTTATATGGTTCAATCACGACTACATTTTATGAGCAACTGTCTTGCAACTTACATGAGATATATGTCCTTTCTCGTGGAGAGTAAGTGTGGTCCAAACCTCACCCAAGTGGGCGACCTCACCTCGTTGCGCCTTATAAAGGTGGGGCGAGGTATCAAGCCCTGTCGGCGGGGGGCTTCACCCCTCCCCGCCTTACATAGGTGGGGCGAGTAT
The DNA here is from genome assembly GCF_964187855.1 of Myxine glutinosa. Lineage (NCBI taxonomy): Eukaryota > Metazoa > Chordata > Myxini > Myxiniformes > Myxinidae > Myxine > Myxine glutinosa. Next base: position 158,834,342 of record NC_136264.1, on the reverse strand, counting down.
GCGGGAGGCCTGACCCCGCCCTGCCTTGCATATACTTGAGCTCAATTCTGTGTTAAAAAAGGTATATATATATATATATATATATATATATATATATATATATATATATATATATATATATATATATATATATATATATATATATATATATATATATTGTTGTGGATATGAGAATGTTTTTTTTTTGTTGTTGTGTAATGAATTGTTGTAAAATGTCACCCTCCTTCCTGCATTTGTTGTTGTATAAAGGTCAAAGGGCGTTCCCGTAGTTAATTCCATAAAACATACACGAAGGACACCATATATCCCGGTTCGGTAGTTATATCCTTATTATGTGTATTAGTGTAAGGCTGTGTCTTCCATTAATTTAAATACTCCATTGCACCAAGTGAAATAAGAGTAGATTCCCTTCACCTTCCCCTTCCAACAATTGCCAACTGTTCCCTCCGCGACTCCATTCGCCACGAGGTCGGCTCGGAGAAGAAGGGGGAAGAGCCGCCGAATCCTGGGCGTGCCCGCCCATCGTCATCAAGGGCGGAGCCAGAGGGCCGTGCCGACCAATCAGGGCCGAGGCGAGCTCACCGATGGGCGTGTTCTAGAGGCCGGCGGCTTGATTGCCCGGGGGGGGTTATAAAGAGCACACGCGGAAGCCGTTAAGAAGAAGTGCGCACGAGGGCGAAGCAAGAGAGGAACGTCCTGAGAGAGATACGTCCTAAGATATACGTCCAAAGAGATACATGCAGAGATATGTGCGACGATCAAGTGCAAGCGAGTCAGAGCGGCGAAGTGCGAAGTGCCAAGTAGGGAAAGTGCCGAGTGCGCAGAGCCAAGTGCAAGAGAGTTCAAAGGAGCAGCTTTGGAGAGCGAACGGTGCACCAGAGGGGCTTCGCCGTGCAGATTGGAACCGCGGCTGTTTTGGCGATCCCAGCTCGGGTATTGACGGCAGCTATCCGCTTCCGGCCCGACCGATCCCCGCTGAACCTTCCTCCCCCGCCAAGCCATTCCTCCTTCCGATCCTTCCTGCCTGCAAATTCCCAATTCGTGTGAGTCCGTCTTTCGTTTGTTCTGTCCAGGGTTCAAAGTAAGACTGCCATAGATAAGCTAAGTTTCACTTTGTCCGCTTCTTCTTCTTCTGTTTTTATTTTATTATCCTTCCTTCTCCTTGGTTTCTTTGATTGTGTAAATAGTAGGAATAAATTTAGTAGCATTTCCAACCTTTTTGCTTTGGTGTTCTTCTTCATCACAACCTTCGCTTTAGTCTTTTCCCCATTCAATATCTGTGGCGCGATTCGGCCAACGTTCAGGAATCGGGTTAGTCGGGGTAACTGTTCGGGCGCGGCGGCCATCCGCTCGGCAAACAACATCCTCGCCGCGGTCCCGTAACAATATACTCGATCTCGATTCTGTGTAAAAAAAAAAAAAAATACATGATGATGTGACTGTGTGTATGAATGATGCATTATAATGTGAATGTGCGTACTAATGATGCATTATGATGTGACTGTGTGTATTAATGATGTATTTTAATGTGAATATGTGTACGAATGATGCATTATGATGTCAATATGTGGACTAATGATGCATTATAATGTGAATATGTGTATTAATGGTGTATTATAATGTGAATATGTGCACTAATGATGTATCATTATGTGAATTTGTGCATTAATGAGGCATTATAATGTGAATATGTGTACTAATGATGCATTATGATGTGACTGTGTGTATTAATGGTGTATTATAATATGAATATGCACACTAATGATGCATTATAATGTGAATATGTGCACTAATGATGTATCATTATGTGAATTTGTGCATTAATGATGCATTATAATGTGAATATGTGTACTAATGATGCATTATGATGTGACTGTGTGTATTAATGGTGTATTATAATATGAATATGCATACTAATGATGCATTATGATGTGACTGTGTGTATTAATGGTGTATTATAATGTGAATATGTGTACTAATGATGTATCATTATGTGAATATGTGTACTAATGATGCATTATGATGTGAATATGTGTACTAATGATGTATCATTATGTGAATATGTGTACTAATGATGCATTATGATGTGACGATGTGTATTAATGATGTTTTATCATGTGGATATGTGTACTAATGATGTATCATGATGTGAATATGTGTACTAATGATGCATTATGATGTGAATATGTGTACTAATGATGCATTATAATGTGAATATGTGTACTAATGATGCATTATGATGTGACTGTGTGTTTTATTGATGTATTATCATGTGAATATGTGTACTAATGATGCATTATGATGTGACGATGTGTATTAATGATGTTTTATCATGTGGATATGTGTACTAATGATGCATTATGATGTGACTGTGTGTATTAATGATGTATTATAATGTGAATATGTGTACTAATGATGTATCATGATGTGAATATGTGTACTAATGATGCATTATGATGTGAATATGTGTACTAATGATGCATTATAATGTGAATATGTGTTCTAATGATGCATTATGATGTGAATATGTGTACTAATGATGCATTATGATGTGAATATGTGCACTAATGATGCATTATAATGTGAATATGTGTACTAATGATGCATTATGATGTGAATATGTGTAATAATGATGCATTATAATGTGAATATGTGTACTAATGATGCATTATGACGTGAATATGTGCACTAATGATCCATTATAATGTGAATATGTGTGCTAATGACGCATTATGATGTGAATATGTGTACTAATGATGCATTATGATGTGAATATGTGTACTAATGATGCAATATAATGTGAATATGTGTACTAATGACGCATTATGATGTGAATATGTGTACTAATGATGCATTATGATGTGACTGTGTGTATTAATTGATGTATTATCATGTGAATATGTGTACTAATGATGTTTTATCACGTGGATATGTGTACTAATGATGCATTATGATGTGAATATGTGTACTAATGACGCATTATGATGTGAATATGTGTACTAATGATGCATTATGATGTGACTGTGTGCACTAATGATGCATTATGATGTGAATATGTGTACTAATGATGCATTATGATGTGAATATGTGTACTAATGATGCATTATGATGTGACTGTGTGCACTAATGATGCATTATGATGTGAATATGTGTACTAATGATGCATTATAATGTGAATATGTGCACTAATGATGTATTATAATGTGAATATGTGTATTAATGATGTATTATAATGTGAATATGTTTATTAATAATGTATTATAATGTGAATATGTTTATTAATGATGTATTATAATGTGAATATGTGTATTAATGATGTATTAAAATGTGAATATGTGCACTAATGATGTATTATAATGTGAATATGTTTATTAATGATGTATTATAATGTGAATATGTGTATTAATGATGTATTAAAATGTGAATATGTTCACTAATGATGTATTATAATGTGAATATGTTTATCAATGATGTATTACAATGTGAATATGAATAACCCAGAGGACCCCGGAGGAGGAGCTACGAATCCGAGAGGATACCCAGAGGACCCCGGAGGAGAAGCTACGAATCCGAGAGGATACCCAGAGGACCTCGGAGGAGGAGCTATGAATCCGAGAGGACACCCAGAGGACCTCGGAGGAGGAGCTACAAATCCGAGAGGATACCCAGAGGACCTCGGAGGAGGAGCTACGAATCCGAGAGGATAACCATAGGACCCCGGAGGAGGAGCTACGAATCCGAGAGGATAACCAGAGGACTTCGAAGGAGGAGCTACGAATCCGAGAGGATACCCAGAGGACCTCGGAGGAGGAGCTACGAATCCGAGAGGATACCCAGAGGACCTCGGAGGAGGAGCTACGAATCCGAGAGGATACCCAGAGGACCTCGGAGGAGGAGCTATGAATCCGAGAGGATACCCAGAGGACCTCGGAGGAGGAGCTACGAATCCGAGAGGATACCCAGAGGACCTCGGAGGAGGAGCTACGATTCAGAGAGGATACCCAGAGGACCTCGGAGGAGGAGCTACGAATCCGAGGAGATACCCAGAGGACCTCGGAGGAGGAGCTACGAATCCGAGAGGCTACACAGAGGACCTCGGAGGAGGAGCTACGAATCCGAGAGGCTACACAGAGGACCTCGGAGGAGGAGCTACACCGCCGAGAGGATACCCAGAGGACCTCGGAGGCGGAGCTATGAATATTAGAGCATACCCAGAAGACCTTGGAGGCGGAGCTACGAATCCGAGAGCTTACCCAGAGGACCTTGGAGGCGGAGCTACGATTCCGAGAGGATACCCAGAGGACCTCGGATGAAAGCTACGAATCCGAGAGGATACCCAGAGGACCTCGGATGAGGAGCTATGAATCCGAGAGGATACCCAGAGGACCTCGGAGGAGGAGCTATGCCGAAGAGGGGATACCCAGAGGACCTTGGAGGAGGAGCTACGCCATTGAGAGGATACCCATAGGACCTCGGAGGAGGAGCTACGACTCCGGGAGGATACCCAGAGGACCTCAGAGGAGGAGTTACGTATCCGAGAGGATACCCAGATGACCTCGGAGGAGGAGGTATACCGCCGAGAGCATACCCAGAGGACCTTGGAGATGGAGCTACGAATCCTAGAGCATATCCAGAGGACCTTGGAGGCGGAGCTACGAATACGAGAGGCGAGGACTCGGGCTCTGTCAGCGGGCTGCCTCAACCATTCCCGTCTTATATAGGTGGGACGAGTATGCCGTAGGCCTTACCCCGCCTGCCTGATATATATATACTTGAACTCGATTCTGTCTACAAAAACAAACAAACAAAAAAAAACCTCATCCCTCCCCACCTTATATAGGCGGAGGAGTTTGCGGGCTTTGTCGGCGTGCGACCTAACCCCACCCCGCCTTATATAGGTGGGGCGAGGACTCGAGATCTGTCAGCGGACGGCCTCACCCATCCCCGCCTTCTAGAGGTGGGGCGAATATGCAGGTCGCAGGAGGCTTTAACCCGCCCTGCCTTATTTAGGTGGGGCAACCACTCGGGTTCAGTCGCCGGGCTGTCCCACCCCACCGCGCATTTTCTTTTTTATAAAAGACCTCGATATAATGTGCATGTTTCCACACCAAAATAAGATTTGAAATTTTAATTTAATATGTCCATCCTTTGCTCTTATGTTGTATTTTGATGATTGTATTAGTTTGTTAACTGATTGCAAAGTGTTTAACATGAAAGATTTCGCAAACGGATATTGGTTTTATTTTTGGAGTCCACTGAAGTTTATTCTTTGAAACTGTTTTCATGTTGAATCAATGATATGAGACATTTTCAATCTTTACTCAATAATCTGTTTTTGGAAGATAGTTTCAATTTGATGGGAAAATACTTGTGCACTGGTGCAAATAATAGGGCCATTATAGTGGTAAAAAATCAGCATTTACATGTTCTTGACTTTATTATTTTCACCAGTATCCTGACATGTTTTGGATTTTGAAATCTTCCATCACAATCTTCGCCATCAATTCCTCTCCTAAATAAGTTCACCAATCTCTGTGATTGAGGACCAGGAAGCTCAATGATAAATTGCAGTTTTGTTTTCTGTGCATGTGAAGATTATTTTTCAGCGATAAACATGTGGCAACCCTCATTGACTGATTGGACTCTGGAGACCACATCAGGAAGCAGATTCTTCACCTTATTTTGTCCAAAGTTGGTGAAAAATTCTCACTTATTTCCTTTGATGGTGAAGTGGAGATGGAAGTAACAATGGATGTCCATCACTTTGACGGGCGAGGTTGGGGCCCGTCAATTTTTTCCTTTGGTGGGCATGGTTGTGGATGTCTTAGTTTTATATCTTGTTTTTTCATTCATTCAGAGATATCCTTGTTGTCTTTCGATTGTCAGAGGAAGGACCTTTTTAGGTGTTGTATTGTTTTTATATGGTTCAATCACGACTACATTTTATGAGAAACTGTCTTGCAACTTACATGAGATATATTTCCTTTCTCGTGGAGAGTAAGTGTGGTCCAACCCTCACCCAAGTGGGCGACCTCACCTCGCTGCACCTTATAAAGGTGGGGCAGGGAATCAAGCCCTGTCGGCGGGGGGCCTCACCCCTCCCCGCCTTACATAGGTGGGGCGAGTATACGGGAGGCCTGACCCCGCTCTGCCTTGTATATACTTGAGCTCAATTCTGTGTTTAAAAAATGTATATATGTATCTATATTATAATAGGCTACGGTGATTCTGTTGGACGTCTGTCCGGGGGTGTGGCTTCATCCGTTTGCAGAGTAGCTCCACCCGTAGCTCCACCCATTCTTGGAGAGGCTTCATGTAAACAAATATCCACCATTTTATTAACTCGAATGGCTTTGAGGCCTGTTTAGTTAGGCCCGTGCTGTCTTTCTCTCTCACACAGGTTTATTTCAATTCTAATTCGATATATCATTTCATTTTTAACAGTCGCTAACATTGTGTTAGACTCGGTTGAAAAAAAACGGGAGGAGAATCCCAAGAAAGTTTCCGTTTATAGAACGAAATGATTTCTCAAAGGCCTCTAAACTAAACGCCCATTTTATCGAATTCACCATCTGATTTAATTTTTATCGATGGTTTTCGACTCGGTGTCAGAAATAATTGAGAACATTCACAGACGCACGGGAAATTGCCGAGATATATTTATAACAAGTACAAAAAGTTTTAATTAAAACAAAAGCCGCGTCGATGTTACACAATGCCTCGATGCAGCTGTGCCTATAACGTCGATGTTATAGGCACAGGACATTCCTATTGATTCGATTACTTGATGTTATTTTTGTGCAAAGTGAAAATATATCTCGGCAATTTCCTGTGTGTGGCGACGAATTTTTAATATATCTCGGCATTTTCCCGTCTGTTATTTCAGGCGGTGTATGACTGACCATGCCGCGATTTAAAAAAAATATATCTCGGCAATTTCCCGTGTGTGGCGACATGTGAACGAAGCTATGCTCCTCTCTCCACATTATTGTGACGACGTATAAATTAAATATTTCATCGTGACGATTGTCATCAAATGGACGAATTTTTAATATATCTCGGCATTTTCCCATCTGTTATTTCAGGCGGTGTATGACTGACCATGCCGCGATTTAAACAAAATATATATATCTCGGCATTTTCCCATCTGTTATTTCGGGCGGTGCATGACTGACCATGCCGCGATTTAAAAAAAAAAAATCTCAATGGACTTGAAGTTACAGGCCTTTGAGAATTCATTTCGTGCTATAAAGGGCAACTTTCATCGGATTTTCTTCCCGTTTTTTTTCAACCGAGTCTAAAACTATGTTAGCGACTGTGAAAAATGAAATGATATATCGAATTTGATTTGAAAGAAAACTGTGTGAGAGAGGAAGACACCACAGGCCTACAAAACAGGCCTCAAAGCTATGCGAGTTAATAAAATGGTGGATATTTGTTTATATGAAGCCTCTCCCACAATGGGTGGAGCTATGGTTCCCAGAATGGGTGGAGCTTTGAGGTTTTGTCTTCTCTGCAAGAACAAGAACAAGAAGAAGAAGAAGAACAACAACAACAGCAGAGGGCACTCTATGACCAGCGTCTGCGACGCGGCTAAGAAAATCGCGCCATGATGATACACAAAAATACACCGCCTAAAATAACAGTTGGGGAAAATGTCGACATATATTAAAAATTTGCTTTTTCTTTTCGTTAAGATATATTACTTTTACGTTTTATGAGAGTCGGCACAAAAACGACATATATATCTTCGTTCTTTCTTACTAGGGCATGCCCGTACTATATATATATCTAAAAGTATATCCCCCCCCCCTCTATTTACATGCAATGGTTTGGTCCAAAGCTAACGGCTTGCGAGTACGGTGACAATCCCCCCCCTCTATTTACATGAAATGGTTTGGTCCAAAGCTAACGGCTAGCGGAGTTTGGTAAAGAAATCGCCATAGCGTGCACAAATGCGCAGGAAAGCGAAAGAATCGCAAATTAGTTTTAATTAGTTGTAAAACATAGTTTAACGCCAACATAGCGGCAACATAGTTTGCCAACGTGAAATAAATGAATACGCTCTCAAATGTGCCAAAAAAAAAAAAAAACGCTACCCGTACGCTCTACCCCGCCCGTACGCCCGTAAACAAAAAAAACAACGCTCTTCGCTTCCGCCCTTCGCTCTGACTGAATTGGGAGAAATAATGCGCATAAGAAATCGAGAAATTATTATTTTCTCCGGAAGAAATCGAATTACGTACCGTAATGGCGCACGCGCTGGGCTCAGCATCAGCTCGCTCTCACATCGGCCACGCCTATGCAATAACGCGTTCTGTGATTGGATGCCGGAAGTGCAGTCCTCACTGTCCGGAAGGTCGTATATCGCAGTTACGATGAATCGCAAATTAGTTTTTATTAGTTTTAAAACATAGTTTAACGGCAACATAGTTTGCAAACGTGAAATAAATGAATACGCTCTCAAATGTGCCATCCGAGGCAGAGTGTGTCCGCCACGTTCAGCACACGCGATAGCTCGCTGCTCTCTGATTGGTTGAATCGTTTTTTGGACATAGCTCGGTAAGTAATTGTCCGATTAATATGAAACCTTGAAAAGGCACATCCTCGGGTCCCCAGCAATATACCTGGCAAGTTTCAAGTATATCGGACCGGTAGTTGTCGAGAAACAGCGGTCACAGACATACAAACAAACAAACGTACAAACAAACATACACACAGAGATTAGTGGAATTATAGATAGATTTCATTCAACATTATTATCCGCAAGTAAAATATGTTTCACGAAATTACCGAGAGATATGCCTTCGTTTTTTTTTATTAGTTATGTGCGCATACACTTTAAATAGGTTTGGCAATAGGGGTTGGCGAGGAGTGTGAGGGGTTGTAGAGGGGTGTGAGGAGGTATTGGAGAGGAGTGCGAGGAGGCATTGGAGAGGAGTGCAAGGAGGAATTGGAGAGGAATGCGAGGAGGTATTTGAGAGGAATGCGAGGAGGTATTGGAGAGGAATGCGAGGAGTTATTGGAGAGGAGGGCGAGGAGGTATTGGAGAGGAGTGCGAGGAGGTATTGGAGAGGAGTGCGAGGAGGTATTGGAGAGGAGTGTGAGGAGGTATTGGAGAGGAGTGCGAGAAGGTATTGGAGAGTAGTGCGAGGAGGTATTGGAGAGGAGTGTGAGGAGGTATTGGAGAGGAGTGTGAGGAGGTATTGGAGAGGAGTGTGAGGGGTTGGAGAGGAGTGTGAGGGGTTGGCGAGTAGTGTGAGGGGTTGTAGAGGAGTGTGATGGGTTGCAGAGGAGTGTGCGGGATTGGAGAGGAGTGTGAGGGATTGGAGAGGAGTGTGAGGGATTGGAGAGGAGTGTGCGGGATTGGAGAGGAGTGTGCGGGATTGGAGAAGAGTGTGTGGGATTGGAGAGGAGTGTGCGGGATTGGAGAGGAGTGTGCGGGATTGGAGAGGAGTGTGCGGGATTGGAGAGGAGTGTGCGGGATTGGAGAGGAGTGTGCGGGATTGAAGAGGAGTGTGCGGGATTGGAGAAGAGTGTGCGGGATTGGAGAAGAGTGTGCGGGATTGGAGAGGAGTGTGCGGGATTGGAGAGGAGTGTGCGGGATTGGAGAGGAGTGTGAGGGATTTGAGAGGCGTGCGAGGGATTGGAGAGGAGTGTGAGGGATTGGAGAGGAGTGTGAGGGATTGGATAGGAGTGTGAGGGATTGGAGAGGAGTGTGAGGGATTGGAGAGGAGTGTGAGGGATTGGAGAGGAGTGCGAGGAGGTAATGGAGAGGAGTGTGAGGAGGTATTGGAGAGGAGTGTGAGGAGGAGTGGTATTGGAGAGGCGTGAGGGTAGAGAGGAGTGAGGGGGTCACATATTATGTGAAATAAATAAGTTGTGTTCATTACACCATTTTAACCATTTTGTAAAATTTAATGTGCAGCATCTAAATCAAGATGTCCAAATGTCACACACCATACCCATGGGATTCCCACGGGTGACCCCACGAGTATATATATACTCGATCTCGATTCTGTGTACAAAAAAAATAAATACCTAATGATGTGACTGTGTGTATGAATGATGCATTCTAATGTGAATGTGCGTACTAATGATGCATTATGATGTGACTGTGTGTGTTAATGATGTAATATAATGTGAATGTGCATACTAATGATGCATTATGATGTGACTGTGTGTATTAATGATGTATTATAATGTGAATATGTGTACTAATGATGCATGATAATGTGAACATGTGTACTAATGATGCATTATGATGTGAATATGTGTTCTAATGATGCATTATGATGTGACTGTGTGGATTAATGATGTATTATCATGTGAATATGTGTACTAATGATGCATTATGATGTGAATATGTGTGCTAATGATGCATTATAATGTGAATATGTGTATTAATGGTGTATTATAATGTGAATATGTGCACTAATGATGTATCATTATGTGAATTTGTGCATTAATGATGCATTATGATGTGAATATGTGTACTAATGATGCATTATGATGTGAATATGTGTACTAATGATGCATTATAATGTGAATATGTGTACTAATGACGCATTATGATGTGAATATGTGTACTAATGACGCATTATGATGTGAATATGTGGACTAATGATGATTATAATGTGAATATGTGTACTAATGATGCATTATGACGTGAATATGTGCACTAATGATGCATAATAATGTGACTATGTGTAATAATGATGCATTTTAATGTGAATATGTGTACTAATGATGCATTATGACGTGAATATGTGCACTAATGATGCATTATAATGTGAATATGTGTACTAATGACGCATTATGATGTGAATATGTGTACTAATGATGCATTATGATGTGAATATGTGTACTAATGATGCATTATGACGTGAATATGTGCAATAATGATGCATTATAATGTGAATATGTGTACTAATGACGCATTATGATGTGAATATGTGTACTAATGATGCATTATGATGTGAATATGTGCACTAATGATGCAATATAATGTGAATATGTGTACTAATGACGCATTATGATGTGAATATGTGTACTAATGATGCATTATAATGTGAATATGTTTCCTAATGATGCATTATGATGTGACTGTGTGTATTAATTGATGTATTATCATGTGAATATGTGTACTAATGATGTTTTATCACGTGGATATGTGTACTAATGATGCATTATGATGTGAATATGTGTACTAATGACGCATTATGATGTGAATATGTGTACTAATGATGCATTATGATATGACTGTGTGCACTAATGATGCATTATGATGTGAATATGTGTACTAATGACGCATTATGATGTGAATATGTGTACTAATGATGCATTATGATGTGACTGTGTGCACTAATGATGCATTATGATGTGAATATGTGTACTAATGATGCATTATAATGTGAATATGTGTTCTAATGATGCATTATGATGTGAATATGTTTACTAATGATGCATTATGATGTGAATATGTGCACTAATGATGCATTATAATGTGAATATGTGTACTAATGATGCATTGTGATGTGAATATGTGTTATAATGATGCAATATAATGTGAATATGTGTACTAATGATGCATTATGACGTGAATATGTGCACTAATGATGCATTATAATGTGAATATGTGTACTAATGATGCATTATAATGTGAATATGTGTACTAATGATGCATTATGATGTGAAAATGTGTACTAATGATGCATTATAATGTGAATATGTGTCCTAATGATGTATTATGATGTGACTGTGTATTAATTGATGTATTATCATGTGAATATGTGTACTAATGATGTTTTATCATGTGGATATGTGTACTAATGATGCATTATGATGTGAATGTGTGTACTAACGATGCATTATGATGTGACTGTGTGCACTAATGATGCATTATGATGTGAATATGTGTACTAATGATGCATTATAATGTGAATATGTGTACTAATGATGTATTATAATGTGAATATGTGTATTCATGATGTATTATAATGTGAATATGTTTATTAATAAGGTATTATAATGTGAATATGTTTATTAATGATGTATTATAATGTGAATATGTGTATTAATGATGTATTAAAATGTGAATATGTGCACTAATGATGTATTATAATGTGAATATATTTATTAATGATGTAATATAATGTGAATATGTGTATTAATGATGTATTAAAATGTGAATATGTGCATTCATGATGTATTATAATGTGAATATGTTTATTAATGATGTATTACAATGTGAATATGAATAACCCAGAGGACCTCGGAGGAGGAGCTACGAATCCGAGAGGATACCCAGAGGACCTCGGAGGAGGAGCTATGAATCCGAGAGGACACCCAGAGGACCTCTGAGGAGGAGCTACGAATCCGAGAGGATACCCAGAGGACCTCAGAGGAGGAGCTACGAATCCGAGGGGATACCCAGAGGACCTCGGAGGAGGAGCTACAAATCCGAGAGGATAACCATAGGACCCCGGAGGAGGAGCTACGAATCCGAGAGGATAACCAGAGGACTTCGAAGGAGGAGCTACGAATCCGAGAGGATACCCAGAGGACCTCGGAGGAGGAGCTACGAATCCGAGAGGATACCCAGAGGACCTCGGAGGAGGAGCTACAAATCCGAGAGGATACCCAGAGGACCTCGGAGGAGGAGCTGCGAAACCGAGAGGATACCCAGAGGACCACGGAGGAGGAGCTACGAATCCGAGAGGATACCCAGAGGACCTAGGAGGAGGAGATACGAATCAGAGAGGATACCCAGAGGACCTCGGAGGAGGAGCTTCGAATCCGAGAAGATACCCAGAGGACCTCGGAGGAGGAGCTACGAATCCGAGAGGATACCTAGAGGACCTCGGAGGAGGAGCTTCGAATCCGAGAAGATACCCAGAGGACCTCGGAGGAGGAGCTACGAATCCGAGAGGATACCTCGAGGACCTCGGAGGAGGAGCTATGAATCCGAGAGGATACCCAGAGGACCTCGGAGGAGGAGCTACGAATCCGAGAGGAAACCCAGAGGACCTCGGAGGAGGAACTACGAATCCGAGAGGATACCCAGATGACCTCGGAGGAGGAGCTACGAATCCAAGAGGAAACCCAGAGGACCTCGGAGGAGGAACTACGAATCCGAGAGGATACCCAGATGACCTCGGAGGAAGAGCTACTCCGCCGAGAGGCGAGGACTCGGGCTCTGTCAGCGGGCTGCCTCACCCATTCCCGGCTTATATAGGTGGGACAAGTATGCCGTCGGCCTTACCCCGTCCTGCCTCATATGTATACCTGAGCTCGATTCTGTCTGCAAAAACTGATAAAGGTGGAGGAGTTTGCGGGCTCTGCCGGCGTGCGACCTAACCCCACCCCGCCTTATATAGGTGGGGCGAGGACTCGAGCTCTGTCAGCGGCTGGCCTCACCCATCCCTGCCTTATAGAGGTGGGGCGAGTATGCGGGAGGCTTTAACCCGCCCTGCCTTAAATAGGTGGGGCAACCACTCGCGTTCAGTCGCCGGGCGGTCCCACCCCGCCCCGCATTTTATTTTTTATGAAAGTCCTCGATATAATAAATGTGTTTCCACACCAAAATAAGATTTGAAATTTAAATTTAATATGTCCATCCTTTGCTCTTATGTTGTATTTTGATGATTGTTTTAGTTTATTAACTGATTGCAAAGTGTTTAACATGAAAGCTTTCGCAAATGGATATTGGTTTTATTTTTGGAGTCCACTGAAGTTGATTCTTTGAAACTGTTTTCATGTTGAATCAATGCTATGAGACATTTTCAATCTTTACTCAATAATCTGTTTTTGAAAGATAGTTTCAATTTGATGGTAAAATACTTGTGCATTGGTGCAAACAATAGGGCCATTATAGTTGTAAAAACATCAGCATTTACATGTTCTTGACTTTATTACTTTCACCAGTATCTTGACATGTTTTGGATTTTGAAATCTTCCATCACAATCTTAGCCATCAATTCCTCTCCTAAAGAAGTTCACCAATCTCTGTGATTGAGGACCAGGAAGCTCAATGATAAATTGCAGTTTTGTTTTCTGTGCATGTGAAGATTATTTTTCAGCGATAAACATGTGGCAATCCTCACTGACTGCTTGGACTCTGGAGACCACATCAGGAAGCAGATTCTTCACCTTATTTGGTCCAAGGGTGGTGAAAAATTCTCACTTATTTCCTTTGATGGTGAAGTGGAGATGGAAGTAACAATGGATGTCCATCACTTTGACGGGCGAGGTTGGGGCCCGTCAATTTTTAGCCACGTCGCAGACGCTGCTCATAGAGTGCCCGCTGCTGTTGTTATTGTTCTTCTTCTTCTCCTTGTTCTTCTTCTTCTTGTTGTTCTTGCAGAGAAGACAAAACCTCGAAGCTCCACCCATTCTGGGAACCATAGCTCCACCCATTTTGGGAGAGGCTTCATAAAAACAAATATCCACCCTTTTATTAACTCGCATAGCTTTGAGGCCTGTTTTGTAGGCCCGTGGTGTCTTCCTCTCTCACACAGTTTTATTTCAAATCAAATTCGATATATCATTTCTTTTTTCACAGTCGCTAACATAGTTTTAGACTCGGTTGAAAAAAAACGGGAAGAAAATCCGATGAAAGTTGCCCTTTATAGAACAAAATGAATGCTCAAAGGCCTGTAACTTCAAGTCCATTGAGATATATATTTTTTAGATCGCGGCATGGTCAGTCATACACCGCCAGAAATAAGAGACGGGAAAATGCCGAGATATATTAAAAATTCGTCCATTTGATGACAATCGTCACGATGAAATATTTAATTTATACGTCATCACAATAATGTGGAGAGAGGTGCATAGCTTCGTTCACGTGTCGCCACACACGGGAAATTGCCGAGATATATTTTTTTTAAATCGCGGCATGGTCATTCATACACCACCTGAAATAACAGACGGGAAAATGCCGAGATATATTAAAAATTCGTCGCCACACATGGGAAATTGCCGAGATATATTTTCACTTTGCACAAAAATAACATCAAGTAATCGAATCAATAGGAATGTCCTGTGCCTATAACGTCGACGTTATAGGCACAGCTGCATCTAGGCATTGTGTAACATCGACGCGGCTTTTGTTTTAATGAAAACTTTTTGTATTGTTTCCTTTGGTGGGCATTGTTGTGGATGTGTTAGTTTTATATCTTTTTTTTTTCATTCATACAGAGATATCCTTGTTGTCTTTCGATTGTCAGAGGAAGGACCTTTTTAGGTGTTGTATTGTTTTTTATATGGTTCAATCACGACTACATTTTATGAGCAACTGTCTTGCAACTTACATGAGATATATGTCCTTTCTCGTGGAGAGTAAGTGTGGTCCAAACCTCACCCAAGTGGGCGACCTCACCTCGCTGCGCCTTATAAAGGTGGGGCGAGGTATCAAGCCCTGTCGGCGGGGGGCTTCACCCCTCCCCGCCTTACATAGGTGGGGCGAGTATGCGGGAGGCCTGACCCCGCCCTGCCTTGCATATACTTGAGCTCAATTCTGTGTTAAAAAAGGTATATATATATATATATATATATTGTTGTGGATATGAGAATGTTTTTTTTTTTTTGTTGTGTAATGAATTGTTGTAAAATGTCACCCTCCTTCCTGCATTTGTTGTTGTATAAAGGTCAAAGGGCGTTCCCGTAGTTAATTCCATAAAACATACACGAAGGACACCATATATCCCGGTTCGGTAGTTATATCCTTATTATGTGTATTAGTGTAAGGCTGTGTCTTCCATTAATTTAAATACTCCATTGCACCAAGTGAAATAAGAGTAGATTCCCTTCACCTTCCCCTTCCAACAATTGCCAACTGTTCCCTCCGCGACTCCATTCGCCACGAGGTCGGCTCGGAGAAGAAGGGGGAGGAGCCGCCGAATCCTGGGCGTGCCCGCCCATCGTCATCAAGGGCGGAGCCAGAGGGCCGTGCCGACCAATCAGGGCCGAGGCGAGCTCACCGATGGGCGTGTTCTAGAGGCCGGCGGCTTGATTGCCCGGGGGGGTTATAAAGAGCACGCGCGGAAGCCGTTAAGAAGAAGTGCGCACGAGGGCGAAGCAAGAGAGGAACGTCCTGAGAGAGATACGTCCTAAGATATACGTCCAAAGAGATACATGCAGAGATACGTGCGACGATCAAGTGCAAGCGAGTCAGAGCGGCGAAGTGCGAAGTGCCAAGTAGGGAAAGTGCCGAGTGCGCAGAGCCAAGTGCAAGAGAGTTCAAAGGAGCAGCTTTGGAGAGCGAACGGTGCACCGGAGGGGCTTCGCCGTGCAGATTGGAACTGCGGCTGTTTTGGCGATCCCAGCTCGGGTATTGACGGCAGCTATCCGCTTCCGGCCCGACCGATCCCCGCTGAACTTTCCTCCCCCACCAAGCCATTCCTCCTTCCGATCCTCCCTGCCTGCAAATTCCCAATTCGTGTGAGTCCGTCTTTCGTTTGTTCTGTCCAGGGTTCAAAGTAAGACTGCCATAGATAAGCTAAGTTTCACTTTGTCCGCTTCTTCTTCTTCTGTTTTTATTTTATTATCCTTCCTTCTCCTTGGTTTCTTTGATTGTGTAAATAGTAGAAATAAATTTAGTAGCATTTCCAACCTTTTTGCTTTGGTGTTCTTCTTCTTCACAACCTTCGCTTTAGTCTTTTCCCCATTGAATATCTGTGGCGCGATTCGGCCAACGTTCAGGAATCGGGTTAGTCGGGGTAACTGTTCGGGCGCGGCGGCCATCCGCTCGGCAAACAACATCCTCGCCGCGGTCCCGTAACAATATACTCGATCTCGATTCTGTGTACAAAAAAAATAAATACATGATGATGTGACTGTGTGTATGAATGATGCATTATAATGTGAATGTGCGTACTAATGATGCATTATGATGTGACTGTGTGTATTAATGATGTATTTTAATGTGAATATGTGTACGAATGATGCATTATGATGTCAATATGTGGACTAATGATGCATTATAATGTGAATATGTGTATTAATGGTGTATTATAATGTGAATATGTGCACTAATGATGTATCATTATGTGAATTTGTGCATTAATGATGCATTATAATGTGAATATGTGTACTAATGATGCATTATGATGTGACTGTGTGTATTAATGGTGTATTATAATATGAATATGCACACTAATGATGCATTATAATGTGAATATGTGCACTAATGATGTATCATTATGTGAATTTGTGCATTAATGATGCATTATAATGTGAATATGTGTACTAATGATGCATTATGATGTGACTGTGTGTATTAATGGTGTATTATAATATGAATATGCATACTAATGATGCATTATGATGTGACTGTGTGTATTAATGGTGTATTATAATGTGAATATGTGTACTAATGATGTATCATTATGTGAATATGTGTACTAATGATGCATTATGATGTGAATATGTGTACTAATGATGTATCATTATGTGAATATGTGTACTAATGATGCATTATGATGTGACGATGTGTATTAATGATGTTTTATCATGTGGATATGTGTACTAATGATGTATCATTATGTGAATATGTGTACTAATGATGCATTATGATGTGAATATGTGTACTAATGATGCATTATAATGTGAATATGTGTACTAATGATGCATTATGATGTGACTGTGTGTTTTATTGATGTATTATCATGTGAATATGTGTACTAATGATGTGACGATGTGTATTAATGATGTTTTATCATGTGGATATGTGTACTAATGATGCATTATGATGTGACTGTGTGTATTAATGATGTATTATAATGTGAATATGTGTACTAATGATGTATCATGATGTGAATATGTGTACTAATGATGCATTATGATGTGAATATGTGTACTAATGATGCATTATAATGTGAATATGTGTTCTTATGATGCATTATGATGTGAATATGTGTACTAATGATGCATTATGATGTGAATATGTGCACTAATGATGCATTATAATGTGAATATGTGTACTAATGACGCATTATGATGTGAATATGTGTAATAATGATGCATTATAATGTGAATATGTGTACTAATGATGCATTATGACGTGAATATGTGCACTAATGATGCATTATAATGTGAATATGTGTACTAATGACGCATTATGATGTGAATATGTGTACTAATGATGCATTATGATGTGAATATGTGCACTAATGATGCAATATAATGTGAATATGTGTACTAATGACGCATTATGATGTGAATATGTGTACTAATGATGCATTATAATGTGAATATGTTTCCTAATGATGCATTATGATGTGACTGTGTGTATTAATTGATGTATTATCATGTGAATATGTGTACTAATGATGTTTTATCACGTGGATATGTGTACTAATGATGCATTATGATGTGAATATGTGTACTAATGACGCATTATGATGTGAATATGTGTACTAATGATGCATTATGATGTGACTGTGTGCACTAATGATGCATTATGATGTGAATATGTGTACTAATGACGCATTATGATGTGAATATGTGTACTAATGATGCATTATGATGTGACTGTGTGCACTAATGATGCATTATGATGTGAATATGTGTACTAATGATGCATTATAATGTGAATATGTGTACTAATGATGTATTATAATGTGAATATGTGTATTAATGATGTATTATAATATGAATATGTTTATTAATAATGTATTATAATGTGAATATGTTTATTAATGATGTATTATTATGTGAATATGTGTATTAATGATGTATTAAAATGTGAATATGTGCACTAATGATGTATTATAATGTGAATATGTTTATTAATGATGTATTATAATGTGAATATGTGTATTAATGATGTATTAAAATGTGAATATGTGCACTAATGATATATTATAATGTGAATATGTTTATCAATGATGTATTACAATGTGAATATGAATAACCCAGAGGACCCCGGAGGAGGAGGTACGAATCCGAGAGGATACCCAGAGGACCTCGGAGGAGGAGCTATGAATCCGAGAGGACACCCAGAGGACCTCGGAGGAGGAGCTACAAATCCGAGAGGATACCCAGAGGACCTCGGAGGAGGAGCTACAAATCCAAGAGGATAACCATAGGACCCCGGAGGAGGAGCTACGAATCCGAGAGGATAACCAGAGGACTTCGAAGGAGGAGCTACGAATCCGAGAGGATACCCAGAGGACCTCGGAGGAGGAGCTACGAATCCGAGAGGATATCCAGAGGACCTCGGAGGAGGAACTACGAATCCGAGAGGATACCCAGAGGACCTCGGAGGAGGAGCTACAAATCCGAGAGGATACCCAGAGGACCTCGGAGGAGGAGCTATGAATCCGAGAGGATACCCAGAGGACCTCAGAGGAGGAGCTACGAATCCGAGAGGATACCCAGAGGACCTCGGAGGAGGAGCTACACCGCCGAGAGGATACCCAGAGGACCTCGGAGGCGGAGCTATGAATATTAGAGCATACCCAGAAGACCTTGGAGGCGGAGCTACGAATCCGAGAGCTTACCCAGAGGACCTTGGAGGCGGAGCTACGAATCCGAGAGGATACCCAGAGGACCTAGGAGGAGGAGATACGAATCAGAGAGGATACCCAGAGGACCTCGGAGGAGGAGCTTCGAATCCAAGAAGATACCCAGAGGACCTCGGAGGAGGAGCTACGAATCCGAGAGGATACCTAGAGGACCTCGGAGGAGGAGCTATGAATCCGAGAGGATAACCATAGGACCCCGGAGGAGGAGCTACGAATCCGAGAGGATAACCAGAGGACTTCGAAGGAGGAGCTACGAATCCGAGAGGATACCTAGAGGACCTCGGAGGAGGAGCTACGAATCCGAGAGGATACCCAGAGGACCTCGGAGGAGGAGCTACAAATCCGAGAGGATACCCAGAGGACCTCGGAGGAGGAGCTATGAATCCGAGAGGATACCCAGAGGACCTCGGAGGAGGAGCTACGAATCCGAGTGGCTACACAGAGGACCTCGGAGGAGGAGCTACACCGCCGAGAGGATACCCAGAGGACCTCGGAGGCGGAGCTATGAAAATTAGAGCATACCCAGAAGACCTTGGAGGCGGAGCTACGAATCCGAGAGCTTACCCAGAGGACCTTGGAGATGGAGCTACGAATCCGAGAGCATATCCAGAGGACCTTGGAGGCGGAGCTACGAATACGAGAGGCGAGGACTCGGGCTCTGTCAGTGGGCTGCCTCAACCATTCCCGTCTTATATAGGGGGGACGAGTATGCCGTAGGCCTTACCCCACCCTGCCTGATATATATATACTTGAACTCGATTCTGTCTACAAAAACAAACAAACAAAAAAAAACCTCATCCCTCCCCACCTTATATAGGCGGAGGAGTTTGCGGGCTTTGTCGGCGTGCGACCTAACCCCACCCCGCCTTATATAGGTGGGGCAAGGACTCGAGATCGGTCAGCGGGCGGCCTCACCCATCCCCGCCTTCTAGAGGTGGGGCGAATATGCAGGTCGCAGGAGGCTTTAACCCGCCCTGCCTTATTTAGGTGGGGCAACCACTCGGGTTCAGTCGCCGGGCTGTCCCACCCCGCCGCGCATTTTATTTTTTATAAAAGACCTCGATATAATGTGCATGTTTCCACACCAAAATAAGATTTGAAATTTAAATTTAATATGTCCATCCTTTGCTCTTATGTTGTATTTTGATGATTGTTTTAGTTTATTAACTGATTGCAAAGTGTTTAACATGAAAGATTTCGCAAACGGATATTGGTTTTATTTTTGGAGTCCACTGAAGTTTATTCTTTGAAACTGTTTTCATGTTGAATCAATGCAATGGGACATTTTCAATCAATACTCAATAATCTGTTTTTGGAAGATAGTTTCAATTTGATGGTAAAATACTTGTGCACTGGTGCAAACAATAGGGCCATTATAGTTGTAAAAACATCAGCATTTACATGTTCTTGACTTTATTATTTTCACCAGTATCCTGACATGTTTTGGATTTTGAAATCTTCCATCACAATCTTCGCCATCAATTCCTCTCCTAAATAAGTTCACCAATCTCTGTGATTGAGGACCAGGAAGCTCAATGATAAATTGCAGTTTTGTTTTCTGTGCATGTGAAGATTATTTTTCAGCGATAAACATGTGGCAACCCTCATTGACTGATTGGACTCTGGAGACCACATCAGGAAGCAGATTCTTCACCTTATTTTGTCCAAAGTTGGTGAAAAATTCTCACTTATTTCCTTTGATGGTGAAGTGGAGATGGAAGTAATAATGGATGTCCATCACTTTGACGGGCGAGGTTGGGGCCCGTCAATTTTTTCCTTTGGTGGGCATGGTTGTGGATGTCTTAGCTTTATATCTTGTTTTTTCATTCATTCAGAGATATCCTTGTTGTCTTTCGATTGTCAGAGGAAGGACCTTTTTAGGTGTTGTATTGTTTTTATATGGTTCAATCACGACTACATTTTATGAGAAACTGTCTTGCAACTTACATGAGATATATGTCCTTTCTCGTGGAGAGTAAGTGTGGTCCAACCCTCACCCAAGTGGGCGACCTCACCTCGCTGCACCTTATAAAGGTGGGGCAAGGAATCAAGCCCTGTCGGCGGGGGCCTCACCCCTCCCCGCCTTACATAGGTGGGGCGAGTATGCTGGAGGGCTGACCTCGCTCTGCCTTGTATATACTTGAGCTCAATTCTGTGTTTAAAAAATGTATATATGTATCTATATTATAATAGGTTACGGTGATTCTGTTGGACGTCTGTCCGGGGGTGTGGCTTCATCCGTTTGCAGAGTAGCTCCACCCGTAGCTCCACCCATTCTTGGAGAGGCTTCATGTAAACAAATATCCTCCATTTTATGAACTCGAATGGCTTTGAGGCCTGTTTAGTTAGGCCCGTGCTGTCTTTCTCTCTCACACAGGTTTATTTCAATTCTAATTCGATATATCATTTCATTTTTAACAGTCGCTAACATTGTGTTAGACTCGGTTGAAAAAAAACGGGAAGAGAATCCCAAGAAAGTTTCCGTTTATAGAACGAAATGATTTCTCAAAGGCCTGTAAACTAAACGCCCATTTTATCGAATTCACCATCTGATTTAATTTTTATCGATGGTTTTCGACTCGGTGTCAGAAATAATTGAGAACATTCACAGACGCACGGGAAATTGCCGAGATATATTTATAACAAGTACAAAAAGTTTTAATTAAAACAAAAGCCGCGTCGATGCTACACAATGCCTCGATGCAGCTGTGCCTATAACGTCGATGTTATAGGCACAGGACATTCCTATTGATTCGATTACTTGATGTTATTTTTGTGCAAAGTGAAAATATATCTCGGCAATTTCCTGTGTGTGGCGACGAATTTTTAATATATCTCGGCATTTTCCCGTCTGTTATTTCAGGCGGTGTATGACTGACCATGCCGCGATTTAAAAAAAATATATCTCGGCAATTTCCCGTGTGTGGCGACATGTGAACGAAGCTATGCTCCTCTCTCCACATTATTGTGACGACGTATAAATTAAATATTTCATCGTGACGATTGTCATCAAATGGACGAATTTTTAATATATCTCGGCATTTTCCCATCTGTTATTTCAGGCGGTGTATGACTGACCATGCCGCGATTTAAAAAATATATATCTCGGCAATTTCCCGTATGTGGCGACACGTGAACGAAGCTATGCTCCTCTCTCCACATTATTGTGACGACGTATAAATTAAATATTTCATCGTGATGATTGTCATCAAATGGACGAATTTTTAATATATCTCGGCATTTTCCCGTCTGTTATTTCGGGCGGTGTATGACTGACCATGCCGCGATTTAAACAAAATATATATATCTCGGCATTTTCCCACCTGTTATTTCGGGCGGCGTATGACTGACCATGCCGCAATTTAAAAAAAAAAAATCTCAATGGACTTGAAGTTACAGGCCTTTGAGAATTCATTTCGTGCTATAAAGGGCAACTTTCATCGGATTTTCTTCCCGTTTTTTTTCAACCGAGTCTAAAACTATGTTAGCGACTGTGAAAAATGAAATGATATATCGAATTTGATTTGAAAGAAAACTGTGTGAGAGAGGAAGACACCACGGGCCTACAAAACAGGCCTCAAAGCTATGTGAGTTAATAAAATGGTGGATATTTGTTTATATGAAGCCGCTCCCACAATGGGTGGAGCTATGGTTCCCAGAATGGGTGGAGCTTTGAGGTTTTGTCTTCTCTGCAAGAACAAGAACAAGAAGAAGAAGAAGAACAACAACAACAGCAGAGGGCACTCTATGACCAGCGTCTGCGACGCGGCTAAAAAAATCGCGCCATGATGATACACAAAAATACACCGCCTAAAATAACAGTTGGGGAAAATGTCGACATATATTAAAAATTTGCTTTTTCTTTTCGTTAAGATATATTACTTTTACGTTTTATGAGAGTCGGCACAAAAACGACATATATCTTCGTTCTTTCTTATTTCATTCAACATTATTATCCGCAAGTAAAATATGTTTCACGAAATTACCGAGAGATATGCCTTCGTTTTTTTTTATTAGTTATGTGCGCATACACTTTAAATAGGTTTGGCAATAGGGGTTGGCGAGGAGTGTGAGGGGTTGTAGAGGGGTGTGAGGAGGTATTGGAGAGGAGTGCGAGGAGGCATTGGAGAGGAGTGCAAGGAGGAATTGGAGAGGAATGCGAGGAGGTATTTGAGAGGAATGCGAGGAGGTATTGGAGAGGAATGCGAGGAGTTATTGGAGAGGAGGGCGAGGAGGTATTGGAGAGGAGTGCGAGGAGGTATTGGAGAGGAGTGCGAGGAGGTATTGGAGAGGAGTGTGAGGAGGTATTGGAGAGGAGTGCGAGAAGGTATTGGAGAGGAGTGCGAGGAGGTATTGGAGAGGAGTGTGAGGAGGTATTGGAGAGGAGTGTGAGGAGGTATTGGAGAGGAGTGTGAGGGGTTGGAGAGGAGTGTGAGGGGTTGGCGAGGAGTGTGAGGGGTTGTAGAGGAGTGTGATGGGTTGCAGAGGAGTGTGAGGGATTGGAGAGGAGTGTGAGGGATTGGAGAGGAGTGTGAGGGATTGGAGAGGAGTGTGCGGGATTGGAGAGGAGTGTGCGGGATTGGAGAAGAGTGTGCGGGATTGGAGAGGAGTGTGCGGGATTGGAGAGGAGTGTGCGGGATTGGAGAGGAGTGTGCGGGATTGGAGAGGAGTGTGCGGGATTGGAGAGGAGTGTGCGGGATTGGAGAAGAGTGTGCGGGATTGGAGAAGAGTGTGCGGGATTGGAGAGGAGTGTGCGGGATTGGAGAGGAGTGTGCGGGATTGGAGAGGAGTGTGAGGGATTTGAGAGGCGTGCGAGGGATTGGAGAGGAGTGTGAGGGATTGGAGAGGAGTGTGAGGGATTGGAGAGGAGTGTGAGGGATTGGATAGGAGTGTGAGGGATTGGAGAGGAGTGTGAGGGATTGGAGAGGAGTGTGAGGGTTTGGAGAGGAGTGCGAGGAGGTATTGGAGAGGAGTGTGAGGAGGTATTGGAGAGGAGTGTGAGGAGGAGTGGTATTGGAGAGGCGTGAGGGTAGAGAGCAGTGAGGGGGTCACATATTATGTGAAATAAATAAGTTGTGTTCATTACACCATTTTAACCATTTTGTAAAATTTAATGTGCAGCATCTAAATCAAGATGTCCAAATGTCACACACCATACCCATGGGATTCCCACGGGTGACCCCACGAGTATATATATACTCGATCTCGATTCTGTGTACAAAAAAAATAAATACCTGATGATGTGACTGTGTGTATGAATGATGCATTCTAATGTGAATGTGCGTACTAATGATGCATTATGATGTGACTGTGTGTGTTAGTGATGTATTATAATGTGAATGTGCGTACTAATGATGCATTATGATGTGACTGTGTGTATTAATGATGTATTATAATGTGAATATGTGTACTAATGATGCATGATAATGTGAACATGTGTACTAATGATGCATTATGATGTGAATATGTGTACTAATGACGCATTATGATGTGACTGTGTGTATTAATGATGTATTATCATGTGAATATGTGTACTAATGATGCATTATGATGTGAATATGTGTGCTAATGATGCATTATAATGTGAATATGTGTATTAATGGTGTATTATAATGTGAATATGTGCACTAATGATGTATCATTATGTGAATTTGTGCATTAATGATGCATTATGATGTGAATATGTGTACTAATGATGCATTATGATGTGAATATGTGTACTAATGATGCATTATAATGTAAATATGTGTACTAATGACGCATTATGATGTGAATATGTGTACTAATGACGCATTATGATGTGAATATGTGGACTAATGATGATTATAATGTGAATATGTGTACTAATGATGCATTATGACGTGAATATGTGCACTAATGATGCATAATAATGTGACTATGTGTACTAATTATGTATTATGACATGAATATGTGCACTAATGATGCATTATAATGTGAATATGTTTACTAATGATGCATTATGACATGAATATGTGTACTAATGATGCATTATAAAGTGAATATGTGTACTAATGACGCATTATAATGTGAATATGTTTACTAATGATGCATTATGGCATGAATATGTGTACTAATGATGTATTATAATGTGAATATGTGTATTAATGGTGTATTATAATGTGGATATGTGTACGAATGATGTATCATTATGTGAATATGTGTACTAATGACGCATTATGATGTGAATATGTGCACTAATGATGCATTATAATGTGAATATGTGTTCTATTGATGCATTATGATGTGAATATGTGTACCCATGAGGCATTATGATGTGAATATGTGTACTAATGATGCATTATAATGTGAATATGTGTACTCATGATGTATTATCATGTGAATATGTGTACTCATGATGCATTATAAAGTGATTATGTGTATTAATGATGTATTATAATGTGAATATGTGTACTAATGATGCATTATGATGTGACGATGTGTATTAATGATGTATTATAATGTGAATATGTGTGCTAATGATGTATCATTATGTGAATATGTGTAATAATGACGCAGTATGATGTGAATATGTGGACTAATGATGCATTATAATGTGAATATGTGTTCTAATGATGCATTATGATGTGAATATGTGCACTAATGATGCATTATGATGTGAATATGTGTACTAATGATGCATTATAATGTGAATATGTCTACTAATGATGAATTATGATGTGAATATGTGTGCTAATGATGCTTTATAATGTGAATATGTGTACTAATGATGCATTATGATGTGAATATGTGTACTAATGACGCATTACGATGTGAAACGTTTGATGTTTGATGTGAAAATGTGTACTAATGATGCATTATGATGTGAATATGTGTACTAGTGATGCATTATAATGTGACTGTGTGTATTAATGATGTATTATAATGTGAATATGTGTATTAATGGTGTATTATAATATGGATATGTGTACTAATGATGTATCATTATGTGAATATGTGTACTAATGATGCATTATGATGTGAATATGTGCACTAATGATGCATTATAATGTGAATATGTGTTCTATTGATGCATTATGATGTGAATATGTTTACTAATGATGCATTATGATGTGAATATGTGCACTAATGATGCATTATAATGTGAATATGTGCACAAATGACGCATTATGATGTGAATATGTGCAATAATGATGCATTATAATGTGAATATGTGTACTAATGATGCATTATGACGTGAATATGTGCACTAATGATGCATTATAATGTGAATATGTGTACTAATGACGCATTATGATGTGACGATGTGTATTAATGATGTTTTATCATGTGGATATGTGTACTAATGATGCATTATGATGTGACTGTGTGTATTAATGATGTATTATAATGTGAATATGTGTACTAATGATGTATCATGATGTGAATATGTGTACTAACTAATGATGCATTATGATGTGAATATGTGTACTAATGATGCATTATAATGTGAATATGTGTTCTAATGATGCATTATGATGTGAATATGTGTACTAATGATGCATTATGATGTGAATATGTGCACTAATGATGCATTATATTGTGAATATGTGTACTAATGACGCATTATGATGTGAATATGTGTAATAATGATGCATTATAATGTGAATATGTGTACTAATGATGCATTATGATGTGAATATGTGCACTAATGATGCATTATAATGTGAATATGAGTACTAATGACGCATTATGATGTGAATATGTGTACTAATGATGCATTATGATGTGAATATGTGTACTAATGATGCATTATAATGTGAATATGTGCACTAATGACGCATTATGATGTGAATATGTGTACTAATGATGCATTATAATGTGAATATGTGTCCTAATGATGCATTATGATGTGACTGTGTGTATTAATTGATGTATTATCATGTGAATATGTGCACTAATGATGCATTATAATGTGAATATGTGTTCTAATGATGCATTATGATGTGAATATGTGTACTAATGATGCATTATGATGTGAATATGTGCACTAATGATGCATTATAATGTGAATATGTGTACTAATGATGCATTATGACGTGAATATGTGCACTAATGATGCATTATAATGTGAATATGTGTACTAATGACACATTATGATGTGAATATGTGTACTAATGATGCATTATGATGTGAATATGTGTACTAATGATGCATTATAATGTGAATATGTGTACTAATGACGCATTATGATGTGAATATGTGCACTAATGATGGATTATAATGTGAATATGTGTATTAATGGTGTATTATAATGTGAATATGTGCACTAATGATGTATCATTATGTGAATTTGTGCATTATTGATGCATTATAATGTGAATATGTGTACTAATGATGCATTATGATGTGACTGTGTGTATTAATGGTGTATTATAAAGTGAATATGTGCACGAATGATGTATCATTATGTGAATTTGTGCATTAATGAGCATTATGATGTGAATATGCATACTAATGATGCATTATGATGTGACTGTGTGCATTAATGGTGTATTCTATAATGAATATGCATACTAATGATGCATTATGATGTGACTGTGTGTACTAATGATGTATCATTATGCGAATTTGTGCATTAATGATGCATTATAATGCGAATATGCGTACTAATGATGCATTATGATGTGACTATGCATTAATGATGCATTATAATGTGAATATGTGTACTAATGATGCGTTATGATGTGACTGTGTGCATTAATGATGTATTATAATGTGAATGTGTGTACTAATGATGTATCATTATGTGAATTTGTGCATTAATGATGCATTATGATGTGAATATGTGTACTAATGATGCATTATGATGTGACTGTGTGTATTAATGATGTATATAATGTGAATATGTGTACAAATGATGCATTATGATGTGACGATGTGTATTAATGATGTTTTATCATGTGCGTATGTGTACGAATGATGCATTATAATGTGAATATGTGTACTAATGATGCATTATAA